>NC_081848.1:49975407-50275407 GCF_963259705.1 Myotis daubentonii | reverse complement strand
CAGAGCCCTCCCGCCGCCCTCCCGCAGTGGGCACATGCAGCGTGCGTGGCCAGCGAGCACATACAGGAATACCTGTCTTCTCTCCCTCAAGGCCTCCTACCTGCTGGACCCCAGGCTAGGAAGATGCTCTCTTCCAAAAACACTGCCCCTGTTCATAGATGATCAATTCATCTACCATCTTTTATTAATCAAAGACACATGTAGCTGTTAAGCAGGGCTCCTGACTCCCAGTCGACAAGGCGTTTTTTTAGAAATCTAACCCAAAGCCCAGGAATGATCTCTGTGTGCCCGGTAGCTATGCCTTTTGGAAGCAGTTTGAAGACCCTGGGAATTCCTGCCCAGGTCCCTCCTCCTGTCCTATGTGCCTCTCACTTCTGCCCCAACCTTGCCTCTGTGTTGTCTTTAGCAAGTCCCTGAAGCCTCAGACCTTCCCTACCCTCCACTCAGGGTCTACCTTCCCCAAGGGGGCTCCACAGTTGCTTTTGAAAACCACTGTCCTAGCTAAGTTATTTTCAGTGGAGGGCATCTTCCCTCCTTCCAGGGGTGGGGATCCATGTCAAAATCATGAGACAGTAGGGTTAGGTGGCATGCACACTTTGAAAAAGTTTATTCCCAATGACCACTGTTTTTATTTGTTTTCAGTTGTGACATTTAATTTCATTTATTTTCAAATTTCAAGCAATGTGAAAGGTGGGTAGAGATTTTAACATTTATGAAAAGGGGGCAATGATTTATAAAAGGTTGTAATTCACTGATCTAGATCAGTGGTTTTCAAAATATGGGTTACAGCCCATTAATAGGTCATGGCATCCGTTTTCTGGGTCATGACCAGCTTTCCTTCTTGATAGAATACTGTAGCATAAAATAGAATAAACCAGAGTTAGTCACACATAGTAAGGTTAAATACTACTTTGCAAATTGTGGTTTCCCTTATGTATGTTTGCATGCCTGTGATAGATAGACCTAATGCATAACGTAGTTCTTACTGTGGGCTATGATTGAAAGGAGCCAAGAGCTGGTCTGAGTGGGTGGTCCCTGCTGTTCTCTGAGGCTCTAACTTCACCTCACACCTGCATGTGGGCACCTCCAACTCGCTGTGCTGGCGAGCAATGCAGAGGGCCGAGGGCTCAGGGAGGCAGGACTGCTGGGTGGGGTGAGCCCGTCCCCTTGAGAGAGCCCAGCACCCCACAAATGTTCAACAATAACGTTCCTCCTACTGGCACTTGGCAGAGGCATGGCGGTTAACAGAGGGCCAACCTTGCCCAAATCCATGGTCCAGGGAGCTAATCGTGGTATGTCTTATACAAGGCAAGTGATATGGGTGTACAAAGTGGGCACGGGATCTCCCCTGGATTACTCCCAACACTCAGCACAGGACCTGACCCATAACAACAGTAACAATTGCCAATGATAATATAGCACATAGAATGTGAGAGGCTTTGTTAGTAACGTATTCAATCCACCACAATAACCCCACGCAGAAGCAAGTATTACGATTACCCCCAATTTTCCACATTAGGAAACTGAGACATGGAGAGGCTGGGGGACTTGCGCCAGGCCTGCCAGGCTAGGCTCCCTAACTGACAGCTGCATCTCAATGCATGTTCATTGAATAAGTGAATTCACTTTCACTCATAACTTCAAATGCATGGAGTTTAATTTTCACCTCTCTGTGGGTACCCAGAATAGGTAGAGCAAGCCCACGTGTCTTTTGTAGTGTGCCTGGGCCCACCGGGAGCTTCTGTCTGAGCGCCCCGCCCAGGGGAAAGGGCATGAGCACTGGGCCCATCTCCTTCCTGAACACAGAGGGACATGCTCAGGGGCCCATGAGAAGCTGTACATCGGGTGTCTTCCCTAGTCACACAGGGTCTCCGAGCAGAGCTCTTATCCTCAGGTCTGAGCCTGGAGCCCCAGGAAGGTCTCCCAGGAAGGCCATCTCGGCCCCTCGTGACTCTTTCTGGGCGTAGGACAGGCTTGCTTATGCACTTTGAAAATTCATTTTGTAAAGCAAACACTCATGATTCTGGAAGTTTCTGAAGGAAGTTAGGACCCTGAGGATAATCCCGAGGCCCACAGAAGTGGCCTCGTCTGACCTGGTGTGGGAGATGTGAGTGTGGCTACTTTCCAAAGCCCATGGCTGACGGAGATAGATAACCAGGGGACTGCTTATTCATTGTGTCCGGACATGTAGCGTTTCTTTGTCTGCAACTTTTGTGTGGCTGAACACTGGGCCCACCTCCTTCCTCTGCCGCAGGTGCCTGTGCAGCACAACTGGGTTGATAAAGAATTTACCAGATGGGAAGGACTCATTTTCCCCCTTTCAAAATTATAGGCATGATGGGTTTGGGGTTTATTTTTGGTGTCTGTGTTTTTTGTTGTTGTTGTTTTTGTTTTTTGGGGCACACATTCCACCGGACACATGCCGCATTCATAATACAAAGCACTGAGACACCATAAAGGTTTTCGCATCTTTCATATGATAAATATTTTCACCGTCACGCTCAAGAAATGGATTTTGTTTGAAAGTGGCCTATTTCTTTTGATGGCTTCTTTGACGTGGATTCAAAGCTTTTCCTGGTCCTGCAGGGGTCTGAGGTTGGAAGGGTCTGTTTGTTAACTTTCTTCAAAGGGCAAATCCACTTCTTTTGGCCAAAATCCAGCTGTGGCTGCCAGGGCTGGGAGATCGATGACGGGGGACAGTGATGAGAAGATGCCGGTGAGCCAGCAGCTGCTGGGAGTGATGGCAGTCGCAGCCCTGGGCCCCCACAGCTGGGCCTCCACGAGCCTGTGAGCAGATCCGCCAGCACCCTGGCTCCTAGTGATCCTTCATTGTGAATTACACTGAGAGATTCAGATGTGGCTGTTTAACCAGAGGGAGCTCCATCACATTTCTTCATGCAAGTTTGTCTTTACAAGTGTTCTTCTCTCGTCTTTGAAATAACACATTTTTAATGGTCTTTCTACATGCAGTGAGCAGCCACTTGGGACGAGAGGAATCCGTGTTCAGGACAAACTTTTGTGGGGCGCTGTGGCCCTGTGTGCATGTGCGTGTGCCCATATGTGAGGATACAGCTGGAGATAACTGAGTAAGCAGGAACTCTGCTGTCCTCTGGGAGCCTGGGTTAACAGTCCGGGGATCTTGTGATTAATATCCTTCCCTGCACACCTGCAGCGCGCCTCTTACCTACCTGTCAGCCTGACGTATAGTTGCAGGTGTTTCTGTACATCAGACCCAGGTAACCACACTGGTGAGGGTCTCTGAGGAAGGATTTGCTGCTTTGCCCAGGGCTCAGGCTGTGGGGTTTGGCTGCCTCAGAGGTACTAGAAACACTGGGTGGTTGAACAGGTTGCTTTTTCTTAGAGCCATGTTGCAGGAACCATCCTGGGTGGTGGAGGGAGCCCTGAGCAGGGATTGAGGGCATTCAGGGCCTTTGTCTACTCTCCTACTCCTAGAATCAGCTGTTACTTAGCTGTGTGACCTCGGCAAGTCATTTAACCTCTCTGGACCTGAATTCATTTATTTATAAAACCAAGACTTGAACAGGAGGTATAAGGATTCCATTGAACATTCTTTTTCCAAGTGGAAGCCACCAGTCCCTGTGTGAGCCAGAATCCATCATCTGAACCAACTTAGAACAACAGCATTTTAGCGCATGAAAGGTTCTTAGAGATCATCTGGATCCACCCCTTTCATTTTTTACCCACGAGAAAACTGAGGCCTAAGGAGCGGGAGGGACTTGCCCAAAGCCCCAGGAGTGTGTGTGGCTCCCAGTCACCTCCTCAGCCTGGTTCTCAGAGTGGGGCCCAATGAGCAGTCTCCGATTCCCTGGGGAATCTGTTAGACATGCACCTTCTGAAGCTGCACCCCATACTTGCTAAGTCAGACCTAGGGTGGAGCCCAGCGATGATCTGTGAATGTGCGGCCCCACTGGTTAAGTCTGAGGCTTGCTAACATTTGGGAAAAATACAGCACCCGGCTGCCCCTTTAAGACTAGAACAAAGACATTGGAAACCAGCAGGCTTCCCTGAGAGACTGGAATGAAAGGGGTAGAGTAATATTAGAAAGGAAAGGTATACACGCGCTTCCCAGCTAACGCCAGGCTGCAGGTTTCCAAAGAGAGGGCTCTGTGTAGGCGGTTCCTGCGCCTCTGAGGTACAGGCTGTTGCAAGCTGGCATCTGAAGTTGGTCCGGCCACAGGCTGTCCTACAGCAAAGGGCCACGTCTTTCTCCCAGCTGAGCCCGGCTGTTCCCATCTGTGCCAGGAGAAGTGTGCCACTTTCACATCAGCAGGGTTGGCCAGCTAGTTCATTCCAAGAAACTGATGTGTAGAAACACGATGTTTTATGTGTGAACCGCGAGGTGTATATTTAGGAGTCCAGGTGCTCAGCTGTCAGCTCTCAGGGGGGAAAAATGATGGTATGTGCTTCAGAGTTCATTATATCTCCTAGGCAGACTCGTGGGTTTAAAGGGCTCTTTTAAAGTAGCACATAATGGCTCCTATAAATCCTGGTTCCTAAGATACAGACATTTGTCACTCCCTAAAATGAGGTTTTTTTTACATGTTCTTTATATTGGTTGGCTTGGAGCATAAAAACTTGGAGCTTTAATAGTAGCTTTCATTCTGCATAATTCGAATCAAAGTCCATTTCCATTTCCATGAGGGTGTGTGAGCCCTGAGCTTGGTGGCCCCTGCCTGCCCATTAGTCTCAGCCACACCCAGGCCCAGAGCCCACGCTGGGCTGGCAGGGAGGATAGGCAGTCCCAGCCCTGCACAGGAGTGGGTGGGATTTGGCTGCCAGAGGTTGTCACGCAGTATGTGGAGTTGGCTCCCAGAGTCAGAAGAATTCCTGTTCCTTGCCTGTCGTGTCAGCCCAGGCAGAAATGACTGAGCTCCTCCTTAAATGCCTGACTTATTCTCGAGTTCCTTGCTGGGACTTGCCACCCTTCCAGAATCCTAGCCCACCTGGCTGGGGCTACCCTCCCTAACCCTTGCCAACTCCAACCCAGAGTGTGGGGCCTGATTCCTCTAACCTTGCCCTTGCCTACGGTCTTGTTTTCAGTGACTTGAACATCCAGAATCATAACTGCCTTTTGTCCTTCCCAGCTGGGGCTGGATTCGACCACCCTTGTCCCAAGCCAGGTGGGCTAAGGCTGTGTCCTATGAGGCTGATATATCAGCCAGGGGCTCAGAGTGGGTCCTCAGTGGAACAAGGCAAAGAGGTGTCTCAAAGCCAGTGCCCGAAGGCAGAGGCCCACTACCAGCAAGCAGAGCCTCGCTGACACACTCACAGGGCTAACCTGGTGTAAGGCACTGCTCCGAGAGCTAACACAGGTTCACTCCTTTATTCCTTACTACAAGCAGGTGAGGCAGGTATGTTAGCATCAACAGAGAGCCATCAGCCATCGTATCCACAGTGTGTGCTACCATTACACCAAGAGTTAGCAAACCACAGCCCACAAGCCAAATCTGACCTGCCACCTGCCGTAGAAATAGTTTTCTTGGAAAGCAGCCACACCCACTCATTTATGTACAGTAGTCTCCCCTTCGCCCTGGTTTCACTTTCCATAGTTGTAGTTACCCATGACTTACTGAAATGTGAAAATAATAAATGCAAAATTTCAGAAATAAACAATTCGTGTTTTAAATTGTATGCCATTCTGAGTAGCAATGAAATCTCATGTCATCTAGCTCTATCCTACCCAGATGTGAATCATCCCTTTAGCCAGTATTATCCACACTGTAGACACTAGCCACCTGTAGTCAATTAGTATCTGTCGAGGTTGTCAGCTCCACTGTCATGGTATCACAGTGCTTTTGTTTAAATCATCCTTATTTTACTTAATAGTGGCCACAAAGCCATTCACACTACTTTTATTACAGTATGTTGTTACACATGTTCTATTTTATTGTTAGTTACTAGAGGCCCAGTGCACGAAATTCTTGCATTCGGGGGAGGGGGGTCTCTCAGCCTGGCCTGCGCCCTCTCGCAGTCCAGGACCCTTTGGGGGATGTCTACCTGCTGGCTTAAGACCAATCCCCTAAGCCAGCAGTCAGACATCCCTCTCACAGTCTGGGACCACTCGCTTCTTACCACCCACCTGTAGTGGAGGTGGGAGAGGCTCCCGCCATCACCGCTGCACTCACCAGCTGTGAGCCCGGCTTCTGGCTGAGTGGTGCTTCCCCTGTGGGAGCACACTGACCACCAGGGGGCAACTCCTGCATTGAGCATCTGCCTCCTGGTGGTCAGTGCACATCATAGTGACCAGCCATTCAGCCAGTTGTTCCGCCATTTGATCGATTTGCATATTAGAGTTTTATTATATAGGATTGTTGTTAATCTCTTACTGTGCCTAATTTATAAATTAAACTTTATCAAAGGCATATATGTATAGGAAAAAACATAGTATATATAGAGTTCGGTACTATCTGCAGTGCCGAACATCTCTTGGGGGTCTTGGAATGCATAGCCATAGGTAAAGGGGACTACTGGATTGTCTGTGACTGCTTTCCCAAGGTGGAGTTGAACAGTTGTGACTGAGACCCCGTGACCAGCCAGGCCTAAACTAGTCACACTGGTCCGTTACAGGAAAAGGTTTGCAGCCTCTGTTTTACTTCCTGCTTCCTGCATTTGAGAGCAGATTGTTCCTGCATGTGCCAGTGTGCATTTTCCTGGGTAATGGTCACAGTTTTCATCAGATTCTTAGATGAGAACTCTCCCAAAACAATAGAACTGCAGCTTTAGGGAGTTTTAAAAGCAGAGTTTGGGGTACCCAAGTGTTGGCCCCAGCCCAAAACACAGCAGCAGGAGGCAGAGGCAGAGATCAGGAGCCAGCTGGCAAGTGGGGCGATTCCATCAGAGCTAATGGGGAACACACAGAGAGGCGGGAGCGTGACGGTCACAGTACCTGCCTTGCTTGGCATAGGAGGGAAGCAGGACCCGTGTGGCTTCACGGTCAGGGTTGAGCCCCCTCAACAGCTCATGGCCACCTGCTGGCCTCATGTCGCCTGCTTCTTTGGAGAACCTGGCCGGCAGCCCTGCCCTGCTTGTCCTGGGCGCGCCTGCCTGTTCATTCTCAGAGGTGGAGGGTCAGGGATGAGTGTGTGGCTGTGCTAAGAGCAGCGCAGGGGCATGGTTGGCTCTCGACAAATGTGAACTCGCGTTCCTTTGCCTCACTACAACCCTGAAGGCCAAGTATTAGAATCTCCCTTCTAGAGATGGCGAACACCACAATGACTGATCTCTTACTGGGGCAGGCAGAGTGGCGGCCCCGCAAAGATGTGCACACCCTTATCTCTGGAACCTCTGAGTATGTTACCTTCCATGACCTTGGAGAATGAAGGTCGCAGGTGGAATTACGTTGTCGACCAGCTAACCTGGATTATCCAGGTGGACCCAGAGTTGTCACAGGATCCTTACCAATGGACAAGGGTGTCAGGAGAGGAGGACACAGTGAGGCCCTGTGAAAAGGACTCAACCCACTGCTTACTGACCATGGAGCAAGAGAGCGCTGAGCCAAGGAGTGCAGGTGGCCTCTAACAGCTGACAATGAGGATTCGAGGATTCAGGTATCTATCATACTATCAACCATAAAAAATACATTAAAAGAGAAAAAAGAATCCAAGGAAATGGAACATCCAGAAAGGAACGCAGCCCTGCCGACACCTTGATTTTAGCTCAGGGAGACCCTGATCTCCAAAACTACAAGACAATACATTGGTATTATCTTAAGCCACTAAATTTGTGTTTCTTTGTTAGAGCAGCAACAGGAAGTTAATCAATTTACCATGAGTTGGATAGTTTTCGGAGAACTTTACTGGCATCCAGCCCCTCGCTTAATCTTTGCAGTGAGCTAGAGATAAATATTAGTGTCTGCTCTAAACAGATTAAACAGATGAGCAAGCTGAGATGGAGGAGCTCGATGAGGTCACACAGAGCTGGTGAAGGGCAGAGCTGGCTCAAGCCCCTGCAGCGGGCGGCCCTTTGCCGTGCCAGCCCTGGCCCTGCCTCATCACAAGGCATGCTGGAGAAGCCGCTCTTCTTCCCCGAAACACTCTCCAGGTGCCAGAGGAAGCTCTCCGGACTCACCTGTGCCACGATGAATAAAATCGCCGTTCAGAGATTTTAAAGGTGTCGGACCGGAGACTGTCAGGGCTCCTTTCTTCTGATTGGCTCCAAGCCCTTCCCTGTCAGATTCCACTGCTTTCTCCTCCCAGTTCTGAGGATTCCTGAAAGAGAACGTGTAATTGTGGAGGCTGCTGGCAAAAGACCTTCAGCTCATGTTCTAATGCCTCTCCAGGAGGAGGGGAGAAGGGAGACCCTCCACTCAACAGAATACCGTGTTTCCTTGTTATTAGGGCTCTTAGCACATCCAGGGGAGCCCATCTACAAGTGGAGTCATCGGGTCTTGCTTTGCTAGATATAAGAAAAGCACCATAATGATGTGCTGAAGTCCTGCTTTTTCTCCCAATAAAACTCAAACACTGGCTTCATCTTACAAAAGAGAAATGGAGGCCCAGGGAATGGGTTTGCCAGTGTTGGAGGTGGGGCTGGCCGAGGTCTCTGCCTCTCAGGCCAGCCTGCTTCGCTCCTGGCCTTGGCTGGAACCAGGCACCGTGGTTGGGTGTTGGCCCTCGACTGGGTGTTGGAAGAGGAGGAAGGAGAACACAGTGCAGAAACAGAAGGCAAACGAGGCAGCCAGGGCTGGCCTGCTGCTCAGGGTGAAGTCCCTCCCTGTGTGGAGGAGTGAATCCTGCCTCCTCAGCAGGGCTCCACCAGTGAGCTTTGATACTCTACACATGCAGCCTAGGCTTCTGGGTCAGGGAGGCCCACACATTAGCCTCCTTGGTGGGGATAATGGTGACCTCGCATGGGCAGGGAACCAGCAGGCCAGAGTTTACTGAAAGCGATGAGGAATGTACATTTCCGAAAATTCAATAAGCCCTTTACTTTTAACCCCAAATAAAATGTGCAATCAGGCACCTCAAGAGTGGAAGAAAATTTTATAAAAATCATTGAGTTGTACATTTGAAAAAAGGTAAAATTTGTGGTATGTAAATGATACCCGAATAAAACTGTTTAAAAAAATAATAAAATGAGTGGAAGGAAAGGAAGCATCCCTTAAGAAGTTTATCAGGGATACTCGGCAACGCTGTCTCCACTATTTAATGCTTAGCCTTCATCTTTCCAAAGCTGACTTCGCAGCCACTCCCTTCGCAGCCTGACCATCTGTTCCTGTTCACAAGTGAAGGAAACGGAGGCCTGACGGGGCTGCGGGGCTTGTCCAGAGAGCATGGAGAGCAGACCCAGGAGAAAAGGGGTCCCCAGAGCACTCTGCTGGGAGGTCCGGAGGCAGGACCATCTGCGCCCATTCCTCGGATGACCTTAGACACAGGCCGGCCTGCCTGTCCCAGTTTCTCCTGCCTCCTCATCCCTGGGTTCTGATCTTATCACCAAACACCCAAAGCTTCATCTTTGAGCATGGCCTGAGGGGAGGAACAGAAATAGCCATGGCTGTAGGACTGGCTACAGGGCAGAAGCAAGGCCCCCTCTCCACCCACCCTTGAAGCCTTCCTTGCCATCCCCTCTGCCTGAAGCAGGGACATACAGCAAACCAAGTAACCCACAGAAATAAGAAGGCTCCACCTCTTTCCTGGGAAAATATCCCTAAAGGGACCCAGACCGAGGGACCAGAGGCAGAGCTGCCAATTCCCATGAGTGCAGGGTCCGGCTTGGGCACAGGCTCAGGGATATTCGAGCTGTGTCCCAGTGGGTTCTGTCTGCCCCCTTGGCCGGGCTCGACCAGTCCTCGGTCCAACCCCGAGGTGGGTGCCCCAAACCACATTGACCTGCAGCAGCAACCATGCAATGTTACCTTCTATTGCTTTTTAGGATTCATCCTAAAATCCAAGGAGCAGAGAAGGTGCTGGCCTCTTGCTCAGGAAGAGATCTGGGCTACAACCTCCCCTGCAGCCCTTCCAAAAGCCACCGGCACCTCAGAGCTGTCACTGAAGTGCATGGCAGGAGCTGGCAATGGGTCAGCTTCCAAAGATGGGCATCTCCAGGAACGCGGTCCAGGAGAGGACAGGCGGTTGGAAGCGGACAGGGCTAGGCAGCATTACAGTGTCTGCTTCACTCCCAAACCCATTTCCTATCTGCTCCATTGCACAGTCTCAGCACCGCCAAGACCCTGGAGCAAAAGCAGCCGGGTGAGCCCTCATCTGGGCTGCTCACTGAAGCAGCCACCTCATGCAGGTATCCTTCCCGCTTTCTGCATCAGTGGCTTGGCAGGATGTCCAGATGTGCTTCTCAGGCCTGGCTGGTGAGCCCGTGGACAGCGCTTAGAGCTTCGGCTTTTGTTACATGAATTGCTCAAAGCTTCGGGAGCTGATTTCCTGCCCCACTTCCCTCCTTTCTCCAGGAATTATCCTGGAGGCTGTCAGACCTGTACTGTAATTCTCAGCTCTCATCCTGGGCTCTGAGTCAGGCCCGGTCAATGGGATGTATCTCTGAGATCATATTGTGGCCTTTTCAGATGCCTCATGTGAGCACTGGCAGAACTTTCTGGAAAGCAGGTCATGCGCAGTGAGGGGTGGCGGTTGTTTACCGTTGATCACATTCCATGGAACTGCCTGAGAAGCTCCTAAGACCCTACTGTTCGTCTTGGGTGACTTTGCTTACGTGAACTAGATGGGAGTTTGTCCTGGCCACACCTTCCCCGGCTTTGTGGTCCCACTGATGACACAGCACCGGTGCCCTGCAGCTCCCTCTGGAGGGTTTCGGGGAGGGGGGGCGGCTAGCAGACAAGAGAGTTACTGACCCCGCCATGACCTGCTGCCAGCCAGGTGCCAGGCACTGTGTAAGCACTGGGGGTCCAGGGAGAACAAAGCAAATCTCTGACCTCCCGGAGCTCACATTCTAGTGGGGAAACAAGCAAGATAAATAGAAAAGTACATAGGCAGGTGCGAGAGGATTGAATGTTTAGGGAAGGCCTTGCCGGGCAAGTGGCTTTGGAGTAAAGACATAAGGGGTGTCAGCAGGAGGTGTAGAGGGAAGTGGGAAGCACCAAAGGCACTGAGGTGAGATGCGCCAAGGGGGCCGTGGGAGGAGGTGAGCTCTGTGGGCTGTGGGGTCCGCATCACCAGGGGCCTTAAAGGCATTAGAAGAAACTCTGTCTTTCATGCCAAGGGAGACAGACGGCCATCAGGGGGTCCTTCACAAAGAGGGGCCTAGCATGGTGCTGTCTCCCCCAGCCTGTGGGTCTCCTCAGCCCAGCTGGGGCTCCCCTCCTGCCCACCCCACGTGGCTCATGGTGAGTCGGAGTAGGTGGAGGAATTCCTCCCTGCCTGTGTGTTACACGTGCCACTTGAGACCCACGGGTGGCTGTCTGGGGAAATGGCCATTCAGTTTTCCCTCTCTGTCTGTTTGTCCCTAGGACCCAGACAAGGGCATGGCTGGTGCAGAATGGGCTGGGATGACAGCCTCCCCTTTATACTCAGAACCCCCCAAACTCTCTGGCTCAGCTATAAGCTGAGTTCATTGTACCCTGCTCAATGTCTGCCATGAATGACCTCGGCCTTGGACAGCCCTCAGCCCCCTGGATATACGCTTCTCTGGAGTCACCCTTGGTCAGGTGTGCCCAAATAGGTCTGAACCCCAGAAGGGGGCAGCAGCCAGAGTCCGCTCCTAGGAGGAGAGATGGCCATGGGTCTGGCCCTACTCCACAGGTGTCCAGACACCCCGAGGCCTGCAGAGGACCCAGCGGGGCACTTGCCTGAGGTGCCTTTACCACCTCAGCATGTTAAAGATGCCCCTCCTTTGCTGACGACCAAGTAGGTCCGATTTCTTACTGGAGAGGGAAGGGAGTCAATCTAGGACGAGTTAAATGCAGGCCACTTATCTTTGGACACAGAGACCTTCATCTGGGAACTAGACAGCAGCAGCAGCTTTCAGAGTCAGGACCTCCAGGCAGGGCCATCTTCCCCACCTGAACACAAGAGGTGTTGGTGGAAAAGCACCTGGGCGGGGCTGTGGGGCTTCATGGGGCCTTAGCAGCAACATTTGTTGAGCTAACATTATGTTCTAGGCACCATGCTGGGCTCCTTACAGGGACCATCTCTTGAATATGCACAAATGATCTAGGAAGAAGGAACTGTTATTATCAACCCCATTTTACAGTTGAGGAAACTGAGGTGTAAGATAAGCTGGACTAAACTGGTACGTGGTAGAGCTGGAGTACAAAACCCAGGATTCTGTCTCTGTAGCCAGTGCTCTTAACCAGTCCTTGGAAAGGAAAGGAAAAGAGATGGAGTTAGCAGAGGCAAGAGATGTCAAATGTAAGGTGTAGAGCAGGAGACAGCACACTTAAAGGGCCAGATAGTATTTTATACTTTGCAGGCCAGATGGTCTCTGTTGCATCTACTCAACTCTGCCCTTGTAGCTCTGAGACTATGTTCTAATAAAGCTTTATTGATAAAACAGGTGGTGGGCCAGATATGACCCTGGTACCATGGTTTGCCACTCATGGTGCAGAGGAAAATGTGGGTCTGGAGGAAGCCAGACCTTTCTTATCAAACACACCTAGGTGATCTTGGATTAGTCATTTAACCTTTTCATTGTTGGTTTCCTCATGTCTACTAACTAACCACTATGGGGTACTACTCATTATTTTCATATGATGTATTGAGTCTCTTGAAAGAGCTACACACTGTACTGGGAGCCATGCCATCTCAGGGAACAAGACATACGTTGTCTTGCCCCCACCTCATCATTCAGGACCCACTGCTTTCAAGTTTGCTAACATTTGCATCCATACTGAGTGAAAAGGTAGAAGCATGGGATCGGACTCAGGACTTTAATATGTTTATAATGCAATATTACACAACACAGGCCTAATTGAGAATCGTAATTTTCCATGAACTGATCTCATTTTACTAGGTAATATCCATTTAGGTCTGTGAGAGCAGTAAAACGCCATTCCTGTTAAATATTATATGATTCAATTGGTTCACTGATTTAGATTTTTACTACCCGCCATTCCAAATGACTGAGTCATACATCATTTTAGAGATAACAAGGGCCTTCAAGATCACGCCAGCCCTGTACTTCTCTTCAAAAATGCCTGGTAGGGGAGAGCAGGTGCTGCCTGACTTCTGGGATGGAGCTCTGAGCAGCCACCACACTAAAGATGCTTGCTTTGTCATAGAAATGCACCCACAGTTTGCATTTTACTCCTTACTATGTCCTAATCTAGTTAATGTGCCTGAGTTTCCTTCTGTAAGGCTAACTGGTAACCAAGATGATATACCCATCTTCAAAGACCCTGAATGCCGGGGTCCAACCCCAGCAGGTCCAGGGGTCCCCAAAGGCGTGGACGGAGTCGGCGAAGAAGGAATGACATGGAGACAGTGTTCAGTTGATCAGCAGCCTAGCAAGGATCTCTAGCCAGGATCTCCTGCCAAGTTCTGGTCTGGATCTCCAGAGAGGTTCTGCTTAGGATCTCTAGCCAGGTTCTGTAGCCATGTTCCCTCGCTAGGTTCTCCAGCCAGGTTCTGTCTGAGATCTCCAGCCAGGTTCAGTCACCAGGTTCTAGTCAGGTTCTCTTGCCATATTTCTGTAGTCAGGCTCAGTCCAGGATCTTTTGCCATGTTCTCTCCAGCGAAGTTCTTCTGTCTGTAGGTTCTGTCTTCTGAGTTCTGACTTCTAACTTCTGTCTCTTGCTCTCTTGTTACATCTGTATTTATACCAGTTGATTCAATCCTATCAATCTCTATTACAAAGGTTAGGGCGTTTCTTATCTCCATTCCAGGGAGTAAAGATTATGTAGCTTAAGCATGATTGTTCATAGTTAAAGTGATTAATTACCCGCCTGGCACTTAGTCGAGGGGTTTTATTCCCTCCCTAACTTCAGGGGAAAATCCCTACCTGGGGATTCAACCTTTCTCGGAGAGGTGACCTTGGTTAAAACACAGCGCCAAGAAGGTGAGCAAACATATTAAGAACCGTATGCCATATATGCCAGGTCCCTTGAAACAGCAAGGCTGGACCAGCTCCCGGCACCTGAAATCCTAGCCCCTTGCCTATCTCCAGCCTGTACTTTTAAGTTACCTGGCATAGTTGTGCCATGCACCTACTGGCTCTATGTGGACACCTGAGGGGACATTGGCAAGTGTCCCCAGCCTGCCTCTGCTGTTCCTAACTTGCTTCCTCTTCTTTCTGGCCTGTCTCATTCCGGCTCCTGGCTCTCTCTCTCTTACTTACATTCTGCTTCTGAGCATAGAAGACATCTCTGTCCAGTTTCTCTGATTTCTGACCTTGAATGGTTTAATCTGACTACCTGCCCCTTGGGATGAATTTCAAAGTTCCAACCCATCAGCCTATGTCCTGGCAAGACCTACCTGTTACCCCCATGAAAGAGGAATTTAAATGACCGGCCAGGTTCCCCTTGCTATAGCACCCTTAATTACCACTTATTGTGCACTTATTCTGAGCCATCTGCTGGCCTAAGTGCTTTGTGTTCATTATTTTATGTAATCCTCACAGATCCCAGGGGCAGGTGGGTGGGTGTTATTATTCCCGCATTACAGGTGGGAAAGTCCAGGCATAGAGAGGCTGAGTGTTTGCTTGTGGCCTGTGGCAGGGAGTGGTGGAGCAGGGATTTATTTGAATCCGTGTCTATGTGAATTCAAAACCTCTGCTCTTAGAGGTAATAATACCTCCTCCATTTTATTGGAATGTTCCATGCAAACCATGACCTGGTGTGGGGACTGCCCCCCACAAAGTCTACCAGGGGCCCCGTGAGCAGTGCCAGAGTGTGGGGCACTGAGGGTGGATTGGCCATCCCCGGTGCCACAGATGGTGGGCGGAGTCTGGAAGCAGCAGGAGGCAGTCTGCCTGGGGGTCCTTGTAGCCAGGTGAATGTCATGTGGGAGGGCCAGGTAACTCACAGTGGGACCAGAGAGTGGAGAGGGCGGTGGGCTGGTGAGAACCAGGCAAGGGAGCAGACCCTCAACTAGGGGACCTGGGTGTGGGGCAGGCTTAGGGCTGGCAGGGAGGGGGGATACAATCTGGGGAAAGAGAAGCAGAAACCCGTTCTAGTGCTGGAGTCGCATGTCTGACAGGGAAGCAGACTGGGAAAGGAGGGGTTTCAGTTGGAAGCCATGGGGCATCAGGGTCACATCCATCAGCCTCCCAGTAGACCCTGATGGGTATATTTCTATATCCCTTGTGCCTAGTGAATAGTGGGTGGAGGAATGAATGGATAGATGGGTAAATGAGTTTGAGGAAGCATGAAGATTCCAGTCTCCCAAAGATGACACTAAGATAGTTTACCCAAAGAAAGGGTGAGGAAGGGAAAGGGGTTGTCGTGGCATATGCAGGGGTGCACTCTGACCCACTGTCTCCTTATCCCTTCTTTCTCCAGAGGCTCCCGCTAAGCCTGAGGAGGCGGAGGCTGAGCCCTTCACAGACTCCTCTCTGTTTGCACACTGGGGCCAGGAGCTCAGCCCCGAAGGCCGGCGCATGGCCCTGAAGCAGTTCCAGTACTACGGCTACAACGCCTATCTCAGTGACCGCCTGCCCCTCAACCGGCCCCTGCCTGACCTCAGACCCAGTGGGTGAGCAGAGTCAGTGGCTGGGCTCTCGTTGACCTGTGGGGGACGGGGGCAGCACAGTGCTGGGATGGAGCCAGGTCTGGGCATGTGGACTCCTGTGTCCCTCCCCTGCTTCCGTCCCTTTGGCCAGCATTGGGCAGGTCACTCTCCCCTTCCTCCTTCCTCAGCCTCAGTTTCTCCTTCTGCTAAGCAGGGGGGAGGCTTTCTTCCATTTGAGATTTTGAGGGTTAATCACCTAATTTACTCCTTAAGGGCACTGGAATCATCTAGCATTCCGGTTAATACGTAATTTTAACCTAATTGTTGCATTTTTACGAACAATTATGTTTTTTCTATAAATTAGTTTTTTAAAGTACATCCATCTTCCAGGGCTAACAAGTCATTACACCAGACAGAGAAGTCTGTCTTGCCTTCTCTCTTTGTTACAGAAGATGTTCCTTTAAGGTTCAGTTAGAATTTTTATTGCTCCTAATTATTAAAAATGTGGGCACGTTCCACAGCTCAGAAAATCTCATTAACTTCGGTGAGCTCGCCCCACACCTTCTTTCCCCCTCTTTCTCCTTATTTTAAAAATGGTCTTAAAGCTGCAAACCACTGTGAGCTTATCGCTAGAGTTTTTGGGAAAGATCTTGCTGCTGGGTTTGGAGACTATGTTCTTTTGGGAAAGAGAGTTCAGTTGAATTCAGTGGACACTTATTGAGCAGCTGCTGTGTGCAGTGTGATTTTGTAAGGTTTTTCCTGGCCCAGGGAGAATCTGGCCGGGTTCTAGGGATGCAAAGGCAGCTGAGGACCTATGAGGAAAGAGGAGTATATGTTCACTTAAAGCAGCGGTTCTCAACCTGTGGGTCGCGACCCTTTGGGGGTCAAACGACCCTTTAACAGGGGCCGCCTAAGACCATCGGAAAACACATATATAATTACATATTGTTTTTGTGATTAATCACTATGTTTTAATTATGTTCAATTTGTAACAATGAAAATACATCCTGCATATCAGATATTTACATTACGATTCATAACAGTAGCAAAATTGCAGTTATGAAGTAGCAACTAAAATAATTTTATGGTTGGGGGTCACCACAACATGAGGAACTGTATTAAAGGGTCACAGCATTAGGAAGGTTGAGAACCACTGACTTAAAGGATGTTTATTGAGCACTTCTGAGTCTAGGCACAGGGATAGAGCAGTGAACAAAACAGACAAGAATCCTTGCCCTCCTGGAGCTTGCATTCCAGGTGGGGGAAGAGAGATAATAAACAAAACCAAGAAGTCAGCTATGTGGCATGTTAGATGGCAGTAAATGCTACGGAGAAACATAAAGTGGGAAAGAGAGACAGGGCCAGGCTGGAATAGGAGAAGGGGTTGAAGTTTTAATGACGTGGTCAGAGAAGGCCTCACTGAGATGGTGACATTTGAGAAACGACCTAGAGATGAAGAAGCAAGTCATGTGAACACCTGAAGGGAAAACTTTCTAGGCAGAGAGACCAGCAAGTGCAAAGGTCCTGAGGTAGACGTGTGCTTGGCATGTTTGAAGGAGAGGAAGGAAGCTCATGTGGCTGGAACAGAGCAAGCAAAAAGGCTGGAGGTGGAGATGGGGCTGGAGGGACAACAGATTAAGGAGGTCAGTGGTTCTCAATCGTGGCTACACGTTGGACTCATCTGGGAGCTTTAAAATACTCCTGATGGTGGAGCTCACCCAGACCAATGATGAGCATTTCCAGAGGTGGCACTCCGTGTCCATATTGTTTATAGTTCTCAGGTGATCCCAGCAGACAGCTGAGGTGGAGAACTGCAGAGAGGGGCTTTGTAGGCAGCTGCGAGGCGTGCGGCTTTTACTCTGTAAGATGGGGGTCTGTGGGAAGAGCTTGAGCAGATTAATAATGTGCTTTGGTTGTCATTTTCAACCACCCTTCTGGCTGTGGTGTTGAGAACAGACCGAAGGGGTCAGGGTGAAAGCAGGGAGGCCAGTTAGGAGGTTCCTGCAGAAATCCAGGTGAGAGGTGGTCATGGCTTGGACCATGACAGCGGTGGGGCAGATGCTGAGATAGGGTTGAATTCTGGGAATATCCTGAAGGTGACTTCAACTAGGTGCCACAGGGTCTCGCCCTCTGGGAGCGCTGCAGAGACCACACCTGGGGTTGGGGGAGAATCATATCTGATGTGGGCAAAACCCAGAGACTCTGGTGAAAGGGTCCTAAAAGGAGTTGGGGCCCCAGGACTCCTGCAGGGTCTTGGCCATGACCTTGGCCAGAACAGGAACTGCGGACTTTCAGCTAGCTGTGACACACAACACAGGCCCAGCTCTGACGCAAAGCACGTTTGTTCCAAATGAAAGGGGAATAAAGAAGGAATCCCAGGAAAGGGTGGATCTTACAGACTACAGCATGGCTGTAACAGGAACACAGGTATTCACACAGGGCTTGACTCCTGGAGAATGCCCCTCCCATTTGGACCACGCCCACCTGCAATGAAGGCAGCGAAGGAACTGGTCTATTCGTCCCAATCAGAGTCATGGAAACGGAGGAACAGAAAGAGTAGGAGTCGTGTCCAAGGTCACGCCTTCACCCTTCATCGAGGGAGGTGCCCTACAGGCTGTTTCTTTCTACTCCCAGGGGAGAGAAACGGGAAGTGGGAGGGTGGCGGGCACAGAGGCCCTGCGGCCTTTCTCAGGAGGGCAGGGCTCCCTGGCAGGCAGGTTCCTCTCCGGAGGAAGCATTAACAGAGGCAGCCTGGACTGAGAAAGCCTCAGCGCAGGACTCCAGGTGGTCAGATCCTGCAGTTTCCTCGTGAGCCGCTGGAGCGGAGCTGTCATCACAAAGAAAGCCTTTCCCTCTGTACAGAGCTTCCGTTAATGGAGCTTCCATGCCTCCCCCTTGGGGCAGGGCGACTTTTGTCAGCCCCTTTTCATAGCTGGGAGACCGCAGTCTCCAAGAAGAGGCAGAGCGGAGCTTCCTGCTCCTCCAGGAGGGCTCCTCAATGGCTCATCCCCGCGGTTCCTCTTCGCACAAGTGCTTGGAGGCTCTGTGTACGGCCTCCGTGCCAGACACCCCCCAGACTGGAGAGCTGTTGGGGACCACTCCAAACAAGCATGTGCAGAGGCAAAACAGTGCCTCTCTTTCTGTCAATTTCCATAAAAACATCCCTGCCTTGTCACAAGGTCATTGCTGGGCTTATCCTGCTTAACTCAGTTTGGAAACATCTTTTCAATATCTTTTACTATCATCCTATTTCAAATTATGCTGGCAAATATTTACGTAGCATGAGCCATGCTCTCTGGGACACGTTTGGCACTTTGGTTATATTAACTCTTTGACTTTTCACAGGAACCTCTGGAAGAGATGCTAGATGCACGGTTTTCCTTTACTCCTTTCCTTACTCATACTCACAATACTTCCTGCCCCAGATGTGTAATTTTTCTCCCCACATTAACCAATTCCCTGACACCGGCTGGGTGTCCTACAATTCAATTCCGTTTTGACACTGTCTACCTGGAGTTAGCATCGGATCCCACAGGTTAAGGGCTCCGCACACCCGTCTGCCCCCATTTCACATGCCAGGCACAAGTCCCAGGCTGTCACTGGTGGCTCACTATAAATTGGGGTTCCCCCAACCCCTCCTTGGGTTCAGTAATTTGCTAGATTGGCTCACAGAGCTCAGGGAAACACTTGTGTTGACCAGCTTATTATAAAGGATATGATAAAGGACACCGATGAGCGGCCAGACGAAGAGGTAGCCAGGGCAGGACCTTCTGTGGGGCTGGGGTGGGTCACTCTCCCGGTAGGGGGATGTGTGCACCAGCCCGGAAGCCATCGAAATCCCACACTGTAGGGACTTTTATGGATGCCTCATCACATAGGCAGGAGCGGTCATTAACTCATTGTCCAGCCCCTCTCCTCCCTCCAAAGGATAGGAAGTAGAGCTGAAAGCGTCAAACTTCTGCTCAGCCCCTTTTCATAGCTGGTCTTTCTGGTAACCAGCCCTCATGTAGGAAGGAGCCCACCAGGAGTCACCTCATTAGGTCAGAAACTGCTCTTACTGTCCAGGAAATGCCAAGGGTTTTAGGAGCTCTGCGTCAGGAACCAGGGTCAAAGACTAAATAGGAGCAGGAACAGCCCAATATCTATATATATAAAAAGCCAGTGACCAGAACGCCGTAACGACTGATCACTATGATGCCCACTGTGGCCAGCAAACCAGCCAATCAGGGGGTGGGGCCTGCCAGCCAACCTCCTGCAGCCTCTCCCCCCAGACTGCCCCACCCCCAATGGGCCCCCCCCCATTGGCCCACGGCCCCTCCCCCAGCCAGCTCCGCCCCTGATTGGCCCCCACACACATCAATTGTGGGGGGCCCCACCGGCCAATTGCCCTTGGCCCCTCCCCCCAGCTCGCCCAGCCCTGATCAGGCCCCAATCGGGGCAGGCCCTCTGGCCAACCTCCAGCAGTCTCCTCCTCCCAACAGGCCCGGCCCCAATCAGCCCCGATTGTGGCCAGGCTGGCCAGACCCCAACTGTGCAGGAATTTGTGCACTGGGCCTCTAGTATATATATGTTTTTTATAATTTTACAGTAGTATTATTAGTCTCCATTTTACAGAAGAGGAAACTGAGTACAGAGAGATTATATATCTGCTTCGGGCACTCGTTGGCAGAGCTGGGGTTTGAACCCAGCCAGTCTGGCAAAGGAATTTGTGCTTGTGACTGTCACAGTGCTTTGCTGCCTTCAGGTGGCAGTTTGTGTCACTCTAAAGGGACTGGGGGGCGGCTGCTTTAACAGAGCTCTAAGCTGATCAGTTCATCTGGTGGGGAAGGTCTGCCTCTCAGTATTGGAAAAAATGTCTTAGTGAACATCAAACCTGTTATCTGGGTGGAGAGTGATGCCCCGGCTAGGGTGAATGTTGGATTTGGAGCCAGTGGGTGAGGGTGGGAACACCTGGGGAGGAAGCCCATGCTAACTGCCTGCCTCCAAGAGAGTCATGCCAGGTGGCTCTTGCTTTCCATCCCCCATGCCTCTCCCTGATGTTATGCTTGGCTTTATTCCTGGACCAGAAAGTGGATGTTCCAGATCCTGCCCCATCCTTCCTCTCCTCACCTGTGGCCATCCCTTATTCTCTCTCTCTCTCTCTCTCTCTCTCTCTCTCTCTCTCTCTCTCTCTCTCTCTCTCTCTCTCTCTCCTGAAAGGTGACTTACCTTGCCACCTCTCTGAGAGAGGACTGAACTGTGCTCAGTGCCTTATACATAGGACAAGACATAACCAGAAGGAAAAAATGTCCATCTAACTGGTTGCTAGACTCATTAATTTATTTATCCAATAACTATTATTGAGCACCTAGTGTGTGCCAGGCACCGAGTGAGCACCTAGTGTGTGCCAGAGAAACCTCAAGGAGCTTCTGCCACAGTGGGAATCCAGAGTGCAAGGCAGGCAATCGGAACACCTGCCCACAATCCCCCGGCCTCCTCAGGGAGGAGTCTTCCTCACAGGTTTCTAGTAAGTCAGGGGCTGAACTTGATGGCCCACAGAAACCTGTCCTTCTGTGGCCTCTCTGGAGGAAGACAGGACCTGCAGAGTGGTGTCTGCAGGGAGCCTCCCTTTACCTGTTTGACTCCCCTCCCCTGGGAGAGGAGGACAGGGGAGCATGAAGTCAGCCGGCAGTTCTTTCGGCCTCACCTGGGCTCTTTGGGCAGAGAGCGGACAAACTTTCTCTGGGCACCAGGATACTTTGCTTTTGGGAAAATCAAAATGCCATTCATTCTCCCTGAGTTGTTGTAACAAGGCCACTGGCCATCCAGGTGGGAAAACCTGGGGACACTGGACATTGGCTATATCACCAGTGAGCCTCCTGGACCTCAGCCCATGAGAAGCTTTGCCAGATCTGGGGGAGGGGGAGGCTTGCCTGCTTGCTTCCTGGGTTGAGAAGATACCAGGACCTCAGGACTGAAGGGGAGAAAAGCCACATCTCAGCCTGGCTGGGCGTGGCTCTATTGCTCACGCCCCCCGTGCAAGCTCCAAACCTTCTTGTGGCTCCTGCTCCCAGCACCCATCCTCCTCCTCCTCCTTAGCCGTAGGCACCAAAGTAACCTCCCAGGCGCCAAAAGAGAAAAAGGAGAAAACAAGCCTTGATTGGCGGGTGGACTACAGAGGTATATCATTTGTCAAAACACATCAAGCTGTGTACTTAAGATCTGTGCATTTTTGCATGTAAATTCAGCATCGGGGATTTGTGTGTGTGTGTGTGTGTGTGTGTGTGTGCTTTTTTTAAAGTGAGGGTGTGAGAAAGAGATCAGGGAAGTCCTTTGCCTGAGAGGTGGAGAGGGAGGATGGAAGAGACATCTTCTGAGAGGTCGATAGGTTTTGAGAAGATGGTTGTGGTTGTGGGGAAGGATGATCATGGGGGTGGCGGTTAAAGCAAGCTTGCCACCCCAGTGACAGCGGCTCAGGCAGGTGGCATGTGGGTGACCACAGTTCCACAGCAGCAGGCGCACACTGAATTTTTTCCTACAGGCAGTGGTTGTTATTTCCAAACAGAGCCCGGGGGCACTTGGGGGAGAGTAGGAGAAGCGGCCTTCCAGTGCCAGGCATCAGGGCTGTCACGTTGCCATGGCAACTCTCTGGCCTTCCTCCAAGGTAGCTCAGGGCAGAGCCTCGGGCAGGTGCTGCTTCCTGCCTCTTGTTGGCAGATCCTCAGAGGCTCCTGAGTCAATGATGTCACCTTTCTCTCCAGCAGTCCCCTGAGGTCCACTCCCTCCCTTGCAGGGGGTAGGTGGACTGGCTCCTCAGTTGCCTGGTGGGTTAGGGCCTGAGGCTGAGGCATGAGGGGTTGTTAAAAGAGAGACTATTTTCTGCAGCCCCAGGTGGGAGCAGTTGGGACAGATCCACACCCACACACCCACAAAGGAGCCCTGGGCCCTGAGCTGAAGAAACCATGTGTGAACACCCAAGAGGAAAGGAGCAGGCCAGGATTACAGCAGAGAGAATGTGTCCTGGAGCCAGGGGCTCCATCCGTCTGGGAGCAGGTCAGGGTCCATCCAAGGTGAATGTGGGTGTTTGCTGCCACCACCCTGGGTGTGGCCACAGTTTTGGGTGTATGGATTGGAGTACTGTGGGGTCTTCAGGGTCTCTAGATAGACATCTAAGAGCTCAGTTTTAGGGGCAGGAGGACTGGCTTTATGAGTGTGTATGGTGGGTAGAATAATGGCCTCCCTCGGATGTCCATATCCTAACGCCCAGAACCTGTGAATAGGGTGTGTTATGTGGCAAAGAATGAAGGCTGCAGACAGAAATAAAGGTGCTAATCAGCTGACTTCAAAATGAGATTCTTCTGGGTTATCTGGATGGGCCCAATGTTATTGCAAGGTCACTGAAAAAATGGAAGAGAGAGGTAGAAGAGTCCAAGATGGCAATCTGAGAAGGACTTGACCAGCCCCTGCTGGCTTTGAAGTTGGAAGAGAGCCATAAGCCAAGGAATGTGGGCAGCCTTTAATTGATTTTTTTTCTTAACAAACCCACAACCTTGGTGTATTGGGACGGTGCTTTAACCAACTGAGCTACCTGGTCAAGGGCCTGGGCAGCCTTGAGATAGGTACTGGAAAAGGCATGCAAACATTATCACCTTGAGCATTCAGAAAGCAATGCAGCCATACCAACTCCTTGATATTAGCCCGGTGAGACCTCGAGAATGGTAAGATAATAAATGTGTGTTGTTGTAAGCCACCAAGGCTGTAGTAATTTCTTACAGCAGCAACATCAGTGTTAGGAAACTAACACAGCATGCAACAGGACCCCAAGAAGGCTGCAAGGACTCTGCACTTGGCTTAAAGTTCTTTGCTCACTTTGTTAAAATTCTGAGTAATTTTTTAACAGGGGCCACCATAGTTTCTTTTTGCACTGAGCCCCACAAATTATATAGCTGGTCCTGGGGGAGAGGGGGCGGGCTCCAGGTATCAGTGCTATGCAAACTGCTTTATGTCTGGTTTGTGTGTGTGTGTGTGTGTGTGTGTGTGTGTGTTGGGGGGGGGGGTTACTGAATTTTGTCCTTACATCTCTCTGAGGTAGTTATTATTTTCATTTTATATAGTAGAATCCTGAGTATTTGAAAGGTCAAGAAACTTGTTTAAGTTCCCACAGGCAGTATGTGGCAACCAGTAGTTTTACCTGGATCTTGTGTCTCCAAACACTCCCTCAGCACCCGTGGCTCACCCTGCTCAGGTGAGCTTTTCTGGTTTGGGATCTTGGCTCCGTGGAGATGACCCAAAGTTTGTGGAAAGGGTGTGCTCCATGAGGGCAGCCTCGGGGAAAAGGGGTCAAATAAACACCCTTAGGTAATAATTCTGCTGTTGCACTGAAAATGCTAACTGCACAAACACAGTTGGGGGGAAATACTAACTAAAGCAGCCTGGAAAAAAATATTTCTGGTTCTTCATAAATGTTAAGCTCATTATGGGCCAGTAGTGTCATGTGGTTGTTCTTAAAGGTGGCGTAATCTTGAGCTGTATATTCTTTTAATCTTTATTGATTGACTGGTTTGAAAGAGAGAGAGAGATTTGTTGTTCCATTTATTTATGCATTCATTGGTTGCTTCTCAGAGGTGCCCTGACTAGAGAACAAACACACAACTTTGGCATATCAGGACAAAGCTCTAATCAACTGAGCTACCCAGCCAGGGCTTGAGCTATGTTAGTAGAGGTATCTCTACCACAAAAACCCCGTGGTCGTGACACCGTCACAGTGGAACGACCAAAGGCTGGTCACCAGGAGGCTGAGTGTGCGGGCGCTGGCAGGGACTTGACACCAGCATGTGTGGGTGGAGCTGCGAGCACGGCGAGGCCACACGGGTGGGTGGGGAATGCGATTTCATTTGCTGGGCTTCTAGTAATGTCTTAAAAAGGGGAGGTGACAGTTTTGTTTTACTCTGCTACTCAGATCACAACTGCAGAAATGGAGTAAAAGGGATAAAAAGAAAGTAGAGTATGTTCAGAGGAGAACAACCTAGGAGAAGAACTGGATAACATGACAAGCAGATGAAGCTTCTGCTTAGATTATAGAGTAATATTTAAAACCTGATTCCCTGGGTTCCAAGGTCAGGTCTCTCACTTATAAGCTGGTTGACTTCCAGCAAGTTACTTAGCCTCTCTGTACCTTGGTTTTCCTGTCTGTAAATTAGTGATACTAATACAAAGATTATATCCTATATAATAAAACCCTAATATGCAAATCGACTGAACAGCTGAACAACCAGTGGAATCACCAGTCCCTATGACACACACTGACCACCAGGGGGCAGAAGCCCAATGCTAGAACTGCCCCTGGTGGTCAATGTGATCCTACTGGGGGAGCGCCGCTCAGCCAGAAGCCGAGCTCACAGCTGGTGAGCACAGCGGCAGTGAAGGGAGTCTCTCCTGCCTCCACTGCAGGCGGGCGGTAAGGAGTGAGGGGTCCTGGACTGCAAGAGTCCTAGACTGTGAGAGGGATGTCTGACTGCCAGCTTAGGCCTGATATCTTTGGGTCTAAGCCGGCAGGAGGACATCCCCCGAGGGGTCCTGGACTGAGAGAGGGCACAGGCCGGGCTGAGCCCCACCCCCCAAACTCAGTGCACGAATATCGTGCACCAGGCCTGTAGTTGTAATATATGTCGAGCTCTAAGAACACTGCCTGACATGTAGTAACCACTCTTTAACTTTTTGTTACTTTTATGACCTGGGTCTCTCATTTGTAAAAGAGATGTCTTTGGGGATGCTATCATCACTTTAACTACCTGAAGGACCACTATGTGGACAAGGAGCCCCACAGGACAGGCTACCTGCCCTGGCGCTGGATGAGAGGGGGACCAGGCAGCCCTGTAAGGCAGACCAGACTGAGGCCCCCAAGCGGGACTTCTCCCCCGCCCGCATTCTGGGCATCAGAGGCTGAAACCAGCCTGGACTTCCTTTTCCTGACACACAGGGCCCACTTTCCCTCTCCCCACAGTCCTCAGCTCTCCTTGCCACAAACCTGTCCAGCTCACCAACAAACCCACCACATGGAGACACTCAGTCCCCATGGGGCTTTCCCACTACTCCAGCTGACTTCTGTGCCCTGAGAGTGACTGGCTGTCTATGGAGCCCAGGGATCCCATTTTCCCTGCACTTCTAAGATGTGGGGACAGTCTCCCCGCTTCCTGTTGACTATTTATGTTTTTAATGACTCGTTTCCCTGTTGTCCTACTTGCAGTCCGTGTCTGAGATAGCAGTTCCTCTCTCTAAATTGGTAGTCACCTGAAAGGATGTTTGTAGAACTTTTTTAAAATCATGTTTTTATTGACTTTCAGAGAGAGAGGGAGAGGGATAGAGATATAGAAACCCTGATGAGAGAGAAACATCATCGATTTGCTGCCTCCTGCATGCCCCCCACTGGGAACCGAGCCTACAACCCAGGCACATGCCCTGATCTGGAATCGAAGCAGTGACCTCTTGGTTCATGGTTCGATGCTCAACCACAGAGTCACACTGGCCGGGCAGAACTTTTGTCTCTGGATGAAAGCTGGAGGTCTTGATGATCACGTCTACTTAGTAGTTTTCCTGTCGGCGATTCCCTTGCTGGATTCTGTTCCGAGATCAGTTGGCCCATTTCTCTTCCTTTACAGACTGTTAAAACTCCCCATTCTCAGATGTCCACCATCTCCTCCACATCTGAGCTAGAGGGGGTGTCTTGCCCAATCCCCAAAGGCCCTGCCACCATTATCCTCTGCTTTACCCAACTCTGGCTTATTGGATGGTCTGTTCTTATTGTTGCAGTCAGGCAAGGAGTAACTGTTCAACGCAGCAATTCCTGTTCTATCGGATCATGGTGGGAACCCCAGAGCTTTCATGGGCCTGAATTGATTCTGCCATTCCCCATTCAAGTATTTATTAGTTTTTTTTCATTCATCCAGACACCCGGGGCTTTCTGGGTGGACATTGTGGGAGGCACAGGGGGTACCTGGTGAACAAAGCGATCCGGAAGGGTCTGGAAGAAGAAGCTACAAGTGTACCATGCATGGTCACTGGAGGATCAAGCAAGTCCTGGGGTGCAGGTAGGATGGTGGAAGGGGAATGTGGGGTGGACATCGATGACTGAAGGGCTAAGAGGGGACTGCTGATCCTGGGGCCAAGTGGTTAGCAGTGCCCCTGACCACCTGTGCTGACCACAGTTGCAGGAAGGGCCTCTCTGGGGGCACTTGGGGGAGTGGGTACGTGAGAGTATCATCTTCTCACTGCTTGATTCAGGTAGGTCCCACCTCCACTCCCAGAACCCTGACATAGTTGGACCTGGTTCCTCATGTTCATTGGCAGATAGACCCTAGCTCATGTTCTACTTGATACGCATTCTGGAGAGGTCTAGCCGTCCTTCCACCCAGGTCAGGCGGCTCCATGGGTGGAGAGCTTGAGGTCAGGGAGGAGAGACTCTGAGATCCAATCCGGAGGCCTCTGGCTGCTGCCCTGGGTGATACCCAGGGACCAGGAGCCTGGGTTGCCCTCATTCCGTCTGCACTGCTTCCCGGCCTCTCGCAGTAATGGCAGTGAAGCTCTTGATATAAACTTGCTTTGTAAATAGTTCAAACAGTCTTGGGGGGCTCTGCTGAGAGGCTCCCTACATCGCTGCTCCCGTCCCCACACCGCCTCTGGGTGCAGAGATCGATAAAGTCGAGTTTATCATGACCATCAATTCTCGCTGATTAGACAGCCATAGTACTCCTCTCTCAGAAATGCCTTGTTTTTATCTCTCATGGAAAATGGCTTGACTTTGAACAAGAATGAGAGTAAAAAGGGAACTCCTGTGGCTTGATTTTATAGGAGAAGGTGCCTCTTCTCAAAATGAGTAAGGGATTGGTCTCATGCAGCCAGGCTTTCTCCAGGAGTGTCGCCCGGAAGGGACCAGGCACACCTTTGTGGCTTCCCTGAAGCTCATCTCCCCGGCCTTTCTCTGGAGAGGCGGGGAAGCAGTGTGTGGGGAAGACGCCCAGAGCAGGCAGGAGGGCAGGGCCTGGGAGCAGAGGGTATGCATGGCCAGACCTGGAGGACCAGGTGCTGGGAGAGGCCATCTCCGAAGTGTGACTCGTGTTCATTGGCAGATAGACCCCAGCTTCTATTCTACTTGATAGGCATTCTGGAGAGGTCTAGCCCTCCTTCTAAAGGTGTGATGAACAGTTTCCAATAAGGCCAGTATATTGGGACACACTCACTATCTCTGGAGAGGCCGAGCACTCGGTGGGGCTCAGTGCTGGTTGTTAGACAAAACAAGTGCCAGACTCCGGCACAGAGGTGGTGGGAGGGCCCTGAGCAGCTCCCAGGAGAGAAGGGAAGGATTTAAGGAGGTCAGGACATTTGGCGGGGGGAGGGGGGGCCTAGGGGAGGGGGGATCACTTAATTACAGTGCAAAGAAACTGAGGACTGCTGAGCCCGAACCTGAGGGAGCCGCACGTTCAGCAGGGGAAGCGGGGTGGGGTGGTGACTCCTGCAGGAGAAGGTTTCTAAGAAGAAGGAACACGCTGAGATCAGTAGCCTGCGTGTAAAATGTAGGCCTTCTACAAATAAACAAACCTGTTAGTTTTGTTCAATTCCAGAAACTTACCATGTGCCAGCCCCTGGTTTAAGTTTAGAAGGTAACACAGTGCAAAGTAAACTCCTTGCTCTCAGGGAGGGTCCTTACAGTAGAGGGAGACAGATGGTAAACAGAGAAGCGATGCACTAGACTAGGTGTCTGTTATGTTCAAATGTTTGTCATATAAAAAAAAACAAACACACCTTATGTTCAAAAGAGACTTTCATATGAAAATAGTGATCAGCAGACTTTCACTTGCGAAATGGATACAACATTCCCATTCTGCTTGGAAAAGGCCATCAGGAAACCCCTCGAAGGCGCTGGGGCTCAAACCATCAGGACCCGCAGGGCCCTTGCTGGGAGAAATCCACTGTGGTCTCCTGGGAAGCGGGACGCGGAGTAGTTATGTTGAGAATTAAGAAGGGAAGAAAGCAGGGGGAGGCAGTTACCCGCTAACTCTGGAAAACACCTGGGAGCACCTGGAGCTCTGGCCCTCGAGGTCTCAGAACTCAGGGGAAACCTCCGCGGACGGCAAGCAGACGTAGGGTCTCCGTCCTCATGCTGGTGGAGTTCGCGGGGAGGACAGTGAGCCAGGCCCAATATACTGGCCTTACTGGGAGCTGTTCACCAATCACACTTTCAGAGAAGAAAAATAAAGGTCACGCGGGAGTGGTTTGGCCGTACATGGTATTTTTAAAATGCAATTTGCAAGTGGGTTGTGTGTTCATGCTTAGTTCAGTTTCCACGCCAACAGAAAGGCCAGCTGCTGGCCTCCACAGTCATAAATAAGCACAAGCAAGAAGAATTGCTTGGCTGTTAACCACAAACCTTTTAATTGCTATCATAGAAATCATATTCACAATAATAAAAATGTTTAACAAGGGTGTGATGAGCGTAAGGAGTCACTCCAGTCTCCCTCCTTCCCAAGTCCCTCCCTGCACCTCCCCCTCTCCTTGTCCCTTTACTGCAGTTAAAGAAGCTGCTTTGCCTCCCTGGCCTGGACTCCAGTCTCAGCACGTTCCCTTGTCCCACTGGGCCTTTGAAGGGCTCACCTTGAGTGACATTTAAGTTTCTGATCAAATCTCTCCTCCCCACAGAGCCCATCCCTGACCCCTTCTTCTAGAACAGTGGCCAGGGCATCATGCTGACATCCTACCCTGTGTTACTTTCCATCTCCACACTTATACGAATCTGGGTCATTTGTTTGCCTCTGTGTTTACTGTTTCCCCGGACAAAGTGAAAGCTCCACGGTTACGGGTACTTGATCCACACCCCCCTGCATCCTCAGTGCAGAACTGCCTCGTGGAAGAAGCTCAGTCCACATTAATTCCATTAAATGTAACAATGAACGAATTCGACACCAACCTGTTAACCTGAGGGTTTTATGAAAATTGTAAGTATGAAGCAGATTTGGGAAAAGGCTCCACTCTTTCCCTTCCTCCACCCCTTTTTGGTGAGAGAGAAGGAGAGCTTGAAATAGAATGGGAGAAGTTTCTGTAAATTTCTGGTAACCATAGAGACGGCGATTTTAGTTTATTAATCTCCTCCTCTTCAGCAGGCGGGGGCCCCACGGTGATTTCTCCGAATTGCTCCGCGCTGGTTATCCCACAGACTTCCTCATTAAGGAAGAGCAGGCCCATGCCTATCCTGCAGCACGTTAATTACTGACGAGCAGGAGCCCTGTGCTATTATGCTCATTAGTGCGCGCTCTAACCTGGCTGTGCCTCCACATGGGAGCAATGCAACGCGGTCACCAGCCCTGACCATGGAGCCCTCAGTGGTTGGTGGTGGGAGTGGGCAGCCTCCTGTCTGAGGCCAGGGCCTGGGACAGGGCTGCCATTCAACCCCCGAGGATGGGATCTCAGTGCCTCTGGAACGGCGGCGTTTAGTTTCAGCTGGAGAAGGGCACCAGCGGTGGTTCCCTGCCCACTAAGGCAATGCTTGCAGGGAAGGAACTGGACATGTCTGTCAACCATGACACTTCTGGTTGTTTGGCCTCTTTATGGCGTCTGATTTCAGGGTTGCGTGTTCCTCTTCCCACGGGGAATGGGGTGCAGACTTTCATGAATTTGCCTCATGTCCTTTGGGTAAAAGATCTCCAAATGGCTTCAGGGTTTCAGTGAAGCAAGGGGGGAAGGGCAGTCTCTCCCACAATTATTTCTTCTTCAAGAAAGAACCCTGGTGTAGATATCAGAAGCCCAGCGTAGATATTCTCTCTTGGCAGCTGACTCCTGGCGGGGACTCAGCCGCTCTGGGCCCAAGTGTCCTCATCTGTGAAATGAGACTAGACTTGTCCTTCCATCCCTCCTTCATTCACGTTGAGACTCTGACTTCAACCTGGCTCTGAAGGCCGGACCCCTGTGATGAAGGAAGGGCAGGGAGGCCCAGGCAGTATCCCTGCTGGAGGAGCCAGGGTGGATTCCGGCAGCAGAAGGCCCTGGGAAGAGACATGGTTCCCTCCTGAGGCAGAGCATCTGAGGTCTGGCCTCACCTAGGCACTGGCTGCCATTTTGGAAACGCTGAGACTTTCCTTTGGTTGTATTTTCTCTCCCATTGGTTTTAGAAATGTTGAGTCATTCTTCCAGTAAATACTCAGTGACCACCTACTGGGTCCAGGCTTTGCACTAGGTGCTAAGGGCGCAGCTATTCAGCTGGGCTAGTCTTTGACGCATTCAGATCCTGTTGTGGGGCAAACAGTTTTAATGGTGTGAGCTGGTCTGCTGCACACTTGGGGGTTGGCTTCACTGTATCAAAGAGACCTGGGAAGAATCAGGACTCCGGAGCCCTCCAGGAAAGCTGGAGCCATGAGATAGGGTGGACCAGCACCTGGGGTGCCCCCGAGGATTCCCTGAAAGGTGTAAGGTCCTGGTTCTCCTTCTTTCCAGGTGCCGCAACCTCTCATTCCCTGCCAGCCTGCCCGAGGTCAGCATCGTGTTCATCTTTGTCAATGAAGCCCTCTCGGTGCTTCTGCGCTCCATCCACTCGGCCATGGAACGCACGCCTTCGCACCTGCTCAAGGAGATCATCCTGGTGGACGACAACAGCAGCAACGGTGAGTGTTCGAGCTCCTCGCTCTGCGGCTGACCCTTGAGCAGAGGAGTCAGCCTCTACGCGGGGTTCTCATTTTCTCAAGGCTCTCTGTGGCGGCTCCTGCTCTGGGACATTGCCTCCGTGATGAGAGATTCATGGTGATCAGTGCTCTGGAAGGTGCACTCCGTAAGGTGTGCCTTCTTTGCATCCCACTGAGGCCTGATCCCCAAGCTCTGTCTTACCAACCTTCCTCTCTTCCCTCCAACATAGTGTAATGAGATCAATAGCCCTGACCTCTACCCCAACCACATCCACAGTGGACGTGGAATTGGAGCTGTGTACACAGAGTAATTGAAGTCATTGACTGGGAGGAGAGGGTTGGCAAAGAGAAGAGAGAAGACCAGAAAATAGAGGTTGAGAGAATGCTGAGTGTAAGACATGTAGGAGTCAGGAGGAAGAGGGTCGACTGGTGAGAGACAGGGAAGGCACAGCAGGAGAACTGGAGAACACATATTCCACAGACAGAGAATTTCAGGAATGAGAGTCATCTGTTTGAATGAACCCACAGAGAGGTGGAAGGACGCAGAGTCTAGGAAGAGTCCAGTGGGTTTGGAAGGTGCAGAGCATGCAAACCTCAGCAAGAAGCTTTCAAGACTTGGCATGCAGCTGTAGAAGCCAGGTGAAGGTGAAGAGCAGGCATGGAGGTGGACTTTTCTGTCAGGGATTTTAACTGTGAAAGAGAATCAGGAACTAAGACAGGAATTGAAGCAAAGTTTTACATACACACACATACAGACAGACATTTAATTAAAAAACAATTAAAAAAATTAACCACAATCTACAGCAAAATATATATGTATATCATGACCCAGGATGACATGCCTACTCACACCCAATTGTATGCACATGCTATTGAAACAAAACTTTTAAGAAACAATAGTTACCCTTATAATGGGTGAAGCATGCTCTTTTCTATTACAGTCTGGTCTGTGTTACTCAGGTGTATTGTATTGTATTGTATTGTATTGTATTGTATTGTATTGTATTGTATTATATTGTACTAGGGGCCCGGTGCACGAAATTCGTGCACTGGGTGTGTGTGTGGGGGGGGAGTGTCCCTCAGCCCAGCCTGCCCCCTCTCACATACTGGGAGCCCTCAGGCGTTGACCCCCATCACCCTCCAATCGCAGGATCGGCCCCTTGCCCAGGCCTGACGCCTCTGGCCTAGGCGTTCGGCCCAGGCAGCGGGGACCCGCAGCTGCAGCGGCCCCACGATCGTGGGCTTCACTTTAGGCCCAGGCAAGGGACCCCTAGCTCCTGGGACTGCCAGCTTCGACCATGCCCAGCTCCCATCGCTGGCTCCACCCCTACTTCCTGCTATCACTGGCCAGGGCGGAAAAGGCACCTGATTCTCTGATCATGGCTGGGGGGCAGGGCAAAGGTGGCCCCAGGGCCGCCTTTGCCCTGCCCCCCAGCTCTTAGCTCCCCACTGGGTTTCCGATCACTGTCAGTGGCAGGGGGCTTCTTCCTGCTTTCCCTTTCGCCTCCCTGCATTGTGCCTACATATGCAAATTAACCACCATCTTGTTGGCAGTTAACTGCCATCTCAGTTGGCAGTTAATTTGCATATAGCCCTGATTAGCCAATGAAAAGTGTAGCTCGTACGCCAATTACCATTTTTCTCTTTTATTAGTGTTGATTGTATTGTATTGTGTGTATTTGCCTTGTTTGAAAGTAAAGTTGTTCTCGAGACCCTGACTGCAGGTTAGAATTGCTTGGAGAACTTTTAAGAAGTCCAGGTGGCCATCCCTTAGCCCTGGTGATTTAATGGGTTTGAGGAGCAGGTGCCTGTGGCCCTTGGCCCGAGATGGAGGTACCTGAGTCCCTTGAGGCCAAGGGATGGAGCAGGGCCTGTGAGGAGGGAGGAGAATGGATCCTGGGCACAGAAACCAGGGTTGCCTCTGGGAAGAAAGGGCCCATCTTTCTGCCCTTCGAGAGGATCAGATGGGTGAATAGGGAGATAGCTGGAGGCAATGAGGAGTGTGGCAACGGGGGCTGAGGCTGGCAGAGCAATAGCACCCTCTGGTTTGCAGGACTCTGCATGGGTGGAGGGCATTGTGGGAAGGGGTCTGGTGCCAGCTGGAGAGCCCCTTGGGAATAGGACAGGACGGACCAGTAAAGGGGTTCCCTGGGAGCAGCCTGAGCTAAGCTCTTAAGAGAAGAGGAGGGACACTTGAGACTGGCTGCTGGAGGAAGTGAGCCATCTCTGGCCTTACTTAGCAGAGAACTGAAGGATCCTTTGCACCGGTCCTGCCTGACTTGCGTGAGCGTGGCTGCGGCCATGTCCTGGGCAGGCTCCATTTGGGCCTGCTTCTCTTGGCACCATCTCACTCAGCACTGAACTACCATTTATCTCACATCAGGCCTCTGCTCAGTTCACAAGCATTTATAGAGTGCCTGGCTGGGCCAAGGGCATGTGGGAATGATGGACCAGACCTAACCCCTGACATCAGGGAGTCATACAAATAAATGTAAAATAAGGATGAAACATAACAGGACTCGGTTTCCAGTCTCAGGTCTACCACTTCCTGGTCTTTTGCTTGTTTTTTTGTTTTGTTTTTAATATATCGGTATTGTTTTCAGAGAGGAAGGGAGAGGGAGAGAGAGACAGACATCAATGATGAGAGAGAATCATTGTTTGGCTGCTACCTGAATACCCCCAACTGGGGATCGAGCCTGCAACCCAGGCATATGCTCCAACCAGGAATTAAACCATGGTTCATAGGTCAATACTCAACCACTGAGCCACACTGGTCAGTCTGCTTTTTGTTTTATGTGCCATGTGGGGACATCAGGTCCTGCCTTGCCCTGTCCATCCCATAGTCACTGAGGATAAATTGAGGGAATGGGAGTGAAAGTGCTATATGAGCTGCGTGGTTCTACGAGTGAGTTAAATGACAATAATAAAAATAGCAACATTAACAACAACACTAGCTGGCATGGAGCCTCTGCTTAGAGGCAGCCGTGCCTTTCTCTCTTTTCTGGGGGGAAGATCAGAGAATTTGTCATTAGGCCAGCTTTTCGGTTCCAGCTCTTTGTAGCTTCTTCCTAGCTGTGAGTTCTTAACCTCTGTGAACCCCATTTTCCTTATCTATAAAATTGGGATGTATAATTCCTACCTCGGGGATTGTTCGGAAGCTTGAGTGAGATAACGCAGGATGGAAGGGATGTTGGTGTTTAAAACTGTAAGTGAAGCAGGAGTACGGAGCTTTCAGAATGAATCCCTTGCTAAGCCTTCCTTCCTCGGCGTTTGTCAGAGGTTCTGTGTGTTCTGGTGCCTTGTAGCCTCTTCTGCAGGCACCTTGCTTTGGGGTTAGGCTGTGTTCCCATAAACACAGGGAAGGGGCAGTTGATTACTGCTTTCTTCATCCAAGCCCTTTGGACCTTTAGCTCTCTCTCGGAAACCCAGGGCTGAAGGCTCTGCAGACAGTCCTGGTGTAGGAGTCTGAGTTACCGTTCTCTTGCTTCTTAAGCAATTTCCTAAACGAGCTTCACTCTTTCAGGGACTGACTCCTGTATAAGATGCTGACAGTATGCTAAAGTGATCTCAGGCTTTCGTGTTTGAGCTCCACTAAAAATATGGAGATTCAGATCAGCCACTTTGCTGCCCCAGGACATTTGCACTTGCTGTTCTCACCACCTGGAATGCTCTTGCCCCTTGATATCTGCACATCTTGTTCCTTTGCCTCTTCAGGCCTTTGCTCAAATGCCACCTTGCCACCCTATTTAAAATGGGAGCCCTTACCTCTGTTACTCCTCACCCTTCCTTGCTTGTTTTCCTTTAGAGCACCAATCACCACCTGACCTTCTGTACTCACTTGATTACTTCCCTTATTTATTTGGACATTTTCTCTCCACTAGTATGTAAGTTCCATGAAGACAGGGAGATTTGTTTTGTCCATTGCTGTCTCTCTAGCACCGAGAATAGCACCTGGTACTTGTAGGTGTTCAATAAATATTGATTCAATGGAAAGAATGAATGAGTCTTGATTCTGTAGGTCTGGGGCAATTGCTAGGCATCTGCATTTTAATAAGCTTCTCAGAGCTTTCCGATGCAGTGGGACGGTCTCATTGCTGTCCTCCATCCGTACTGCAGCTGAGCCTGGACAGCAGGCACTCAAGTTCCCCCAGGGCTAGCCTCAAGCAGCGGGCACTGTGGGTGGCGTGTTTCTTCCTGCAGTGGGGTCCTGGCACCTCCTGCCCATCCCAGGGAGAAGGCGTGAATGGCAGGTGGAATGCAGAGCAGGAGGGGAAGCTTCTCTTGCTGTTACCCCAACCAGGGAGGACCTATGCACGGAGTCCAGCGGCCAACCCTGGGCCTCCGCCTTCGATCTCGCCCAACCTCTGCAGGCAGTCGCCGCAGTGGGGGCCTTGCCGTGTCCTCCCTGCAACCCCGCGGCAGTGCTTCCCCTCCCTGGCTCCTCTTCCTTGTTATCTCAAGGACATGGGGGAGCCCGTGCGAGCCTCCTGGTTTTAATTACTGTGTTTGCAGTGACTCCCAATGGGCCAACGACTTCAGCTGGGGCTGAGTGATTCAACCTTTACAGACCTCCAGAGGGAGGAAGCACCAGGATTTTCAGCTCATAGAGTCGTCTCTGCCTGTGCATCTGGGCACTCATTTGCTTGTTCATTCATTCATCCATGTGTTCAATTCCTCAACAGGTCTTTGCTGGCCATATAATTTTTGCCAAGTACATTGGCACATGGCTGAGCCACCGCCCCCCCTTCCCTTGTGAACTCACTCATGTGACACAGGTGTCATGTGACACAGTACATCGCTCAGAGCAGGTGCTCAGTGAAATGAGTCCTGGCAGGCTCCTTCATCAGCTGCCCGGAGTCACCACTTCCCCGAATCTGGCCACTCCCGCTTCAAAAAATTTTTTTCTTTGTACTCAGTTTCTTTGTACTCAGTTTCTCTGTTTCCTCTTTAAACTCCTGTCCTTATTTGATAAACTTAAAAATCATACACAGTTCTCTCATACTACTTTGAGGGCCTGTCAAAAGCCGAATCTGAATTTTGTAACTAAAAGTACATCAAAACAATGGCAATATCAAATACTCTTTTCAGAATCCCATCTCCTGGAGATTTTGATCTGCTCCTGGTTGGCAGTGACTTGCCCAACCTAAACCAGCTTAATGTTTGAACTCTTCTGCTGCTTTGCAACAAGGGAATGGCCAGTTTCCACCCCTCACACACCTAAGGCTGGGGTTGAGTGGTGTCTCTCCTGGCCTATCGATATCCTTTCCTAGGAATGGCTGCCTCCTCCCCCCCCCCCCCCCACACATACACACACACTCCTACTCCCTTTGCCCAGCTCCAACCTCAGGCTCCTCTCAGGTGCCACTGCTTCCAGGAAGCCTTCCATCTCTCCACACTACGCCCCAACCGGCTGGATCAGGGAGTGCACACACATGCCCTACCTTCTCCCACACGGTGTTCGAGCTGTTTATTGACTCACTAAATTACAGAGAGCTATTTAATACAGACTAGCCAAGCTGACCAGTGTGAGAGGGGTACAGTGCTGGGCATCTCAGTGTCCCTTCAACTAGCCCAGTGCCCAGCACAGAGTAGTCACTAAACAAATTTTGTTGACAAGAGAACAGGGAAGTAGACATGATTATCATCTGTATATCACAGATGAAGAAGCTAAGTCTCAGAGAGCTAAAAACAATAAAAATTGTTTAAAAAATTTAAAAAGTGACCAGGGCTCAGGGTCACATAAATAGCAGGATGTGATGGTATAGGAACTCAAACTCAGGTCCTCTGGCCCTGGAACCCATTTCTGCTATTCACCACACTTCCGGAAGCCTGGGGGATGTGTGGACATAAGCTCAGTCCTTGGTGGACGTCCCCGATAGCCAGCCACACCATTGCTTCTTGGTTAGGGCAAATCAGAGCCAATGTGATCCACACACACATTAACAAGGTGGGCCTGTGTCCTGGAGTCCCAGCGTGGGTTAGCTGTCCCCATACCCTCTTAGGTACAGGGCCTGATCTACTTCAGGGCAGGGCAGCAGGCATGGCCAGAGGGGTCCCCAGGCTGGCTTCCAGGCCCTTGGCTAAACCACTGCCTGGTAGGGGGTCTCTGCCCAGGGTTGTAGTTTGACCCCCACTTCTCCAGACCTGGGCCTCGGACCAGCGTGACTCCCAGTGCTCCAAGTCAGAGTCCCACGCAGTGAGCGCTTAGTATGTGCCAGAGACTATTCTAAGTACTTTATAGAAATTAACTGGTGCTCTGTGACAATGGTAAGAACGATGATCAGCGTCATTTTTATAACAAGGAAGCAGGCACAGAGCAGTTAGGAACGTGTCCAAAGTCACACAGAAGTGGGATTTGAACCTAGATTGTCTGGCTTGGGAGCCTACACCCTGGACTATTAAACAAGGTTGCCTCAGGTGCACCATGGCTCCCTGACGCCAAAAGACTTACTTGAATGTCGTCCTCATTCTCTTTCCTCCATCCACTCTGGAGAGAGAGCTGTTGGGCAGCAGGGCCAGTGAGGAAGAAAGCAAAGAAGAAACTTAAGAGAAGGGTGTGCTGTTTCCTCAGCTGGAGCTTTGTCGGGTCGAATAAGGAAAGACATTTCCCAGCGAGCTTCTTGGCTCGTGTTGGGGTAGAGAGGAAATCGAAGAGTTGGCAGCCATGCTCTAGGTCACCTTGTGAGAGGGGGCAGCTTCCTGTTTCCTTTGAAATAGAGAGAAGTTGATATGCCTGTGTGTGTACCCATATGTGTACGTGTGCACACACATATGTGTACATGTGTTTGCATGTGTGCATCTGAACAAGGCTGTGAGAGTGAATATGAATGAACCTGTGAGTGTGCATGTAGGCAGTGTGAGCATGTGTAAACAGTGTGTCTTAGTCTATTTGGGCTGCTATAACAAAATACCATAGACTGGATGGCTGAAGCAACAGACGTTTACTTCTCAGGTTCCGGAGGCTGGGAAGTCCAAGATCGAGGTGCCAACAGATTCAGTGTCTGCGGAGAGCCTGCCTCCTGGCTTGCAGACAGCTGCCTTCTCTGTGTGTCCTCACATGGCCTTCCCTCAGTGTGTGGGTGTGGAGAGAGCGATCTCTAGTGTCTCTTTCTCTGTGGATAAGGGCACTAATCCCATCATGGGGGTTCTATCCGCATGACCTTGATTAACCCTAATTACCTCCCAAAGGCCCCACATCCAAACACCCTACGAATTTGGGGGCACACACATCCATTCCTTAGCACTGGGCTGTGTGTGCAGTGTGAGTGATGGTGTGCATGCAAGTCCCCACTGACAGCAGCTCAGCCTCTCCCACCGCTACCTGGAGCCACCCTCACCATCCCTATGAATGACAAGTAATTGCACAACTGTGAATCATTGTTAGTTTTAATTGTTGGTATGAAAATCACAGTGTAGTGACGAAATAGAATCAGAGCTCCCAGATTGCCGCCAGCTGCTGGGCCCCCTCCCCCAAGCCTCCGCAAAGCCCCCATCCTCCCTTGGCCCAGAGCCTGCCTAATCATTGTTTAATGTTTCAAAGATGCTGTCCTACACGAGAGATACGCATTCCGGGCTGTAAAAATACCAACAGCTTTGCATGCAGCTGGAATAATTGCAAAAATAAAAAACGCAGAGGAAAAAAATGGTCAGACAGTATTGTGCTTTATGGAGCTTAAAGAAGCCCATATAGCTAATCTAATTACAGCCAAGCCTCAGGCAGCTTGGAGGTATTTATACAGCCAGGCACATGGGCTGTCAGCTCTCTCAGCTGAAGGCTTTTTGTCACCACCCACCTCTATTCCTTTGACCTGTGTGACTAGAGTGGCCCACCCACAAGACTGGGAGTGGGCACCCAGCAACCTGGAGAGGAGGCAGCCAGGACTGAACTCTGCAGGAGTCCTGGCCACTCTCACCTTCGCTCCTTCTGCCCAGGGCTGCCTCTACCTGCCCAATTCATCATCCATCACCAGCCTGGGGGGATTTCTTGGCCACAGGCACATATTGATGTCCTCGGTGTTGTCCAGCACTCTCCTGAGGAAATGGTCTGTGTGGCTCTTGAGCTCCTGCTTGCTTCTGGTGGCAGATGCCTAGCCCTCCCTGCCGACTCAAGCCCTGACCCTAGGGCTGGGCCCAGCCTGTGACTAAGGGAATCAGATAAATATCTCTGGCAGATTCAATTGTATCAGCTTCTGAGCAAACCTCATAGGGTTCTGCAGGTTGTGCCCTTCACCAGGGCACCCAGACAAGGAGCACGTGTGTGTGGGGGGGGGGGGGGGGAGGGGGCGGGGCAGGGGGAGAGGGATGGGACGGAGAAAATAGCCCATGCTCTCCATTTGCTAAACCATTCATACTGCAACGAGTCTGTCTCCGATGTGCATTTTTCTAATTGAGGGTCCCAGAGGGGATGCCTTTCTAGGATGCATATCGAGGTGCCAGGGTCGCCCAGCAGCCCTGGCCTCTGCAGAGAAGAGCAGCAGCCTCCCTTTGCCAGTGGGCACCTGGCCTGACAGAGCTGCTGCAGCCTGCGGTGTGTCCTGCACCTGCGGTCTTCCAAACCCCACTTTCCTCACCCTTCTCTGAGTTGGTCCTACACTTGGGCTTCTGCGTCTGTTCCCCACCAACCCTCAGTTCCCTGCTGGGATGGAGCCTTGCTCAGAGACCCTCATCCCCTGAGCTGGGCCCTGGCTCTCCACACAGCCCTGGCCAACCCCCTTCCTTAAGAGGCGGGACTCTGCTCCCTGGTTTGACCCACTTGCTTTCCTGCATCCTGAGGGCTAGGACCTCCCACTGATAGACTCCTCCCCCTGAAATGAAAGCTCTTAGTGGTGCCTGGAAGTGCCCCGCCCCTGGGGATGCTGCCTCTCTGTGGACCACCCGCGGAGCTCAGTCTTTCCAGTGCCAGCCCCGCTGTTACCAGCCTCCTCTGTCCTCACCAGCCACCGCTGAGGCCCCAGCAGTGTGCACAGCCAAGCCTGCCTGAGGCTGGCAATAGTGAGGGCAGTTCTTCACTCCTTTTGGGTTCCTTTACCAAAAAGGAAACTGACTTAGAAAATCAGGAATTTCCCAACCTACTTCCCTGTAACCAAGAATAGCCCCTAGAGCAGTGATGCGAACCTTTTGAGCTCGGCGTGCCAGCATTTTGAAAAACCCTAACTTAACTCTGGTGCCGTGTCACATATAGAAATTTTTTGATCTTTGCAACCATAGTAAAACAAAGACTTATATTTTTGATATTTATATATTTAAATGCCATTTAACAAAGAAAAATCAACCAAAAAATGAGTTCGCATGTCACCTGTGACACGTGTGTCATAGGTTCGCCATCACTGCCCTAGAGAGCTTTGGGACTGCCTTTTTAATATATATATGTAGCTCAGGAGCCCCCTGTAAGCAGCCTGCAGCCACGGGGTTGGATCATTTTGCTTTACAGACCCGTCAGGGTGACCAGTGTTTGATTAGCGAAGCTGGCAGGAACCAAGTACAAAAGGCCTCTTCCTCTGGTCGGCTGTGTGACCATCTGGCGAAGGGGAGATTCCCGGAGCCGGAGCTCTGAGCGGAGTGTGGGAGGGCATCAGGAGAGGTGCCCCTTGCCCTCAGGTGAGGGGCCTGCAGCCAGCAGCTGGGAGTCAGGCCGTCCCTGGAAGAGGCCAGGACTGAGCCAGCAGCGCAGCTGGCAGGAGAGGTCTCCTTGTGCCCTCTTGGCTCCCGGCCTATCTTGCTCGGCAGCTTGAAAAGACAAACCAGCGCTGACAGTGTAAGTGGAGCTGAATGCAGGCACTGCTGGTGAGCCGAGACCCTTCCTCTGCTTTCCCAGTCATGGAAAACGGCCTGAAACCCGCCACATCCAATACTTCCTGTGGGTATCAGCTATTTGGAGGATGGGATGCCTTCTGGGGGGGTTGGTTTCTGAACGGCTGCCCCAAACCAGGCAGGGAAGCAGGTGTCCCCCGGCAGCTCCAGGGACCAGGTGCTCAGCAAAAGGAGGTGCGTGGACGAGGGCTGGAGCCTGCAGTCATCTCCACAGCTGCCCAGATCTGTCCTGCAAATGAGCTTTCCGAGCTCTTTGGAGACCAGCGTGCTCCTGGTTTGATGTCAGGGTGGGAGGCTGTGCTGGGAAAAGCATTGGGGTGGGGAAGCTCCAGCCACAGGTGTGGACCCACCTATGTGCCATGTCAACAGAAACCTGCACTCGCTGTGGAGGTGGGGTGCAGGGAGGGCGGGGTTTCGTTTTCTATTTTACCAAGGTCCTAATCTGCTCTCAGGGGCCCTCAATTGGGGGAAAACTTCTTATTTTTTTCAGGGACTGCCTCGCCTGTCTGCTAGGCCCACGGGGACTTACACCTCTTCTGCTCTTACCGTCATTCACGCGCATTCAGTCAGCAAACCCAGTACCTGTTCTGAGCTCTGTGCCGGGAGGCAGTGGTGAACCCAATGTGGTACCTGCCTGTGAGGAGCTTCCGTCGGGGATGGCAGCAGGCCAGTGGGCAGACTCTGCAGCCCTCATTGGACACAGATGTCGAAATGAGCTGCCTCATGTCTAGTGGTTGTTAGAAGCTGCTATCTCATGAGCTTAAGATGTAAGTAGAATTTTAGGGAGAGAGGCTCTTAAACAGAAAGAAACCACAACAATATCGGATCAGTGAGCAGGAACGTTGTGGACTCTGATGCCATTCTTAGTCACATCCCTGCATCTTGAGACCTTAGAAGCCGCTTGCATCGGGCACCTTGTGCCAGGCTAGGCGTGGGAGAGGGGAGTGACCAGCACCAGGAAAGCTGACCGGGCTGAGAGGAGACAGATTGTGGGAGACTCCCAGTAGTGTGTCAGTCCCATTGAGCTCATCTCACTAGGTTTCTTTCAGGGCAAGAGGCAGGACAGGAGGCAGGGGAGGGGGCAAGAGCTCAGGCCTCCATGTGAACCAAATCGCTGTGGGTGGCTGTGATTTGGATGTGCCACTGCTCACCAGGGCTCATCTGGTTCTTCCTCTCTGCATCCCCGCCTCTTCTTACACTGCAACCCTAGCGGATGGTCGTGGATTAGCTTGTGGTCCTCGTGGTTGGTGCAGGGGTGGCTGCCATCTGGGAGTGAATAACCACAGCATTTCAACGCCGAAGGAGACCCAGGAAAATGCTTCTCCTCTGGGGAAAGGAGTATGAATTAGAACCCTACAAACCCAAGCCTTTAAACCAGTGGTTCTCAACCTTCTGGCCCTTTAAATACAGTTCCTCGTGTTGTGACCCACCCATAAAATTATTCTCGTTGCTACTTCATAACTGTAATGTTGCTGCTGTTATGAATCGTCATGTAAATATCTGATATGCAGGATGGTCTTAGGCGACCCCTGTGAAAGGGGTCGACCACCAAAGGGGTCGCGACCCACAGGTTGAGAACTGCTGCTTTAAACCCTTCCTCACCTGGTGAATTCAATGGGGTGACAGAAATGAATTAGAAATTGGATCAGAGCTCAGCATTTACATGGGTTCTGAGCCAAATGGAAATTAAAACGAGTGTCTGCGGCAGGGTTATGGTGAAGGCGAGGCTTCAAGCGTGCCTTGGCAGAGCGTCCCAACCGGGTCTGGGAGGGGAATTGATCAAAGGATCCTGCTGATGAGCTCAGGGGGTGGACAGCGGGTGCTCTGCCCAGACGGTGGGGAGGAATTAACTTGTCACCGGTCAGCACTTACTGATGCAACAGAAAATTCAGCCACGTGGCAGGTTTTCATGCCAGGCTGTGCAGCGGCCACATTGACGCCCTATATCTTCCCTAAGGTGCTCAGGCACTGAAGAAAGGAATATTTTTACCTGAGTTGAAAGAGGTTTCCGGCTAAGTCCCGTGGACTGAGTGTGTCTGCAAGCTTATCTGTGCTGTCAAATTTCATTTGTCTTAAACATGAGAACAAATGCAGAGAATTGAAGAAAACAAAGGTGTGTGCCGCGTGCTTCTGACCAGGGCTGCTCGGTCATGAGGCTAAGATATTGGCTGAAGTGATTGTGTTTTTTCTGAAAAGAACATTGAAGGTTGTTGTTCAGTCTTTCTGAAGTGAGTTCCTAGAATCTTAGCGGGCCAGCTGCTGCCCTCTGGACCTATGTACTCCGCATTCCTGTGACATATCAATCCATCGTTGGGTGAATGCCCACTGTCTACTGAATTCCCAAATTCTGCTTGGCCGGAAAAGCAGGTCCCAGTTATCAGGCTCTCTCATTATTCCAGGTGCATCCATTAGAGGGGGCGGGAAGGGAAGAGAGGGCAGGGGCAGGGGAGAGGATAAGGGGAGGGAGAGGGAGAAACATGGGGAGACAGATGAATGGGTAGGTGGATAGAAGGATTTAATCTTATTTCATTCCCTGACATAGGTGTTTTATGCTCATTTGAGAGATGAAGGAATGGAGGATCAGAGCAGGTAGTGAGTCACCAAAGTTCTCACGACAAGATGGTGGCAGCGCTGGGGCTTGAGTCCCCATTTCTCAATTCTAAGTCCAGTGTGTCCCTCTTCGTCTTTCTGTTATTGCCTATGAGGCTTTTTTTTCCCCTGCCTGCCTTGTACCTAGAAATGGACCCACGTGGGTTTGGATGAACTGCTTATACAAATAGGTGGCCAGAAGGAGATCTATATTTTTCATTCAGCAAATATTTATTGATCACTGTGTTGGCAGATCCTGGCCCCCGGTGTATACCCGCCTCTTGCAGTTATTCAGTCAGTCACTAATCTGGGCACTGCTGCGAAGGGGCTCTGTAGATGGAATTAAGGTCCAGTCAGTTTGGGGGGGCCTGACCTCGTGACGTGAGTTCTTTATAAGCAGGTTCCTCTGGCTGGTTACAGAAAGGGGAGGCACAGAGCTGCACTCTGGTGGCCTGGCAGAAGCAGCGCCCACACTGTGCACTGCCTGAGGGGTCGCGGGGCAGGGACCTGCAGGTGGTCTCTCGTTGCTGAGAAGGCCCCGCTGACAGCTAGCAGGGAAACACGGATTTCAGTCCTACAGTGACTGCAAGGGAAGGACTTATGCCCACAACCAGTAAGGCTAGAAGAGGACCCTGAGGCCCAGATGAGCACTGAAGCACTGGCCAACACAATTTCAACCCAGTGACACCCTGAGCAGAGGGTCCTATAGAAACTGTGAGATAATCAGCTTGTGTTGTTTTAAGCTGCTACATGTGTGGTGTTTTGTCACAGTAACATAATACCAAGATAGTCGCCTCCCAAGTGCCAGCCCCTGTGCTATGCCCAGGGATGTGACATTGGCATGGTCCCTACCCTTAGGGGCTCACAGCCTGATATGCTAGATAGACAGGTCACAATCAAATGATGACAGACTGTGACAAATGCTGTAAAACATATAAATATGATGACATGAAGTAAATGAAATGTGGAGGGGAACGTGCTTCAGGTTAGATGACTAGAGATGGTCTCTGTGAGTTGAACTCTGAAGGATGAAAGGGAGTCAACCACATGAAGAGCCATGGAAAGGTGTTTCAGGCAGAGGGAACAGCACATGCCAGGACCCTGAGGTGGGATGGAGCCTAACATGTTTTCAGTCACATGAAGGCAGCTGTAGCTGGAGGGTGGTAAGGAAGGCAAAGGATGGCTTGAGATAGTGTTGAAGATTTAAGCAGGGTCTGGTCATGTAGGACCTGTAGAGTATTACTCTCGGTGCGATGGGCGGCACCAATGACTGTTGAGTGGGAGTGAGAGATGATCTGATTGACATTATTGGAAGATCTCTGGCTACACTGTAGTGAACAGTTTGGGTAAGGGTAGGAGTGGAAGCAGGGAAGTCATTAGGAAGGCTCTTGGAATACTGCAGGCCAGAAAGGAGGGTGGTTCGGAATATGCTGGCTGGAGAGAGAGAAGCAGATGATGGACTGAGCTTTTGGATTTGCTGGTGAATTGGATGAAGGCGGTGAAGAAAAGGACGGAATCGAAGGTGAAGTTCAGGTTTCTGGCTTGAGCGATGGGGTGAATGTGCCACTCACCAAGATGGGAAGGACGGGATTGGAGGAGGAGGGGTGCCGACCGGCTCCCGGCAGAGGGGAGGAGCAGTTTGGGGAGTTAAATCAGAGTGAGTTAAATTTTGAATGTGGGACATCTGAGGGGAGAGCTCCAGTAGACACTTGGACAGGTGGGCACTGTGAGCGGGGTGGTGCCCTGGCTCAAGGACATCAGGACCAGCTGACCTGGCTTGAGCATCCCCTGGAAGAGTGGCAGAGTGCCCGGGGCCACACAGCAGGGCTGCCAAGACCCGGGCCCGGGCCTCTGAAGCACTCACCCTTCTGGGCCCCGCCGTTCCAGTGCTGAGCCTGGTGCGGCCACACGCCAGAGTGGCGCGTCCTGGGACGGAGAGGCTCCGGTGTGAAGCTGACCTCTCAGCGAGCTGCTATAGCTGTTCTGGTCTAGTAGCAAGGTGCATCAGCACCAAATTACATAAACCTGAAATTGCAGCCTAATGTTGCTAAGGGGCCTGAGGGAGCCTGGGAAGAATGAGCGTGAACAAGGAATCGTCGGTGGGATGATCAAATCCCTGATTAAAATCACCTCCCAGGGTCAAGTGGCCTCTAGAGAAAGTGGAGAGTCCCTGTGAATCCTAATGGGGCAGGTGCCACTCCTAAAGGATGTTTGGCAAGACTGCCTCCTCCTTCTCCGGGGGCCACTCATTGCAGGAGAGGCTGCTGTGGAGACAGCTCCCTGGGGATCTGACCACTGGGCTCAGCCTGTAGCGGCTCCCTACAGAAGCCGCATGGCAGGTCCGGTGTGGCTCCTCCACCTTGCCTCGGAGGGGCTGTTCCCTGGGAGCAGCCCCTGAGACATGGATTCAACAGCAAGTAGTGTATTTAGGAAATCTGAGCAATACCATGAAGTCGGGGAGTTAAGCTAAGGAAAGGAAGCAGCCAATAAGAGTATGTTCTCGGGTCAGGCACCACTGCGGGCAGGTGGAACTGAATTCTACAGGGAAGCTGGAGACGGTGTAAAACACGCCCTAGAATGATCACCCCTGAGGGGTGAGGGGACTGGGGCATTTATATACCAGCTCCCTTTAGTTGTTGGTTCCCTTTAGTTGTTCGTGGCTGCTCTCAAGGAAAGATCATTTCTAGTCTGTCAGCCCTCCATATACTGGGACAGAGCAGTTTTCTGTGGCTTTGAATAAAGCCCCGAGCGAGTGTTCTGGCCCTAAGACGTGGTGGTGGAGAGAGGAACTCTGAAAGAAGGAGGCTCAGTTGGAGTGTCGTCCCCAGGCACAAGGTTGCAGGTTTGACCTCATTTGACCCAAGATGAGTGCATAAATAAGTGGAACAAGAACTCTCTACCCCTGTCTCTCTCTCTCTCTCATAAATTTAAAGAAAATTAAAGATTGGGGTGGGGGGGGGGGAGAAGGAAGCTGCAAGGGTATGATTAGGCCAACCATAGCATCTGCCACAAGGGCCATGAGGCATATGTTTTGGATACTTTTATAAACTGTGCTTTTAAAAGCTTTGTGATACTGACTCTACCTAAATTTTCATAGGCCAAGCTGCAAGGCATGCTGGGACCTCTGAAGCAAGTTATGCCAGACCAGGGTTAGAGTGTCTCATGCCCCAGGAGGTTGACCTGATGCCTGAAGGCAGAGCCCACAGTGCCTTGAGACATGGCGCTCCGTTTCCTCTTAAGTCTCTGTCCAGCGGGTCCATCCAGTGGACAGAGCACCTGCAGGAAGCTGTGGCCGGGGATTGTAGAGACTTTAGTACTTGGGCAGGGGCAGGGATCAGAGAGCCACAGATTCCGCAGTTTTGAAGCACAAGCCCAGCCAGGAGATCAAGGATAAGGTGCAGTCTTTGGGAAAAACTGTGGCAAGAAGGGTCTTAGGTCAGTTCTAAGAATGCAAACCAGAAAACCAAGGTAGAACCACACTTGTAAGGCCTGAGTATGCTGCAGGGAAGTGGGAGGGAGCTGCAGCTGGACTGGCAACAGGTGCTGAGGGCGCTTTTTGGTACCTCAGATGCCGGCCGGAGCCCTGGTTGGTGTCATGGACACTATTGGTGCCCACCCAGATCCCCTTTACCGGCGAGTTCACCTGTCCTCCAGCTTCTGTGAGTGCTGGCGGCCAGCAGCTCAGCTGCACCCTTCTCCTTGAAATGGCGCTCTTTGGAGAGCTTCTTCGCCTAGATATGCCTGGGAGAATCCTCTTCCAGGTGTGGCCCGGAACTAGTGCCTGGTTGGTGTGTGTGTCTAAAATTCCACCCCTGGCCTCAAACGGGATGACCCTGAGGTGCCCCTGATGCTGCAGAGCTTCCTGTGGGAGCAGCCTGAGCCTACATGCAGCTGGACTCAGATCTTTCCCGGCTTCTTCCCCTGCCCTAACCTGCTCCCCTCCACTCGCTAACAGGAATTATTACTCCAGAGCCTGCCCTCAGTAAACCACTCACCCAAGAATCCCCATGTCGGGCTCTGCTTTTAGAGAACCCCACGTAAGGCTTCTGAAATGCGTGGAATGTGGCAGCAGCGCCAGGCTGAGTGGGTAAGAAGTTTGTAAGAGATAGGTATCCAACCCTCCTGTCGTGCCAGATTTCTGGGCCAAACTGGACCCTCTGAGCAAACTAGGATGGTTGGTCAGTGTCTCAATTAGAATGAATTGAGTTCCTGTGTGAGCCCAGAGCTGTGCTAGATTCAGTGGGGACTAAAAAGGAAACACGAAAATATGTCCTCAGTGAAATTCAACTAAGCAAGGGTTTATTTCTATAAGCCTTTTCCTTCTGTTGTACTTCTAGTACATTTTAGCCACTCCCTGTGGTTAGGTATCAGATAAAAGAAAGAAGGGACTGGAAGTTGGGACAAGAAAAAAGGAGATAAGGCAACAGATCAGCGGTTCTCAACCTGTGGGTCGCAACCCCTTTGGGGGTCGAACGACCCTTTCACAGGGGTCGCCTTAGACCATCCTGCATATCAGATATTTACAGTATGATTCATAACAGTAGCAACATTACAGTTATGAAGTAGCAACGAAAATAATTTTATGGTCAGGTCACAACATGAGGAACTGTATTTAAAGGGCCAGAAGGTTAAGAAGGACTGCAACAGATAGAGTGATGAGATTTTGGCAACATGACCTTGGGAGAGATGAAGGAAACTGAGGCAAAAATAAATAAATAAACAAAATAGCCCCAGCCCTCCACTCCCCGGGCTGTTTTGAGAGGAATAGAAAAAGCCATCCCAGGACCCTGCCCCTTCCAGCACATCCCAGTAGGAAGCTGTCATGGAGAGGGCTGGTTGCATAACTTTTTTTATTTTAAAGGTATTCTCTTGCCCGCTGGCGTGGCTCAGTGGTTGAGCATAAACCTATGAACTAGGAGGTCACAGTTTGATTCCTGGTCAGAGCACATACCTGTGTTGTGGGGTCTATCCCCAGTAGGGGGCGTGCAGGAGGCAGCCAATCAATGACTCTCATCATTGATGTTTCTCTCTCCTTCTCCCTTCCTCTCTAAAATCAATTAAATAAAAAATAAAAAGATATCCTCTCATTTAAAATTTTTTTCTTAAATTGTATTTTTCAATTAACTGCTGTTATACCGGGGAGGGCTTGAGACACATTGGCAAACAGCCCGAGTTAAAGGAGGGTGGGTCAGGCCTTTGCACCTGAGACGCCAAGTGCGGCTGCCTGGCTGGAGCCATGGAGGACGGGAGGCAGGAGCCACCAGCTCTGAGCCATAAAGTCAGACAGATGGTGACCATTTAACAGGAACTCCAGACACAGAGAAATGCCGCTCGGTGTGCATAGTCTCCGCCTCAGAGCAAAGCAGACTTTCATGTGTGTCATTGAAAGCTGCAGGGGAGCGGAATCTAGAAAAGGTTTCAGCGAACAAAGGTCGGTAAGTGGAAATTAATTATACAGTGCCACGATGACTCATTTAAGAGTGTAAAGATACCACGAATGGTCTCTCTATTTCACGTGTGGTCTTCATTGTTTGAGTGTAATGAAGGTAAAACTGCGTCAGGGCTCACAGAGGTTCACTTCTGCACTCGCTCTTCCAGCCTCCTATTTTGCTGACAATCTCAGTCCCCTGACTGCAGGATCAGAAGGCAGGGTCCTGGCAGGAAGCCGGTGGCACAGTTTAATAATAGAGATTATTTACAGAAGTTTAAGCAGCGTGTAAAGAAGCCACAAGAAATAGTGCAAGCCCTGGGGCTGGAAACAGCAGGGATTATTCCTACCCCAGACCGATAGGGGCAGAAAACATAAGGGAACTGGAGCCCAATGGAACTGAAGGGACCTGGCAGGAGCCGGCCTTTTTGTACCACAGGGAGGTGCTGGGGGCATAGACCCTTCCTTCTAATTCCCTGCTGTCCGGCATGGTTGCCTGTTGATGCCTTCCCCACCGCCAGCCTCCTGGGGCACAGGGAGGGCAGAGAATGGTGGGAGTGCATGGAGGGTGCCGGGCCAGACCACATGCTGTCCCAGCTAAGGGTGCTTCAGGACAGACCCTCACAAGGCAGAGCGGCTCAGAGTGTAATGCTGATTGTCAGTTGTGTCCTTGTCAGTGCATGTTAGTCTCTTTTCAGGAGGAATGGAGAGGCCCTCAAACAACGAAAGAGAAAAAACAGTCCTCAGAAGTCAGCCCCAGAGACTAGCAGAGCAGGGTGATGGCAGATGAGGAACTGAGGCCCAGAGGATCGAAGTGCCCTGTTCACTTCTGCACTTGCTCCTCCATCCTCCTGTGATTTAGGGACAAAGCCAGTTCAGAGCTGGATAAAGTGCAGGGTGTGGTGAGGTGACTGTCTTTAGGAAGGTCTAGGATCTGAGATTTCTGTGTGGAGCTGCCTCAGGTGATAGGGGCGGGACAGAGCTGGATGGCCGTGGACAGAGAGGAAAGGAAAAGCTCTCTGGGAAGAGCTTATCTCCTCAGTGGAGCCTCAGTTTGGGGCTAGGGTCTCCCAGAGGACCTTGTCCAACACATGAAGGCCCGGCCACGGTGGAGATGGAGGGCTGATGAGGCTCAGGACTTTGGCCAGTTGGTGCCCTCAACTTTTTCCAGGCTGTGCCTTCAGCCAGAGCAGACTATGTGGAAACAGGGGCTGCTCTGGCTCTGTGACCCCCATTGAGCTTGCCCTTGGGGAGGACAGGGGTTACAGTCTGCCTTTGGGGAGCCTGAGCTACAGGAATTTGGCGACCAAGCATCCTTCCTAAGGACCCTGAGCTCGGGAGAAGGGCGTTCAGCTTCCCCCCAGGAGCCAACAGCTGGGAGAGGTGGGCAGGATCCAGAGAGCTGCCAGCTTTGCTGCCCATCTCTCAGCAAGGGAGAGAGGTCTGTCGGTAGCATGAAGAAAATGCTGGTTTCACCTTCAGCCTGTGGTTGGTACCAGGCCTGTGTTTATGAATTAAACTGATAAGAACAGATACTACACTTGATCTTAGCCAAAAGGCCGAGAAGCGATGAGGCCTGTGTTTAATTGAAGATGTCTGCCCTCTAAGAATCCGTAATGACCATCAGGGCCTCACCACCAGGTCAGAAATGGCAGACTGGGTGATTAGGATGCAGATTTACTTGTGGGACAGGGCTGTTTGGACCATTTGAAGCCTGGTCACGTGAGTTCTTGTGTGTCTGCTTTGAGCACTGTCTAGGAATCTAGCTTGTAACTGACCCAAATCAGGCAGTTCCCTCATGGAGCCCTGCCCTGACCCAGGCACTGCCACTTTCTTGGCTACATATGCCCAGCCCTTGTCCTCAAGGAGCTCAAGGTCAGTGGAAATGGGGGCCCGAGAAGCCACGTAAACGAATTTTGACCCATTACAGACTGTTAGCACATCAGCTCAGGGCTGGAACCTAGCAAAATTAGACCTCTCCCTCATGCTGAGGATGAGGGCGTGGCTATCTAGCCAGCCACTAATAAGTATGAGAGAATGGACTCTTTTTATTTATTGTAGAGACATTTGGTTAACTGGGAGAGTAGGGATCACAATGGGGATGCCAAAGAGACGACGACTCTCAAAAGGAGAGTCTGGCTTAGTGTACATATGCCTTCTCCCATCTGGAGCACCTCCTTCCAGAGCCTTCTTTACGTAGAATGTGAGTGCTCTATGGTCCGTCCATTGAGGGGAACAGTCCTCTGGGCCACATAGCATATGGATACTTCTTAGTTCTTTGTCAGGTGTTTTCTCTGGCTAGCTGTATTGTAAACTCCTCAGGGAGAGGGCCATGCCTTAGGTATAGTTTCTCCCACAGAACATCCAGGACACACTTGTTCAAGGTGTGAATGGTTGAGTGGGGGCCTCCACTCAGTGCACCTCCTGGGCTAACCTGGCCTCTCCTCTCCTCTCTGGAGCCAGTGATGGCTTCCACCTTTTCACTCATGGATCTCACATTCATGGGGGATTTGATCCCTTTTCCTGTAGCCTAGTAAACCTTTGTTTAGAAATGTCCCTCCTTCTACTTTGCCCTCCTTTTAGGTTTAAGTTCAGTGGCCAAATAAAGCTATGCACTCCCTTACCTGGCAGTGCTTTCTGTTTCTGGACAATAGCGGTCACTGGGAAGATCTCCTCTCCTGTCCCATAAATCACCGGGCAGCACTGGCTGGCTACTTCATGCCGCTGACTCTGAGAAAGCTCTGCAGTGCTATTTCTGAATAATAATAAATGGAGCTGGGGTTCAGTGGCCTTTGCTGTTCATCTCTGGTTCTGCAGAGCAGAGAGGTGTGTGCTTAAGGGAGTCAGGTTATGTCTCAGGGGTGGCAACTCTCTCAGGGGAAGGCAGCTTCCCTAATTGCCTCTTCATTGCAGAAGTTGCCTGGTCTGTTTCCTCAAGGGACAATTTGCTCATCTGAGTGGAGGATGCTTTTAGCTATTCAGCTCCAGCCCTTTGCTTGTTCTGTCAGAAAGCCACACAATTACAAAGGGAGGATGACTTCTGGCTGGATGGCAGCCCTTAAAGCCATCCCCTGCAGTGCACAGCTAGCCCTACACACTTCCATCCTCCCTCTGCAGCCTTGGCCCAAGCACCTTTGCTCAGTCCATTCTATGTGCAGAATCCCAGCCTGTTCCCAGTCCCCAGGTTAGAGAGTCTGTTGGCTCACATCCAAGCACCTTGGCACTGAGCCTGCCTCCCTCCCTGACTCTGATTAGGAGTGTTTCCCCAGTGATGCTGTTGGAGGCTCCCTTAGGTAAGTGACCTACTGGTCCAGCCTAGTCCCAGGACCCCCTCCTCAGCACCAACCCCTCATGGATAATATTCCTCCTGGGTTTACCCTGCTGGGAAAGACCGGTGGCAATGGCCCTGGGCTTTAGAAAGGGCGAGATAGGAACACCCACTGGCCAAGGACATGACCCTGGACTGTGTCTGAGAACTCTCATGTCCTTTCTGTTCTGCTGACTTTTATCTTGGGCATCCTCCGTGAATTTGGATTTTCATTTTTGTTTTGATGGCTGTCATTTTGAATATGGATTCGGTCATATTCTGAAATTATTTTGGCATCCTTGTCCCAATTTGTATGACATATTAACTCCATGGCCCCCTCGTGTTCACTTTTTCTTTTATTGCATTACAGCGGCACCTGGGCCCATCCTCCCCTCTCAACACGGTTGAAGTAGCATATAGATATTAGACCATTTTTGTAAGTGACTTTAGGAACAGAAACAGGGCTGGAAATACCAGTGTTTTTGATGTCAACTAGCTTAGTATACTCAGTATAAAAATTAGCCCTATGAAGGCAGAATATTTCAATCTTTACCTGCAATTTAATCGTTGTCCCAGATATCAGCATGGAAAATCAGAAAAGGTACAATAAATTGCTGAGTTGTGATAGACTCTAATGTCATGGAGGCTGCAGACAGCATGACGATCATCCTCCTACTTAATGAAGGAGGGTTGTTTGTTTTGTAACAATCCCAGCAGCTGCTAATCCAGCCCAGACGCTTGGCCCATCGCAGGGACTCAGTAAATAGTGGGTATTATTTTAAAATGCAATGACGGATTCATTTCTCTAATGGATGCAATTTTTATTAAAATGACAACATAAATTACAGTTACTCACAATGAGAAAGTTGAAATAGGGAGACATATCCTGGGGAAATGCATAATCCCCCTCACAGCTCATTGGGACTTTCAAATCATCTCTCTAGTAGAAATCTCTATGGGATGAGATACCAGGCGTCTGGCCCAGCAGGACTGTTGATACCCTGCACATCGCAAAGCACGACACTGAAGCTCCTAAAAATCAGGTTAGGACTAGTGCATCAGTAAAGCTACCTGCGCAGAGAATGACAGATATGCAGGAGTCCAAAGCATAGGGTGAAAGAGACACACCCAACCAGGTAAAAGTCATGTTTCTTTCTTAGCAAATACCACTCTTCGCCATCACTCCTGGATGAATCTTGACTTTTTTCTCCTGGGAATTATTAACTTGCTCTCCCCACTCTGATAGCTTCCAGGCACTGAAAAGACTTCTTCCAGTTCATAGATTGGGCCGAAGGAACCCTCAGAGGGTTTCTACTTGTGGTCTTTATTCAATGATTCTCTCTAATTTTCCTAAGGAGAAAAGATGATACTTCCTTGTTCTACAGATTCAGAGATGTTCCCCCTAACAAAAGGTCCTCTTCTTCTGTGTGGTTCTCTCTGCTCTGTGGCTGAGAAGGGAGAAGCCCCCACCCCCATACCAAGGCGTTCTGTGCACAAGTTCCCCTCACCCCCAGCCACTGAAACCTGCCTCACCCTCTTTACTGTCACCTTATTCCTTCCAAAGTCCAGCCATATCAAACTCACCTGAAAAATGATTTATTTAACTGGTCTCTGCTGAGGAGATAACCATAGTCTCAGTTTTATCTTAAGAACATTTTAAATACAAGTGGAACAAAACCAAATGATTTTTAAACAACAATACAGTGATTTCCTCCCATGTCTCCTTCATAGCCTAGAAAACGAAAACAAAGGAAGGGAAGGGAAGAGGAGATAGTTTCCTGCAATCCCCTCACCCTGACCCCCTGCACCACACCCACCACAGAGCAGGAGGGAAATGGAGTGATGGCCAATACCTGCAGCCAAGTCCCAGGACCCAGGACACAGAAGCAATAAGTAGCCAAGTCAGGCTTTTACTGGTTCACACCTCTTTAAGGAATGAGTAGGTTTCTCTTTGAAGTACACCGGTGTGGGGAGGGTGGGTGTGGGAGGAGAAGCACAGCTCCATAAAGTTCTGTGGCTCAGAGTTCACTCCACAGTTAGAAGTGGGACCCCTTCCCTCCGCTGCCTTCTGCGACAGGCCTCAGGCTGGGAGTGGAGTCAGGGTCTGCTGAGGGCTGGATCAGGCTGGATGTTCAGGTTGAGGCCAGAATGGTGCTCAAGTCATGGCTGATGGAGTCACCAGGGTGTAGTCAGGGTCTGGATCAGGTTGGGGGGTGGGGGGGCGCAGATGGTTGTGCTCAAGGGGAGACCAAGGTCAAGATGAAGTCAGAGTTAGGTTGAGATTAGAGCTAAGTAAGGCAGAGGCGCACTTGAGTGGGAATATGGCTATGGGTAGTAGAGTTTGAGAACTGGGTTAGGTTTGGGTGGTGCCATGGTTCCAGAGGGTCAGATCGGACTGCCTTGCGCCTCTAGCACCAAATGTTTGGTCCGCTCCCCTGGGGGCTGTGTGAACCTTAACTCCCTCAGGGCCCAGGGCTCATGCCAACCTTTGTGTGTTTCAGCTCTTGCTCCTGTCCCTCCTGCCTCCCCATATTTCCCAGGCATTAGCTTTTCCCTTGGGGAATAAAAGTAGCTGAGTTGAATCCAGCAGATACAGCCACCTGTCTTGCCCATCTGCAGATGGATGGTGCTGGCAGAGGCCTGGGCACTGACGCTGAGGATCCCCTGGGAACCCAGTGATCAATGCCGCCCCACTTCCCGGAGCAGAGATAATTGGTTCCATGTTGTGCATGCACGCACTCCTCTTGACACTCACTCCTTTCCAGAAGGAAAAACCCATCTTGTAGGGAGCCTGTGAGAAACGGAGCATTCTCCTCCCGCTGCCAGGCAAATGCGGGGCATTAGCTAATCATTTCCCTGGCGTCTCTGGGCACAGGTTCCTTGGAATAGCCAGGCTCCCGGAAAGTGACTCTGAATGTTGTTTTCTGGGTCCTGCCCACCTCACACCGCTCCCTGGGAGCAGGGTCCAGGAGGTAGGACAGAAGTCCTCTACCCCACGGGGAGCAGTAGGTGCAGCTGCTGGCAGCAGGGTGGGGTTCTCTCCGTATCGTCCAGCCACTGGACTAAAGGATCATGAGCAGCCTCATCCCTTTCAATAGCGTGAGGGCACTGTGCCCACCAGATCACAGACCCTTAGCCCCTCTCCCGTGTTTGGCCAGGGTGCGGGGAGGCACAGCAGTCAGTGGAGTCCATGTTACAGCTGAGCAATGGCCATGGCACAGCTCAGATGGGCTGCTGTCTGCTGGGCAAGCCGTCCTCCTCAGGTGCTGGGCCCTAGACCACATCAAAGCCGTTCTCTGCCTTGACTGAGGGCAGGGAAGGAGAGGGTATAGTGCCAGATTATGATTCCATTTGGAGATTTCCAGAAAGAGGAACTTCAGAGAGGAGGAAAAATGTGACCTGACCTCCCAGCAACAAGGGGTGACACATGAGGGTGGTTGAAAGACTCAGTAGTATTCTGCTTCCAGCAGGGAAGCCCCAGAATGTCCAAAGCACTTCCCGAACCAAAAGGTCTGGCTTGTGGCACAGTCACCAGGGCAAAACTTGGGACCGGTGGGCAGAAATGACAGAGGCAGATTTCTCCTCTGCTTGGGAAGGCACTGTTTTCAGCCAGAGCCGTTCCGCAGGAGAATGAGCACCCACTTTGTGAGGTACCCAGTTCCTTCTGACAGGAAACAACCCAGCACAGTGGGAGTGGCATAGCAGAAGCACGGTGTCCAGGGTTCATGTTGTGGTGAGGGGTTGGATAACTGACCAGGAGAGGCCCTTTCTGTGGGGCAGTCTGAGAAAGATGTCCAAATCCAAGGTCAAGTGCTTGATGACAGGTCCTACTTGGCCTTCTGCATACTTCTCCCCTGTCTAGGCCCCTACTTCTTGCCTTGTATCCTATCACCTCCCCCACACCGTGTTTGAGCATTATCATCCCTTCTGCCCTGAGGAGAGCATGATTGTTCCTAAATGACCCTGTTTATTTCCTGGTTCTGAGAATCACTTTCCTTGGGGGAATGCCTGGGGCAGGGAAGAGAGAAGCACCCACCTCCCAGAGCTGTGCTAACTCCAAAGAGAAATAAGCATCACACCATCCCCAGGGCCCACAAGGACCTACCTGAGACTCCTTGTCAGATGCCATCGGCCCTACACAGGCCTTCACATCTTCCCATTTCCCTCCGCAGCCTCTTTCTCCTGCTGCCTCAAGACAGGGGCATCAGGGTATCAGACTGCAGGCTTGGAAAAGGGCTGACACCTAGCTCCCCAAAGAGTGTTTGGGGTGCATGAAGATGAGGAGTGGGCCCTGAGATCGTGCCATGTGAAATCCCTCTCAGCAAGACCCGTGGCTGATGTCCTCGCTCTCACATAACTCCACGTGCCCAGTAGAGGCCCGTAGGCACCTCAACATAAGGAGTTAATTATTTTGCTTCCCACTGCTGTGAAGTTCCTCTCAGTGTGGCAGCCGACCAGAGGAGGCTGCCTCCCATCAAAGCCTGGTTCAATAAGATACAAGCAGTTGGGGATTCAAGACACACTGTCATCACAGATTAAAACATGTCTGTGCCCCCAATAACAATAATTATTTTTTCTGAGAATATTGACTGTGTTGCTTACATGTCATAGATGAGAGGGAACGAAATCTAATTCCACCAGGCTGGGTCATTTAAAGGAAATCTCCATTCTATAGATGCACCGAAGGGTAGCATTCCCATGGTGACAAGAAATGACCATGATTGTGGGACTCTACTGTTGCCCCACAATTTGCTTCCCAGCCTTTCAGCCTAATTCTCTTCTCTAATGGAAGATTCTGTGCCAGCCACCTGTGATTACATTTCATTTGCTTAATATGTAGACTCATTGTGTATCCCTCAGCTTTGGTACATGCTGTTTCTCCATAGAGAAGGATATGCTCACCTTTATCCATCTGGCAAACTCCTCTTCATCCCTTAAAGCCCAGGTGAGATGCCAACTCGTCTGTAAAGCCCTCCTTATTCTCAAGAAGAGTTCGCTGTTGAGAATTCCATGACCTCTATTTACCTCTGTTGTGGCACTTACCAGTTAGAATGGAGTCTGTTTAGATGTTGTCTGTCTCCCATTGGGCTGGGAACTCCTTGAGACTGTCTCTTCAGTGTCTAGGACAGTGCCTGGCATATAGGTTCTCAATAAAAGTTTGCTCAATGTGCTTTTTCTATTGTATGCAAAGCAACCTGGCCCCTCTTGTTTACACTTTTAAATGGCAATATTAAACATGTTAAAGTGAGATGTTTGTTCAAAATAACAAAAGGAGCTATTCCCTAGCAGAGGGACACCAGTATTCTTGTTCCTGGAAGCTGTGTTTTATGCACAGAATGTCAAAGGGGAGCCCAGAGTGGCCCCCACGCAGCCTCCCCGAACATTACAAGAGGCAGCACAGTTGGGACTGGGTCTGAGTCTTCAGGACAAAGTACTGGGACCAGGCAAGCTGGGGCCACTCAGCACCTGAACCTACAGGGAGTCCCCCTTGCAGCCTAAATCTTCACTTTGCTCCCCGACAAAAGCAGGAAGGTTCACCTCTATCTGCCACATTCAGAAGGTTGGTCCAAGTTTATGTGTTTGTTTTTTCATTTCTCACTTAGAAAGGGAGTTAAGTTTTCTTTGCTCTGAGCTCCCAACCCTGGAACCTCTGAGGTCAAACACATTGTGATTTCCTGACTTCCTTCTGGATTGCAGAGGATCTGGAAGCAGCCTTTTCCCTGACTGTAAGGAGTTTGGAGACCTGCAGTGGGTCAGGCAGAGATTCTTTTAGAATGCCAGGCCAGTCTGCCCACCCGCTGTTTATTTCCCCGCAAACTTAATCAGTACGTTAAGGGGGTGTGGGTGTTAACCTGGCTCCATGGAGGAATGTGGATAGCTCTCCAGTCCTGCGATTGGTCCCTTAAGTGGTTCCGAAGAAGGCCTTTGATAAAAGCAATAGAAAGAATTCATCAGATTGGGTGCACCCTTCTCCTAGAGACAGGAGTGAACCATTCCTTTTTCTTTTCAGAAAGCCTTTCCGGGTCACATTATCTACACTACATTCAGTGCAGGGCACTGGAGCTATATGGTAACAACAAGCTGTGGGCACAGGTGTCTCGGTCTTACCGTTCAGAGGGGGAGACAGACTGGGAAACACTAGTGTTTTTAGGCTCAGCAAGGAAAGGAGGACTTTCTAAGAGTTGAAATTAGGAGTTCGACAAGCAAAAGAGAAAGAGGAGCTTAAGTGTACTGTGACTACTCTAAGTGGCCTGAAAGCTTTGGTTTGTGGGAATTCTGTTGTCCTAGTGGTCATCTCCAAGATGAGTACAGCTGCCCACTTCCAGCCTGTGTCCCCGTCTCCTAGGATACACCCCATTGCTGGAAGAGTCTTGCCCCTGTTCAGTACTGTTCCCCATTCTCTGACAGCTTAAAGCCAGGATGCCCAATCCTGCATTTTGCATCTTCCATGATTGCACTCCAGCCGTCCTCTCTGGGCTCAGCTCACTACTGCCTTCCTGTGTCCTGTATCCAAAAACTGCCCATGGTCCTGCCCTAACCTACCTTCAACCAGTAAAGAGTGGGTGCTTAGCCCCATCCAGGCACTGGAGCCAATTCTGTCCTGAGTTTGGGGAAGTTTAAAGGTTTTTAGATCAATAACTCAATGGTATGTACTCATAACATGGTTCCAATACAAAAGAACTGGCAAGGAATGGGACAAAGGCTGGAGACCTGTTCCATCCATGGCCATCCAGCCACTCTCAGTCAGGATTAGCAGGTGACAGCACAGATTTTCCTGGTGACATCAAAGCCAGGTTGAGATGCATATTTAAGAATGGACACAAGACCGAAGTCTGAGAACTCTACCCAGGTATCAAGTACTGTGAATCCCCGGCCGGCTTTCAGGTGCCCATCATCATGGGTCTCATCTGGTCTCCTTCTCTCCGTCCCCTCCCATTGCACCTTAATGAAGCAACTCCTGTGTAAGGTAGAGGATGGCAGTGGCAAGTGTTTCCAACTTGGGTTGTTTTTTGTTTTGTGTTTGGTTTTTTTTGGATTCTGGCCTTTGTAACTGATTTCTTGCTTGTCCATGTGACCAAACCCCTGGCCCCGAGTCCAGATAGATGGGCCATGTTCTCTGCTGGAGAGTCCATCCTCTGAGCTGTCAACAGCTGTTGTCTGTACACCTCCTGGAATGGGATCCATCTATACCTGTTCCAGGTACCATGTGCAAACTCATACTGACCACCAATACTGACCACTGGGTGGGACTTCTAGCCCTTCACCTTTTGCCAGGCTCCCCTGAGACTACATATGTCTGGTCCATCTTCTTCCTCCTCTCTGCTTCTGGGCCCTTCCCCATCCACTCAAGGCTAATGGGCATATCTCACCTATCCCTTCCCATATGAGCTGCCTCAGGACCAATATGTAAATTTTGGTTCCCACTCTATCTGGTGCACTTGAGTTTGGGGCACAGGTTTATGTCTGTGCTTCCAGTTTTATGTCTGTCAAATTATATATTGTTAGATTTGACACATCATTTCCTCTTAAATTTTTTTAAAAATCTATTACCATCGCCTCCCTCCCTACCCTCTCCCCCATCTTACCAGTTACAAAGTTTGATGGGTATACCTTCTCTATCTTTATCTAAGCTACCAAGAAAAGAAATACATCCAGATGGGACTAAAGGCAGTGCTTTTTGCCTGCTGCTAGAAACCCCTTTTACACTGCTATGGAGCCATAAATTAATCCCTTTGGACATAGTCATTCAATTAGTAGCTATTTCACTTGATTATATAAGCATCCAGTCCAGATGTTTCAAAGTGGTGGTTTTCTGGCAACTGGTTTGTTTGGTCAGTACAGTATTTCTAAAAATTTAAACTCTTATTAAAAATTAGACTCCTCACCAAGATATCCACATTTCTGGCTTCCCTTGAAAAATATCAACAATCAGCTGGAACTGAGCGGCAGATGCCTTTGTTAAGTAGGCATGCTCTCTGTGGTTTACCACAGTCCTTGATTACTTGACTCAGATGTTTTGGGTGTACAACCTTCCTAAAAGATATGAAAGCAGACTTTGTCTAACGATCATTGTGTTAGTCATCTATTGCTGTGTGACAAGTTATCCCCCCCGTAGCAGGCTAAAACAACCAGCATGTGTTTATCTCACACAGTCTTTGGGGGTCAGGACTACAGAGGTGCGGCAGCTGGATGGTTCTGGATCATGAGGTTGCAGTCAAGATGTTGGCTGAGGCTGCAGTTATCTGAAGGCTTGACTGGGGCTGGGGGACCTGCATGGATCTTTCCTCAGGACACAGCAGCCAGCTTCCCCCAGAGTGAGTGCTCCAGGGGAGAATGACCAAGCTGTGATGTTTCTTATGGCCTAGTCCCCTTCTGCCACATCTATTCATTAGGGGCAGGTCACTAAGTCCAGCCCACACTCTGGGGAAAGGAATTAGCTCCATTTCCTAAAGAGAGGAATATCAGAGACCTGGCAAACATACTTTTCAAAACCGTCCTAATCAGATTGGATAAGGCATGTAAAACTCAGCACTGTGTCCCTAATGCAAAGTAGGTAATTGATGTTACTTATGATAATCATAATAACAACTGATAACACTGAGTATTTATTACCTGCCAGACAGTCTTCTGAAAGCTTACATGCATTCACTCTTTAACCTCACAACAACTTGATGATAGTTTTTTATTATTAGTTCCCATTTTGCAGCTTAGAACACATGCCCAGTGAGGAAGAACAATTAGGCCAAGTCCACGCACTGGCAACTGGAGAGAGGGAATTTGAACTCTGCTAGTGTAGTTTCAAAAATCTATCCACTTAACCATCAAACTACATCGACTCTCGGAGTTTACTGTGGATTATGGTCCTTATTTCTACATTATTGTTATGATTAAAACCCATCCCTTTACAATCTTGCTCCTTGCTCTTTGGATAAAATCAAACCTCTTGGACATGACTTAGAGGGCCTCTTCCTCTGGGTTCACCTCTCCCACCCTCTCACCCCATCTCACTCCTCTCCACCCGCACGCCCTCCCCACTGACTTCAGGAGCTTCAGCCCATCTTAAGCACCAGGATCCTTCTGTTTCCAGGAGATTTGCACAGGCTGGGTTAATGTGCCTGGGTCATCTCCCTTCCTCTCTCAACAAAGAATTCTTGCCTGTGTGTGATGTGAAATCCCTTTTTGCCTGTGGTGTGAATAATCCTTTCCCTTTGCTTGGGTTGAAACCCCATGCATGTATCTGGTTGTCCAGCCCCTTTCTTATCCACATCAGTTTAGATATGACCTCCAGTGGGTCCCAGTGCCCTGAGAGGTGGTCTTCGCCGCCAGGAGACTGAAGTGTCTTGAGAACAGGCACTATCTTCATGTTCATTTTTATCAAAGTCATTAAATACCTAGGACTCTAAGATTTTGAGGGAGACAGCAGTGGGCATGGAAGGAACTCACGTTGAAGAAAGGCATGTAAAGATCTGAGTCCAGCCTCTGCTGTGTAAGTATGCGGCCTTGGACATGTTCCACCCCTCAGTTTTCTCATCTATGAAATGCAAATACCAATAGCTCCTCTCAGGGTTGTTTTGCAGATTGAATAATGCCTGTAATGTGTGGAGCACTTTAGTGCAGGAGCATAGCAGTTATTTAATAAATGTTAATTTCCTTCCTCTTCCCTTCAAATCCGGCCTTATTCTCATGGGTGTGGAGGCAATGACTGCAGGAGGAGCTGTGCTTTCTCTCAGGGGCCCTCATTCAATATGCCGTTGGCCCCAATCATGGGCCCCTTCTTACTCATCTTAATTCTGTTCTTACAGATTTCAATCTACTGCAATTTTGAATCTCCTTTCTGTTTCCTCTACATGACCTTTAAAAAATAGGAGCTCCCTCAAAAGTTCTCCATGGTCTGATGTTTCTAGATTTTGTACTATGTTCTCCCTGTTTGGGATCATTGCTGGTTATTCAAGCAGAATTTTTGTTCTCAGGGCCTCCTTCCAAAGCCTGTAATCCATGAAATCACATCTTTCCCATCTACTCTTGGAAATCTGTGTACTGAAGCCCAGGCTTGGGGTACACCTAGTCTTCCCCTCTCCAACAGGCACTGTGACATTTCCCCCAAGGTTTCCCAGCATTCTAAGGACGCTAAGCTCTTCACCAACTCTTCATGGTTGATGAGAATTATAAGAGCAAAGGTGTTTCTTTTAATATTTATTACTCCTGTACCATATATCGAGCATCGTTTCAGCACCAGAAGTCAGTTGAGAGAAAAAGCCCATGCCTGTCTAGGTCATACATTTTAGTTTCATGCCTGTCTAAAAACAACATCAAAATAGACAAATAAGGGTTAATACTAGAGGCCTGGTGCATGAAATTCGTGCACTCAGGGTGTCCCTCAGCCCAGCCTGTAACCTCTCACAGTCCGGGAGCCCTCAGGGGATGTCCAACTGCTACAGAGGTGGGAGAGGCTCCCACTGCTGCCCTCGCCAGCTGTGAGCCTGGCTCAGGGCTTCTGGCTGAGTGGCACACCCCCTGTGGGAGCACACTGACCACCAGGGGCAGCTCCTGCATTGAGCATCTGCCCCTGGTGTTCCGTACGCATCATAGTGACCAGTCATTTTGCCATTCGGTCAATTTGCATATTAGCCTTTTATTATATAGAACTAGAGGCCTGGTGCACAAAAATTTGTGCACTGGGGGGGGGTGGAGGAGTCCCTCAGCCTGGCCTGTGCCCATTCACAGTCCAGGACCCCTTGGGGGGTGTCCACCTGTTGACTTAGGCCCACTCCCCAGGGGATCAGGCCTAAGCTTGCAGTCAGACATCCTTCTGGCAGCCAGGGAGCCCTCGGGGGATGTCCGACTAAAGGCTTAGGCCCCCAGCGGATCAGGTCTAAACCATTAGTTGGACATTCTTAGTGCTGCCACGGAGGTGGGAGAGGCTCCTGCCACCACCACTGCGCTGGCCATCCATGAGCCAGCTTCTGGCTGAGTGGCACTCCCCATATAAAAGTGCACTGACCACCATGGGGCAGCTCCTGCATTGAGCGTCTGCCCCCTGGTGACCAGTGCGCATCATAGCAACTGGTCATTCTGCCGTTCAGTCAATGTGCATATTAGCCTTTTATTATTATTATATAGGATGTCCCTATTTCCCCCCTTTTGCCCCCTCTACCCAGCTCTTGACCCCACTTCTCTCTGGCCATCACCATACTGTTGTCTGTGTCCATGCGTTGTGCATATATTTTCTTTGGCTAATCCCTTCTTTAAATTCACTTCTTTAAATTTTTATTTTCAGATAAGTGCTTATAACTGCACTATTATATATTTTCTATTATATCATTTAGAATTAAGATATTTTTTAATTGAACCCTTGTAAATTTTAGCACAACTTAATAAATTATTCTAGAAGCAATTAGATTTTTCATGTAATGCAGATACATTTCAATTAATATTTTATTAATTTTTAATTTTTTAATTTGAAATAATCTCATACATGTAAAAAAAACTATAAAATACTACAGCATATTATATGTACCCTTCACCCAATTTCTTAGGTGTTAATAATTTAAACATAACCATTATACAACTAACAGAATTTGGAATATATTTTTCTTAACATCTCTTTAATGTTACTTAATCCATTTACTTTGTTTTTGTTAATCTTCACTTAAGGATATTTTTCCATTGAATTTTAGAGAGGGTGAAGGGAAAGGGAGAGACACATTGATTGGTTGCCTCCTGCACATGCTTTGATAGGGAATGGGGATCAAGCCAGCAACTGAGGTACATGCCCTTGACTGGAATCGAACCTGGGACCCTTCAGTTCATGGGCTAATGCTCTATTCACTGAGCGAAACAGGCTGCAGCTTAATTCATTTACTTTTAATCTATATGTGTCTTTATATTTAAAGTGGGTTTTGTTTTTGATTCACCCTCATAATGTCTTTTAATTGGTGCATTTATGCCACTGACTTTCAGAGTGCTTACTGATAGAGTTACTACCATATCAGGTGGCTTCTGGGGCTTCTGGGGCCGGCCTGCCTTGCCACCTGGGATGGATTGGATCCCAGGCAGCAAGGCAGGCCAGCTTCTGGGGCTTCTGGGGCAGCCAGCCTGCCCTGGATGGCAGCACACTGGTGGCTCGCACTGTTCTGCCCTACCTGCAGTATGCAAATTAGTCGCCATCTTTGTTGGCGGTTAATTTGCATATCACACTGATTAGCCAATGGGAGGCATAGCGAAGGTACAGTCAATTACCATGTTTGTCTATTATTAGATAGGATAATTTTTAGATAGTTAAAAATACTTGCAGGAAAATAAGACAGGGTAGGTGATAGAACACGTAGGGATGGAGGGGAGTGGACTGGAGGAATGGGGTGATGAGATGGTGAGGGACAGCGTTTCTGAGGTTGTGCTGTTCCAAAGAAACTGAACCCAGGGAGTTAGTCCTGCAAAGACCAGGAGGAGATCTCTGAGGTGGGCAGTGCAATCGCGAAGGCCCAGAGCTGAGGAAAAAAAGGGTTTTAATCAGAACTCACAGAGTCCTAGGAGAACCAGGGTGGCTCTTAAGGAATTCCCAATCCTCCTGAAATAGGCAAATGGGTTTCTGTGTGTTTGCATAGATGTGTGTGTGTGCGCGTGTGCATGTGCGTGTGCGTGTGTGTGTGTGTGTGTGTTTCTGTGTGCATCAAGGAAAAGGACCTGTACTGTTGGTTTCAACAGACTCTCTGACATCTCCAAGATGCACAAAGAGTAAACAACAATGGCATCATTCCCTCTAGCCATGGGGGACGGGGGTCAGGATATCAAACATCCTGCTTTGCATGGGAAGCCTTCCCTCTGGCATCTGGGCAGCCAGGGCCCTCCCTCTTTGCCTCCCCACCAGCCCTGCGATCTGGGACACAAACAGCTTCCTACTTGCTCCATCTGGTCAGAGTGCCCATAGCAGATTAGAGATCCAAAGTTCTCACCTGTTTTTCTCCCCTTTGGGCTTCACCAAACACTTCCAGCCTTGTGTTAGGTGGTTCCAGGCAGGAGCCTTGCTCCCCAGCCTTGAGTTCTCTTTGCTCATTACCCATGCTGACCATATTGCTAAGTCAACTTCTGAGGAGAAAAGGTTTGTTTTCAAATCCCACCTCAATAATTTCCTCACCCGAGTCATGGTTCCCACGCAGACATTCTTTCTCCGCTATCCCTGCTGTTCTCCATAGTAACGAGTTTGTGCATTTCTCCTCTGGCATCACTTAATCTCTAAGCAAACTCCCTCTTCCTCTCCTCACAGAAATGTTGCCCTTCTTGATCCAGCCTTTGGGGATTCCAGGCCAGAATCGAGAGAGCCAAGCACTGCTTCTCAGTACCATTGGCAGACCCAGCTGATGTCCTGCCAGTTCTTTGCTCTCTCACAGTGAGTGGGGGGAAAAAGCAACAGAAGCACCACGTAGCTATCCCAGTGTCTCACTGTCCTGCCCAGCCCTTACAGATGTGCCTCTTTCTCTATGTGGGGTTGTCCAGCCCCAGGTGGGTTAACAACAGCGGGAAATAGCCTGTCATGGCTGGGTAAGCCTCAGCCATACCCCAGGTAGGAGGTGCCTCTCCCAAGTGGCTGTGGGCTCTTAGCAGTCAGTGACAATGCTGTCCTTATACCCACCAGTGCTGGGGAGTCTCTCTCATTGGTTGACAGTTGCATCAGGGTTCTGGTCAACATGCTGTGCCTACAGAAGAGCTAGCTTTCCGCTCGCGTTTCCCCAGTATTCCAGAACCTTCTCCTCTTCCTCCTTGTCTTGTTTCTCCACTCCGAGTTTGGTTTCCTCCTCACATCAGCTTGCCCTCCTTCTCTCTCCCTCCTCCTTCTCCTGTTTTTGGTGTCATTCCTGTTCCCTCTGCTCTGTAGGAAGATACCCTCTCAGAAGCTGCTTTTCCAGGTCCCCTCCCCTTGCCCTCAGTGTGTGAGCACTTACACTTGACACACATTGGCCATCTCTTGCCTTTGGCAGGAAGACCCGAAGCTCCCTGAGGTCTGACGTTGCCTCCTCACCTTCCTTCTAGTTTATGGGTCGCAGTGTGTCATCTCATGGGGCTGTAGTGAAGATTACGCGAGATAATGTGGGTGAAGCACCTAGCACAGAGTAGGTACCAGACAGGCTAAGTTGCTCTTCTCCTTCTCTCCTTTCTGCTTCCGCTGGGGCATCTTCTCCACTCTGGCCACACACGAGTGCTGCACGATGACCAGGCTTTCTCTATAGCTCTCTGGGCTGGCAGCATCGTAAACCAGTCACAGAGACCCCATGGACACCGAGGTTCTCACTGCGGGACCTTGCCAGCCCAGGTTGTTGGGGACTGGATCTTACCTGAGGGTGGGTGTCCTGCACATTTATGCTGAATGAGTGAATGGATGATTTGAGAAAGATCACTAAAAGTCCCGATTCTGAAGTTGGAGACCTACGCGAGCTGGTGCTATAGGCCCATTCTGTGTGCTGATTCTCTTCAAAAGCCTGGGGACCACGTCAGGTCCTGCTGAGGGGAGGGGGCCAGGCTCACCTTTTCACCTGGGAGACCCATGAGTTGTGTCCGTGGTGAGTGCACCAGGCCTGGTGTTTCAACCTCGGGGGTCATAGGAGAGTGAGGAACCCACCACGTGCCAGGCAAAGTTGGGGTGTGGTCAGCAAAGGCTTCACTGGTCCCGGCAGAGGCCAGGCCCAGCCTCCCTGTGTCCTCTCTGTCCACGTCCAGCATGCTGACTCACCAATGGTCTCCAGCCCTTGTTAGAGACCCAAACAGGCCTGACTGAGGCCTGTAGTGAGTGAGGAACTCATAACTTATATTTTTGGCGCAGGGAGGGGGAAAGAAAAACAAAAACCTCACTGTTTGGGTTTCTGGAATCGAGAAGTTCCTTTTGCTGCTGCAAAGTACATTATTACATTAACAAACTGATCAAAAGTCTTTCCTGACATTTCAGCTCACCTCTAAGGGACCTTTAGGTGGGAGAACTCCAAATAAAGCTTCCTTACAGCCAGAGTGGAGAAGATGCCCCAGTTCCACCTGGACACCCCTTTTCCGTCCCCTTCATCTTCCTAGCAAAGCCCCCACATCCATCCATTGAGACAAACGGAAACATAGTCCTGTAAAGCTTGCCCCATCCTGCACGAGTGTCACAGCTCCTTGTGACAACCACTTTGCACACACACCTCAAGGCACTGAAATGATCTGTTTAATTATTTCCTCCCACTACACTCTGAGCTTCTTGAGGGTGGAACGCCCACTTACTCCACATCCCAGCCCTGATCACCTGCCGAGTGCTGGGAACGCATGAAGAGAAAGGCTTTGCCTTGGAGGGAGGGGCTGTGCTAGCCCTCCCTTCACTCAGCCCCATCTCCGCTCAGTTCCATGGCCAAGGCCACGCATCTCCAGGCCTAGAGGCCATGGAGGGACTCCTGGGGCTGACCCTACCTTCCAGGAGGGCTGCCTGCTCTGTTTGTCTGGATGTGCCCTGTCGAGCTTACAAATACCTCATTTCACATCTCATCCTGGGGCCTTTCCCTGAACCCAGCTCCTTGCTTAGGCCAGACCACGTGCCTCACCCTTTGCTACGGTGTCTCCTGAGGTCCAAACCTATGACTTTGGCTTCACAAACACCAGCAGCCTCCTCCTGCCTATTGGATAAATGACATTGCCGCCCCTCTGTGGTTAGTGTCACCCCTGCTTAGAGACCACAGCTGCTAGGCCCCCTGTCCCATCACTGTCTGCCCCTCACTGCTCTCTTTGTCCACGTAGCACGAGCTCCCTGCCTGACATGACAGGATGCACCCATTTACTAGGATGTACCTATGTATTCCGGGTCCCACCTACTAGTCTGGAGCTCCCAGGGGGAAAGGAGCCTGGTTTGCTGCCTGAGCTGAGCCCACCATCTATCACAGTGGCTGGTGCAGAGACCTGCTCAGTGACATTTGTTGAATGAGCAAATGTCCAGACAACATGCCACCACTCTCCGAGCTCGAGTTCCCCATGTCCACCATGTGCAAGGGGTGAAGTCAGTCGCTGACAGGTTGGGGTGGGAAAGGGGTTGGGGATTGAATATGGAGTAGCCAGGTTTTGAGTGGCCCTGGAGGAGAGCCACCTTGGGGTTCTGTGCCTACAGAAATCCCAGGGTAATCTGCTGCACTCCAGCTTTCCCAAATGATGCAGGGGTCCCTGCTCCCAGCCTTAGCACCTTCCTTTGAAAGGGAGGAAAGGAACAAAGAACTTCAGACGAATGAAAAAACAATAGGAATACTATTCAGCACTGACAACATGCCAGGCATTATCTCCCTACAGCAGCCCCAAGAGGGAGATAACTATTCCCCTGTCAAAGGTAAGAAAACAGGCCCAAGAGGTCAAACCACGTGCCCAAAGTCACTCAGCTGCCAAATGGCTGCACTGAGGATTAAAATGAGGTCTCCTCTCCCCCGAGCCCTGCTCCTTCTGTTCTACATGACATCTTTCAATAAGGAAAGAAAAACTGAGGGCTAAGAGCAGAGCACTTGGGTTCTGCCTTGTCACCCGCTCCTTCGCGGGTTCTCCCCTTGGAGGATAGATTGCCTGGCGGAGGAAAAGAGCATCGGACCTCCGGATCTAACAAGCACCACAGCGAGCTGGGCTGTAAATACTAGTATGTGTGCGAAGCCCACGGGTCCCCCGAGTCAGGAATCAGCCAGCCTGAGGCCCCGGTCACACAGCCTGAGCAGCACTGATTTGCAAAAGTACAGAGCTGACTTCCAGCCTGAGGGAGCCTCAGCTCTTCCCGGGAGGGCGCTCAGGGCTGAGCCTGCAGGATTCAGACCCGAAGACTGATGCTGCTTCTCACTGGTCACCTAGCACCCTGCGTCTGGGTTCCAAGAAGCGAAAAAGCCCCTCCCTACCCTTAGCCTTTCCTCCAGTTGGAAAGCTGCAGGTGAAGGAAGGCCTCCCACGGAACCTGCGCAAGGTCAGATGAGGCAGGAAGGACGGCCCAGGCGGAGGGAACAGTGTGGCACCACTGACCTTGGTATACCAGTGGTCGGCAAACTGCGGCTTGGCAAACCGCGGCTCTTGAGCCAACTGCGGCTCTTTGGCCCCTTCATTGTGGCTCTTCCACAAAATACCAACTTCTGCGCATGGGCCACGAAGTTTCAATCACACTGTACGTGCGCGCCCACACGTGGTATTTTGTAGAAGAGCCACACTCAAGGGGCCAAAGAGCCGCATGTGGCTCTCGAGCCGCGGTTTGTCGACCATGGGATAGGCCAACAATGGTGGGGAAGGGGTGCTATAGTTCAGGCATTTACAGAAGCTTCGAATACTAGGATCTCAGGATCATGGGAGTTACTATCTAAGAATCACAGACTCTAGGAATCTCAGAATCTTGAAATTTGGGGCTCAGGCGGTAAACTCTTGGGCTCTCAGTCATGAGTTTTGGGATCATCAAATTCCTAAGCTAGGCAGCACCCTGAACTCTTCAAGTCTTGCACAAAATAAGTTAGCATCAGAATTCCAGTTGGCCCTCGGCTTAACTGCCAATGGCAGCTGCCCTTCTCCAGCACCAACACATGGGGTAGGAGGGCCCGGGCCTCCTGGAATCCCTATGGGACACCAAGAGGGCTTGCTCTCAGCTTGGAATTAACCTGCTGTCAAATGCTGATGCCAGCATTTCCCATGGAGGGAACTTACCTGCCCAGTCCTCCAGAGTTGGAAGGGCCGGGGCTGCAGCAGGGTCCACTGTGCCTGGATGCACCCATCATGGCATCCTAAGTAAGTCCTAGAATTCCTGCTGAAAACCATCAGAGTAGCCAGAATATCTTATGCTCTTTAGGTAATTTTGCAGCTGCAGTCTCACCTTTACTTTATAGGAGTTTCCTCCTTACACAGCCCCAGAGAGCACAAAGGCAAGCCGGCTCTTTTCCAAGATCATTCAGTCCATGAAGACAACTGATTTCTGTTAGTCCATTATTCTCATTTTCATTTTTTTAATTACTCACTGTGGACATCGGTGAAATGGAGAGCCTGGAGCTCTGGCCCTGGAAGAAGGGGCATTGGGTTCTCTTCCTGGTGGGACTGATTACCAGCCCTGTGACCTCAGGCAAATCTGGGGGTGTGAGGAGCAAAGAGGGGGTAAGGGCTCAGAATGCCCTGCCTGGAGCCGAAGGGTGTGGCTGGACCTGTGAACACTCAGATTGGTTCCGGCAGCCTTTTGTCCTGGGCCCAGAGTGGATGGATTTCTCCGCAGGATTGTACTGTGAACCCCAAAGGCGAGTAACAAGCACTCTGGGAAACCCTTGCCCAAACGGAGGCCCTCTTCCCTCACGTCTTGATCTTATTGCTCAGGGATTTGTATCCCAGAGAAGTTGGAACTTCTGTGTGAACGCTCCATATCAGCCTTCTAGTCAAAAAGAAGCTGAATTTGGCAGCCTAACGAGAGAGAGAGAGAGAGAGAGAGAGAGAGAGAGAGAGAGATTGATTTCCACCCAATAAACACATCTCTGACTAGCCATTTTTATATCATTCAGAAACCAGTTCTGACCATTTTGTTGTTGAATACAGGATCTTTTGGAAAATAAGTCATTTTTATAGCAGGTAAGAGGATATTAGTGGATGTTGAGAGCCTGGCTTTGGAGACCACTAAGTGAGGAGTGCATATTTCTTGTGGGTTTTTGTGGTCACCCATGTCTGGCTATGACAAAAAAGAGTAGACCTAGAGACAGGTGGCTGTCTACTAGGTGGTAATTCTGGGACTTTCTCTAACTTGCTGAACTAATGCTTGGACTTCCCTGGAAGGTGTGCCACTATGCTTAGGTCCGGTAGCCATATTTATATGCCATCTGTGGGGCTCCTGGGTAGAGCTTTCCTCTCCCCAAGTCCTGAGTAAGGAGAATAATTTAAGGCCATTTCACATCTACTTCAGTATCAATTGACTTTGAAGAAGTGCAGCTATTAAAGGAGTCAGACAGCAGTGCAGCTGTTAGGTGTATTGGACAGAAGAATAAACTACATGGGAGACATTTGTAAACTGCCTAGGACTTGACAGCTTGTCTGGAATGATCTTAGAGAGGAATGCATAAAACAAGGCTGACCTCTCCCCCACCCCTACCCCCACCCCCTACCCCCCACCCTAGGCTCAGGACTCAGGCTGGTCTATTTTGCTCTGGATCCCAGCTCACCATCATTCATCAGCAGGGCCACCTGAGTCCACAGACCCCCTCCAGATTCTTCAGGGGTGGGGGTCCCGTGGCATCTATATGCATTTATATTTTAGCTTCTCAGGTGAGTGGATGATCAGCTAAGTTCAACAGCCATCGCATCCTAATGAATAATCTCTTCTTTAAAGTGTGTTGGCATATCATTTGTGTTCAATGGCCCAAATGGCTTTAGAGGAAAGCCAGTTAATCTTCTATTCTGGGGAACAGCTACTGCTCCCTCTTAGAGGAATAAACAGAAATGTGCTGGGCTTTTAATCTTCAAATCAGCACCATTGGAGGCAAGCAATTATTAGCACTTCTCAACGGGGTGCTCACACTTGCTTTCCTTCAGGCAGTTGGCGGGAGGGAGTGGCAACTCTAATCCAGGTTGAGCTAAAGGGCAAGGCTGGCCTGAAACTGGGGACAGGCAGAGGGGACAAAAGGCAATGCCTTGGGGATGTCAGGGGGAGGCATCTGGGAACTACAGGGGATAGTCCAAGGCAGTGATGGCGAACCTTTTGAGCTCGGCGTGTCAGCATTTTGAAAAACCCTAACTTAACTCTGGTGCCATGTCACATATAGAAATTTTTGATATTTGCAACCATAGTAAAACAAAGACTTATATTTTTTATATTTATTTTATATATTTAAATGCCATTTAACAAAGAAAAATCAACCAAAAAAATGAGTTCATAGGTTCGTCATCACTGGTCCAAGGCATCAGATCCAAAGATCGGGTTTGGTACTATCTGCGGTGTCAGGCATCCCCTGGGGCTCTCCTGCCTCCCTCTCAGCATTGCCTCGATGCCCAGTTCCCTCATCTCCTCAATGATAACACAAGCAGGGCCACATCCTACCTGTCCATCCCGGCCTGTTGGTTTGGGGGTCTTAGAATGCATCCCCTGCAGATAAGGAGGAACTAGTGTAAGAGCTATGCAAGGTTTCTCCAACTCGGTGCTACTGACATTTTGAGTTGGATAATTCTTTATTGTGGAGAGCTGTGCTATGCACTGTAGGGTGTTTAGCAGCCTTGATGCCTAGTAGCACCCCACCCCCCAGTTGTGCACCAAGCACTGCATCTCAGGCCCAGAAGGCCTGTCATTTAAGAGGACTCAGTGTTGTCCGGCCAGTGTGGCTCAGTTGTCAAGTTCGATTCCCAGTCAGGGCACATGGCCGGGTTGCTGGCTCAATCCCTAGTAGGGGTATGCAGGAGGCAGCCCATCAATGGTTCTCTCTTATCATTGATGTTTCTATCTCCCTCTCCCTTCCTCTCTGAAATCAATAAAATAAATAAATAAAATAAAAAGAGGCCTCATTGTCTGGAAAAACTGAATTGGTTTCTGATCTTCTTTTTCAAAAAATCTCCCTGTTCCTTCCCCTACTCTTTCCCCTTTCTTCCTCCTCCCCTTTTCCTCTTCCTCTTCCTCTCTCCACCCCCTCTTTTTCCCCTCCCTCCATCTTTCCTTCTCCCTCTCTCCCTGACATCTCCCACCCCCTCAGTGGAGTACATCACATACCTCTAAACATCCATTAGAATGAATGTTTCATAGGGACTGTCTTGTTCACAGTATTGCCATAGCAGCTAGATCAGTAACTGCTGATGAGACAAATATAATGACGAATCACAGGGTTCTATGGTTCGTCTCCTTACCCAGGAGCCCCACAGATGGCATATAAACATATAAAGTTTTTTATATGTTTTTTGAGCTAAGTTCTATTGGGTACATAATGAATGCCCAATATTTTCTGAATGAATGAATGAATGAATGATGGGTGGCCTCTCCCTTCACTCCTGCCTCCCCCAAACCTGGAACAAGCCTGGGAAATGATCACCTGGGTTGTGAGGGAGGGATAGGAGCTGAACCTGGTTCTCCATAGCAAGCCTGGGTAGGCCATTTTACAAGATGCCTGTGCAGCTGCCTTCCAAAGAGCGAAGTCCCATCGGGCATCAATTTCCTGATTCCTTTTCCTTTATGCAAGAGATAAAGGGTATCTCATTAGGTGTTTACTAGTGAATCAGTTTAACAGCCATTGGTACCAGACTTCTCCTGCTCAGCCTGCAGTTTGTTCCTTTTAGGGTGACTTCGTGGAGCTAATTGCTTGTTATGGGAGCAGTCCAGGGGACATATATATAGGGAGGGAAGAAAGGGCTCTGTTTGACCAGGCTGGTGAATTTTGCATTTTTATTTGGCATCTAAGTCTGAAGGAGGGGGAACAGGCAAGCAGCCCGCACTCAGCTGGCTCTGGGAAAGGCACCTCATGGGGACGATGGAGTGGCCTGTGACCTCCTAAGACACTGGTTCTCAACCTTGGCTGCACATTAGAATCACCTGGGAATCTTTTTAAAATCCTGATTTCTGGGCCTCATCCTCCGGAAATCCTGTTTCTTTGTTATTAATGTTGTGGCCCCACCCCATAACAAAGAAACAGAATTTCTGGAGGATGAGGCCCAGAAATCAGGATTTTAAAAAGATTCCCAGGTGATTCTAATGTGCAGCCAAGGTTGAGAACCACTGTCCTAAGAGGTGAATAGTGTTCCTGAGCATGCTGATTGACAGAGGTCATCCAGATGTCAGCAGAACAGGGATTTGTGGACAGCAAGAGAGGGCTGAAGGAGCAATAGAAACAGGGTAACACCTGGCCCCATGCAGGGTGCAAATTGTATTTCTTCGTTAGAGCTGGTGCCGTCTACAGCTCTGCCATTGATTCTAAATTTGGCAAAGTCACAGAGAACAGACTTCCTACCTCCCCCTTTCCTCAGCACATTAAAACAAACATGAAATACAGCCTTCCCTTTCTTTCCACAATTATACCCCTGTCATGCTCTACAAAGACATTTTGTAAAAGTTATTTATAGAGATTTCAAAAATAATGAAAGGTAGCTTATGTAGAAAAAAAAGGTAAAAGACAATGTAGCTTTTAGGCTACAAGTTGAAAATCAAACCTTTAGCAAAGTTAGAGAAGCAAAAATGCTCATAGAACCCTGTGATTTGTCATTATATTTGTCTCTGAGCTCCCTGGCAGCCTTGGCAAAAAGGTAAATATGATGGGTTATGGATTTGAGTTTAGGTAAGTAAAGTTTTTTATATGTTTTTTGAGCTAAGTTCTGAGAAGTATTTATCATATATGATGTAGAATAGGTAATAGGCAATATCTTGTACAATAGTTTTCTAACGAATACAGAAGTACTCTTGAGATATTTTTTGCTTTGGCAGTTGACAAAGGTTGAAGGAAAAAATGAAAACCTTATTAGGTAAAGGTGTTTTGAAAAGACTGAGCCAGTGTTATCCAGGACATTATACACCTTTAAAAAAAATTAAAAATTGTTTGGTTAGAGCTAAACAGCAGCCATTGTTTGGGATGTAGCTCTCTGAGAACAGGATTTTTCTCTAGCTGATGCACTAGAAACTTTTATTCTAGTTCACTGTTAACAGAGCTCAGAGGTACAAAGGGGCAAGCAGCTGCTATGAGAAAGAAAGCCTTTTCATCTCTTGCTGCCACCTTCTTAGCTGGCTCTTCTGTGTCTGAATTCATTTCCTGTGCCTCAGGAGTTCACAATCTTATTTTAACCCCGGCATCATACCAGAACAATAGGTCCTGTTTTGATAGCCTTTGTGTATAACAAACCACCCCAGAAGCTAATGGCTTAAAACAGCAACCATTCATTGGCTCATAATTCTGCAATAAGGGCTGGAGCCGTGATTCTGTGGTAGGGGCAGTTCCTTTCTGCTCTATGAGGTGTCAGCCGGGTTCCCTGTGTTCACAGTCAGCCCGTGGCCAAAGGATCCAAGGTGGCCTCACTCACAGGTCTGGGGCCTCGGTGGGGTAGCCTGAATGGCTGGGGCCTCTCTGGGCCTCTCATCCACAGGGACCTGGCTCCGGCTTCCTCACTTAGGGCAGCCAGAGAAGGAAAGCAGAAGCCGCAGGCCTCCCAAGGCCTGGGACTGGCAGGAGGTCCCTCCTTGCTGCACCCTGTTGTCACACGACCAGCTCAGAGTCAGTGTGTGAGGCAGCTGCACACGGCTGTGAATTCAGAGAGGTGGGGTTTGTGGGGGGTCATTTGGGGGCAGTCATCCAGTGCCCTGTTCCATCAACACCATAGAAGTGGTCCCCATAGGCAGCGACTCTCACCTGTGGAGCGAGTTACTACCCCAGTTCTCACTCCAAGTGCCGTACACTCGCCACCTCACTGTCAAATATCAGGTTTTATGAGCTCTCTATTTAACATTCCCCAAAAGGACTTATGAGGGGTGGACTTTGAAGTGATGACACAGCGTTTTAAGAGGCCTCCTGTCAACCATACACGAAGACCTGTAAGCATGGGGCACACTGAGTTATGCTGCTCTGTGGCCAACTTCCTGACATTTGTGCGACAGTGGCATCCCCAGGCCTCCCTGTCAGCTGTTCAATCCGAGGTCACGGGGTCATTTTTAAATCAGCTAAAGTGAGCTATACAGCGTGTTGGTGGCAGCCCAAAAGTCAACTGAATTTTCTCTGGGCTGGAATGAGAATGCCTGACAGCCCCCACTGGCCCTAGATCTGGACCAAGGTCACACTGTTTAAAAAAAAAATGACTTGAATGAGAATTAAGTGCATGGGCTCATCACTTTTAGAAGCTAGAAAACTGGAAGGGCTAGGTAGCAGACATTGGCTAACAGAACCAGGCAGGGAAACATTTTGACTTTGGATAAACAATATCAATCTTTTAAAAAAATGAATTAAGTAGAAGTAAACGTACGATCCTATGTTTTGGTTCAGCACATGCATGTGCACACACAAACACAAGCATGAATACATGCACCCACCCCTGCATGAAGAGATGGCAGGGGGAGGCTTCACTTAGCAGCACCATGTGGAGAGAACCTATAGGTGTTTGCTTCCAGTAAACTCACTTTGAGTCCAAAGTAGGCAAAGGTAATGTGACCTTAAACTACAAGAATAGGGGCATAGATTCTAGAATAAGGGAAGTGATTAGTTCCCTCTATTCTCTATAGCCCAATTTACTCCAGAAGTATTGGGCCAATTTCTAGGTGCATAGATTAAAAATGTTAGAGAAAAACTAACATATCTAGAGGGAATTTCAAGATGGTATAAAGACTTGAACTCATGATATATGAGGAAATATGAGGAGGAACTAAAGATATTTGACCTGGAGAAATCCTCAGCAAGAACTGAAGGGTGGTCTTCAACTCGAAATGCTTGTCTTATGGAAGAGGGACTTGATCTGCCCTCTGTGGCCACACAATAAGGCTTGGGCCAGTGAGTGGAAGGTTGAGAGACCCTGGGCTTGAGGGCAAGAGAGAAAAGAACATGTCATAGTCCGTGTAACTCCGTGAGGAATGACCCTGTCAGTGGAGGGGCTGGAGGATCGCTCATCAGGATAGACAGGGGTTCACACCTTTGATGGATAATTGGTTCAAAACTAACTTACTATCCTGTCCAACTCACTCTGAGGTCTTGGGATTCACAGGGACTTGCTCAAGGTCACAGAGCAGGTTAGAAGCTGTCCAGGACCAGAGGCTCCGGCCTCCCTCTCAGCATTTCTGCCTTGGATGCCCAGTTTCCTCACCTCTGCAATGGTAACTCAAGCAGGGGTACCCTCCTTCCAGCCTTTGGTTTGGGCAGTTTCATGTGTAAAAGGATTTGAAGTCAATGTCTTCAGGAGGGCTTACCCTTCTGGCAGTGACCATCATGCCTCATTGTCCTCCTGGCATGAGGCTTGCATGCATTCATATCTTCTGTTTGGCCACCGTGGCCTTGTTGCTTGCAGACTTCTAACCTGGGGTCAGGGCAGAGGAGGAAGAGATGGCTCTGGATGAGAGATTATGAAGAGGCCTTGTCAACCAGAGATGGATCTCCGTCCCTTACAACTCCCAGTGATGGAAACTGTGAGGCAGGAAGGAGGGAGCTAACTTTTTTTTTAGCATTTACTGTGTGTTATGCATTATTCACACGTCAATTCCACTTAATCCTCGTAACAACCTGGTTTTCTAGGACTACAAAGTACAAAGCACCACAAACTGGGTGGCTTTGAACACAGAAACCTATTGTCTCTCAGTCCTAGGGTACAAACTAGAGGCGTAGGCAGGGCCACGCTCCCTCTGAAGGCAGCAGGGAAGGGTCTGTTCCAGGCTTCTCTCCTAGCGCCTTGTGAGCTCAGGTGTTCCTTGGCTGGCAGACGGCATCTTCTCTATGTCTCCTCACCGGTCTTCCTTCTGTGCATGCCTAACTCCGTATCCATCATCTATCATATTGAATTAGGGCCTAATGCCTTTATCTTAACTTGGTTAAATCTGCAAAGACTCTAATTCCAAATGAGGTCATATTCTGAGTTACAGGGGGTTAAACTTCAGCATATCTTCTTAGGGGGACACAATTCAACCCATAACAGTTCACCTTATAGTCACCCCAAGTTCATGTCCTTCCCATATGCAAAATCCCATCCAAACTTCTTCATGGACATCCAGAGTTGGTTTAGTAAAGCAGACGTACAATGCGGTGCTGTTGACTCTAACCACTGTCCTTCTACTACACTCTGCTGCTGCCGTGGGGCACACCTACCATGCACCTGGCACTGTGCCAGCTGCTTCATGCCCTTTTCTCACACCTAGTGGGCTGCTTACATGGTGGGGCCCAGACTGGGCACCAAGGGACATGGAGCTCCTACCATTCATTCTCTGATAAGGAGAGGGCTCAGCCCGGTGGGTCTGTCCAGGGCCTGGCTGAGAAGATGGTAGGAAGGGTGATTGAGAGGCAGATACTGAGAACATAGGAAGAGTGGGACTCGAGTTCTGGGGAGGTGCTGTGGTCACAGGTGGGAGAATGTGGCCCACTCAGGTCATCATTTGGGGGGACGGCGCCCTCATAGGCTGTTGCCTGTGCTGCTGTGGAGAACACAGTGGATGTGGCTGCTGTGCTCTCCCCAGTGGAGGGGCGAGGGGCCCTGCTGGGTTGCTCAGGCCCCACTTACAGTTATGAAGGAGCAGGGGACTCAGTGTATAGCCAGGCCCAGCAACAGCAGGCAGCAAACCAATGCAGCTGCTCACAGGGCACAGCTCCTGGTCACGCATGTCCTGGAGAGATGGAGACCCAGCAGGAGTGGGTCCTGGGCTGCCAGCTCCGAAGATGCAGCATTCCCTCGGGATTGGGGGAGGACTGTGGAGGGCACTGGGATGAAGGAGCTGGTGAGAAGAATGTGGTTTGTGCCATCATTAGACCTGGCTTAAAAGCACCCACTGCCCCTCACATGCTGCATGACATTGGAGAAGTTCATAAACCCTTCTGAGCGTCATTTTCCTGAGGGCTTGTTGTAAAGATTAAATCGTCAATGTGTGTAGGCATGTGATCCTATGTAAGTTGATGGGCTCCATAAATGCTATTTTCACCTCTATTTTTCTCTTCAAATCTGAGCTATACTGGTCATCCTGGGGACCACCAAGGAAGACCGGGGAGGGAAATGGGCCCTCCAGCCTCTCTCTGTGGGTCATTTCTCCACGAAAGGTGGGATGTTTTGATTGTTCCCATTATGCTAACAATACGTTTTCTCCCTCACAGAGGAGCTGAAGGAGAAGCTGACAGAGTACGTGGACAAGGTGAATGGCCAGAAGCCAGGCTTCATCAAAGTTGTGCGCCACAGCAAGCAGGAGGGCCTCATCCGCTCCCGGGTCAGCGGCTGGAGGGCGGCCACTGCCCCTGTAGTGGCGCTCTTTGATGCCCATGTGGAGTTCAATGTGGGCTGGTAAGTGCCCATCAGGAGAGGAGGGTGGTCCAGGAGCTTCGACTCAGATGGGTGCAAAGCATGCTGGGATCTCAGTCATGTGGGGGTAAGCAGAGAATTCTGGGAACAGGTGAGGTATGGGTATGTGAGTGACTAGGCAAGGGTCAACACACAGTGTCTAAAGGATACAGTGACATGAGGCTTGACTCTGGCTGGCGTGGTCCTCTGGCAGAAAGGTAAATGCTACGGGCAAAGCAGAGAGTACTAGCCCGGCTAGGAACAGGACTGCAACTCCCAGGAAAGTGAGAGCTGGACCAGATATGAGACAGAAGCCCAACCACACCGACGAGCCAAGGCCTAGTGGGCAGAGGGAGCTAAGATGGTTTGATGTCACCAGTGCCCTCGGTTCCCCAGAGGCCAAGCCAGTGGTAGCTCAATATGGCAGATTCTCCCTCCGGGTGAAACTCGGTCTCAGGAAACCTTTATTGCTCTGGCCACCGCTGCTGTGAGGGGGAAGAGAACACACACAGGCCTTCAATAGTGTCATCCGAGCAGGGTGGGGCACTTGATACCAACATCCCTCCAGGCCAGAGTGTGTCTGTGGCCCCTGTGTGTGACTTTGCAGAGAGCCTGGGCATGGGAGGACCAGGCACTGGGAATGGCTGAGGGAACCCCCCCTCCTGACCACTATGCCTGATGGTGCTGGGTCTGCTCTCCTCCCAGACTCCAGGTGCCACCCTGCCTCCCTGGAGTGGGGTGAAGAGTGCCATTTAGCAGGCAGGAGCAGCCGGGCCTGCACGCAGCATGCCTGGATTTGGGCAGACTTTCACATAACAGGCCGAATTAAGATTGCAGTGCGGCCGTTTTTCATAGTTGAAGTCCCTGCTTGCCATTTGTGACTATTTAAAAGGCATTTTCGTTGGATTTATAGCCAGGAGAGGAGAGGGACACTTACTATTTCAAGCTGATTTAAATAAACAATTACGCAACAATTCATTATTAATGAGAAGCTTATCATTACTCTCTGCAAACACTTTACTTGCCTGGTGCCCACAAGGGCTTCTGGCTCCCTGGAAGCCGGACCTGCCACCTCTCCTTGGGCAGAGGCGAACATGTGGGGTGGGGTGGGGGTTGGGGGGGCACAGACGGCAGGCCCCAGGCAGCATGAAGTAAGTGTGTTCTCACCCCTGTCTCTGACATCCTCACCTGCCTGTTTCCTAGTTAATGTGCTAAATTTGAGCAAAATCAAAGCCCATGTTGAAAGCTTCCCAGGGAACCTCAGATCTGTTTCTTCTTCCTTTAAGTCTTGATTTTTTTTTCTAGTGAAAAAAAAAAATGAAAGCAAGCAGACACATGGATGTAAGGCACTAAGAATCTCTCAGCTCAGCCCAGAAGGTGCTAAGGAGTGGCTGGGCCTCTTGCCAGCCCAGAAGTATGGGGGTTGGGAGGCTGGTAGGGCCCCTGCCCAGGAGGAGAGCAGCGCTCCCCTGGAGGAGATGTCCAGGTGTCTTTTCCTCTTTCCACAGGGGAGGAGCTTTAGGAGTCGTCAATCTGGTGTCTCTTCACCTTGGAGGCAGTAACCCCTCTCTCCCTCCCTCCTGCTCAGGGCTGAACCCGTACTCACCCGCATAAAGGAGAACCGGAAGCGGATCATCTCACCATCGTTTGACAATATCAAATATGACAACTTTGAGATAGAAGAGTACCCGCTGGCCGCCCAGGGCTTTGACTGGGAGCTGTGGTGCCGCTACCTAAACCCCCCCAAGGCCTGGTGGAAGCTGGAGAACTCCACGGCCCCGATCAGGTACAGCCTCCTTACCTGCGATCTCTCTGCCTCGTCCTCCAGGGCAAGAGCTCCCCTCCCAGCACAACCCTTACTCCCCAAACTCCAGTCCCATCATGGGATGGTGGGTGGGGTGAGGTGAGCGGTGGTGGAAAGGAATTGCAAGTGACCTCCAGTCACTCACTGCTCACCAGCTCTGTGATCTCTTTTCAAAGAGCCGTGGCTCCCAGATTCATTCAGAGGCTCAGTTACTCATTCCAGCACATCTCTGTGGGGCACCTGCTGGGAGCCAACTACTATCTACGCTGGGTGCTTGGGATCCAGAGTGATTAAGAGTCAATCCCTGCCAGCAAAATCCTGAAGTCGAGTAAAGACAGATACAATAATTGGAATAACAAATTATTCCACCACACTGGTGGAAACCGCAAGGAAAGTAGGGAGAATCCTTTGCTGAGAGTGTAGCATCTGCACTTGTTTCTAAGGGCAAGTAGGAGATCGCAGGCTTAGGCCAGAGGCATCCATATTCGAAGGAGCAGAGTGAGTTCCTGGGCACAGAGCAGGTTCAAAGGGAGCAGCCTGAGGCCACGAGGCTGGAGGGAAAGGAGAGGCAGGACCAGACCTCACAGCACCCTGTAGGCCTTGCTGATGTTTGAGCTTATCCTTTAGGACTCAGACGAAAGGAACTTCAAACTGCATTTCAAAGGTCCCAAACTCTTTCAGCCTTTGCCGCTACCTTCATAGACCCCCGAATGACTCCCATGTGCAGCCTGTTTTATGAATCAGAACTCCTGAAACAGCCGTCCCCACAAGCCCTTGTTTCTGTCTGGTTAATCACAGATCAGGCGCCTTTGTGCTCCCTGCAAAGGGCTGCCTGTTAAACGCACAGACACACCAGAAGGTGGCCTAGGGGACAGTCCCTGGAATGAAAGAGATTAGAAACTCGATGTCACTTTGTATTACATGAGGACGGAAGATTATGAAAAGTGTAATTGAGGGGGTGATTATTATCTAAGATCACATCTTCCTTGCCAGAAGAAAAAGCACATACTGTATTCATATTTAAAACGGGATGGAAGAGAACTCCACCTGGCTCTCCTGTGCTTATCTCGATTACCTATCTGTTAGGCCCCTGCCACAATTTTGTGTTGTTCAATATTTGTTTGGAGGTCCCTGTGTGCAAGGACCTTTTACACACATGGTCTTATTTGTTCCTCATCATAACCTGGTGACAGCTATTGTGTCATCCCTGCTTCACAAGATGAGGAGAGCAAGGCTGACAAGGAGAATGGCTCTGCCAAAGGCTCTGGCCAGGGGAGCCAGGATCCAAACCCAGGTCAGCTAGATCCCATGCCTAGTTGTCATCCCCCTAGTCACCCACGCTGAGCTCAGGCCTGGGGTGGCTGAATTCTGCCCAGGTCTGTTGATCTTTGGAGGGAAATACGCCACCACGTAACAAGCATTCTTACAGACGCCTGCACTGATGTTAGTTGCTTCAGCCTGGTCTTCATAAACCCACATTCTGGGTCCTTCACAAAGAATAGCGTCTCACTCTCAAATTTTCCTTCCCCTGCTTGCTAGCAAGACCTTGGCTGAAAGAAAGTATATTAATGGAGAAAACATCCCTGGTTTTATCCCTAGATAAAGACAGCTCCGCGGAAAGTTGTGGGTTATATAAATGTATCATGCCCACCTGGGCCCGTTTCCACGGGCTGTACTTTGGTGCTTTGTCCACACACAGCATGCGCTGCAGGAAGAGCCCAGAGGTATCTTCTGCTGCGTTCTGCAGGGGTGTCTTTGAGATAGTTTTTCACTGTGTCCTGAAGTGACTGACCTCTTAAAGAAGACTGACATCAGAGATTTCTTTCAACTTCACTGCCAGTCAAAGAAAGCCTTGCTATCCCTGAGGAATTAGTAATGCTATTTCCACATGGGACCCATAAATCTTATTTCTAAGACCAGGTATGCTCATGTTCACCTCAGCCACCAGGAAGCTCGGGGTCCACTTTGTGGATCCACTTGTAGAAGGACCTAATGCTGCACATGCATTCTAACTAGCCCCCAACTTCATTGTGAATTTTTTGTCTCTTCAGACACTTATCTATTTTATTTTCCATGTATTTTACATTTTTCTTGTAAGCTATTTCTAATTTGGGGGGGAATGAGACAAGGTATAAATTAACACAACTTTCAGGCTGACTGAGCCCACTTAATACCCTCACTGGTTAATAAGTGACGGACTGCCTGAGGTGGCCTGTGCTCTTTCCTTGACTGGGTCTGGCCAGATGGGGAAGGCTCCGTCCTATGTGTCCAGCGGTGCCAGCTCAGTTCAGCACTGCAGGATGCTGAGGGAAAGGCTGAGTACCCACTCTGCCCGCCTGTTGGGCTTATGTCTTAAGTCACCATGATTTACAGAGGGGAGTCTCTGGGCTTTTGTAATGGGCAAGTGCCTCTTTTAAAATGATCTTTTGAGTACCAATTATGTCCCAGAGGATTTCAATACTTAATTTCATCCTGTGAGGTTATATAGTGGATTCTATTTCATAGATATGGAATCAGAGGCTCAAAGAGGCTAGGGAACTTCTCTCAGAGGAACAGCCATAATGGGGATTTTTTTCCAAGGCACTCACTTCCAAGGCCAAGGTCAAGCGTCTCCCACCAGAGCAGGAATTCACTCTGCTTAGGAGAAGTGCTTGAGGTGGACTGACCACCCTACGTACCTGCGATCTAGGGAAGGTGAAGCCATTCAGAATAAAATGCTGTGATTGAAAGGAGGAGGGACAGGAGCCCCCAGGCGCCAGTCTCTGCCTGAGCAGCTTCTGGCATCAGTACTCTCCAAAGACATAGCCTGCAGAATAGCTGTTTCCCCACGTGGATGAGTTTCCACTTTCAAAGATGGGTCTATTTGCATGTGATTACCAGTTTTCTTATCGCTGAAGAGTCTTCATTTCTCCTTTTTTTTCTCTTCCCCTCCAAATCGTTCAGCCACCAGCTGATAGGCTGCTACACAAGGACTAGAAATGGTAGCCGTGTGCAGTGGAACAATGCAGAGTCATGGCTCCCAGCAGAGAAGCAGCCCACACACCCTCATGCTGATTCACCTAACGTGGGTCACTCCTCGTAAAGTTCCGTGCTGGGCATCCACACAGCCGGTGAGCCCCACGCTTATGCTCACCAAGGAAAGGCCTTCCAGCTGCTGGACCTACTAACTGTGGACGTGTAGTGCCAGCCTAAGACCCATGCTGAATTCTAGACCAGGTGTCGTATCTCAGGCCTACCTGTTGGATATCTCCCCACAGGCACCTTAGACCAGTGTTCCCAGCAAGGAATACTTCTTGCTTCTGAAGCCAGCTTCTTCTCTGTACCCAATTTTGATGTGTGGCCCCACTCCACCATCACCCAAGCCAGAAAGCCAGCTGCCATCCAGATTCCCCCCTCGCTCTTACCTCCATAGTTCATCTATTTCAAAGTTCTGCTGATTTTATAGTAAAATATGTCTTTAGACAATCCCTGTCTCCACTCTTGGCCCAGGTCCTCATCATTTCCAGGGCTAGCTGGATATAGCAACAGGCTCCCTAACTGGATTCCTAATTTCCATACAATCTCCTACAATCTGACTTCCCTCAGCTGCTCAAGGATTACAACACAGATCTTTAAAAACACAGATCTGCTCATACCACTGTCTGCTTAAAGTTTCTCAGGGACCCTCCTTTGTCTATAGATAAAATCCAAATTATTTCCCATGCTAGCCAACGCCCCAGCTAACTTTTCTAAGTGGACCAAGGTTGGCATGCAGAACCCAAGTTGGGGAAGGGTGAGAAAGTTGGCAGGGCGCCCTGGTAGAAACAGAGACGGGCTGTGCAGTTCAAAGTTCAGGGGCCAGGGCAACTCTAGATACAGACATTCAACCCAGCCTGGCAGGCTGAGCACCACTTCTGTGGGCTAACACACATGCAAGCACCAGGGGGACTGATGGCTGGTCCCAGGACAGGAGCTGGCCGCTGCAGCCCTGCAGAAATAGCCTCCCTGGGGCAGCTGGTGAGGGTCGACCTATGAGGGCCGCTCAGAGAACCAGCTCTGCACCAGCTTTGGCAGCAAAGGAAGGAAAAGGACCAGCTCTTCTTGGTGGGAAGGTACCACTGCTCTCACTCCCCTGGCAGCACCATGAGACAGCCGCTCTGCTAACCTGGCCCACCTCCCCTCACCTCTGCAGGAGCCCAGCCCTCATTGGATGCTTCATTGTGGACCGCCAGTACTTCCAGGAGATTGGCTTACTGGATGAAGGCATGGAAGTCTATGGAGGCGAGAACGTCGAGCTCGGGATCAGGGTGAGCAGGGATTCTCACCCACAGGGCTCGGCTCAGCTCCCCAAAGAGTGACTGAGTCTAGGGCAGCGGTTCTCAACCTGTGGGTCGCGACCCCTTTGGGGGTCGAACGACGCTTTCACAGGGGTCGCCTAAATACATCCTGCATATCAGATGTTTACATTACGGTTCATAACAGTAGCAAAATTACAGTTATGAAGTAGCAACGAAAATAATTTTATGGTGGGGGGTCACCACAACATGAGGAACTGTATTAAAGGGTCGTGGCATTAGGAAGGTTGAGAACCACTGGTCTAGGGGGTGGAGAAATGGGGCTCAAGGTTGAGGGTCATGTACAGATTCTGAATGTCCATTCACTAAGCTTGGTCTGTCTGTATGCAGTTAGCACTGATGGGGATGAGTTAGTGGCACAGGATGGCACCTACAGAATTTTCAGGAAGAAACTTCAGAGACTGCATGGTTGGGGGTGGGGACATGGAAGAGTTGAGCTCCCAACTCAAGGGAACAACCTCTTTGTTAAAACCAAACATATGCTTCTCCGGAGTGAGCAAAGTTGTGCTCCAGGTGCAGGCACCAAGGGCTGTATGAACAAGATTGACCCTCAGAGTTACCTCCCCTTGGGATCTCTCACTCATATTCTCTGTCTCCTCCACAGTGGCCCCTAACGTCCTAAAGCCTTTGTCAAGAGAGAGCTACAGGGAAATAAACTCATGGAATATAAAGAGCAAAACATTCCATGCTGGTCAGACCCTCAGACCCGTTCATACCTCATACCATTTTCTGGAGGTGGCCCCAATCCCACCTCAAAGCATGGGGCCCTCCACAGCCATCACTGCATGGTGTGAATCCTCAATAGACACCATTTAGTTTCTCATCCTAGAGGAACATTTCCTAGGCTCTGCCCCTTTCCCTGGGCCCATGAAAAGATGCCGGGGGTCTTAATCCGGCATCAAGAAGGGTTCAGCAATCTGGAGAAGGTGCTGTGCGTAAATTAAATAAGAGTCCAGGGATGAAACATAATTTTGAAAGGCATTATAGGGAGTCACAGAAGACTTAGCTAAAGAAAACCAAGTTCTCCTTGTCTCAGGACCCCTTGCTGTTTAACACAATTTGTCCTAAGGCAAGGTGGAGATATACAGGTACAGAATCCATTGTCAGATTGGGGAATTGCCTTTGGCTGTTCAGGTGTTTGGCCAGTAGGAGGCAATAACATGTAAACTGAGATGCCCTGAGCTGTCTGGCAGCAAGCAACCATCCTTTTCAGGTTTGGGGGAATGCCCTTGCCACTCCAGATGAATCAACCCTGCTGACATGCTGGAACTGGCTTCCGGCAAAAAGATAATTCCAAAATGAACCCCTCCCCATGTCTGATGGCATGCACAGGTCCCCTGGTGGTTGGCAAGAATGGGATGATGGATACAACAAAGGACCTGGTCCTAGGGGGAGGCCCATGCCTCTATCTAGGTTGTGATCCTATAAAAAACCCAACATTCAAGCTGTGGGGACCTTCAATGGTCCCCACTGTCCTCTCCAATGGGGATCTTTAAGCAGCGTGACACATCCATGCACTCACTGTCAGCCCCCCATGCACACTGCACCGATGCCTGGCTGGCTCCTACCGGTGATCCACTCTCACACCTTTGGCCTTAGTGTCTGTCTGTGCCTGGTGTCTCCAGTTTCTAATATTCAGTTCCTACTCAGGGACTTCAGCTTGGACATACCTTCCTGTCAACTCTGACCCCCTTAGCCCTCCCACCCACTGGACAGCCTGCTGGTCCTGCACATCCTCCACCTTGCCCTGAGGGGAGACTGGGCACCTCCAATGAGCATCTCACATCACCTGCAGTGGCCTGACACATACTGTGTGAGCTGGACTTGTTCCCCAGACTGAACACTAGGGCTTTGAGGACTGGCAGCAGGAGCAGCTTCTCTGAAGAAGAGCTCAGAAAACACTTTCTGACAGCTATATTCCCTGAACCTGAGACAGTGCTTTGGAGGCAGTCAAATGCACAGGCTTATTGGGGAGCTAATATATTCATAGAGGGCAGTGCCTGCATAACCACCTCATTTTTACAGCTGTCCCTACACTGGTCATTTACCCGCCACCTGCGTCCTAACCATCTCATTTCAGCGCCGCTCCTGGATAAATGCTTGCCCCCAAACATAATCTTTTTCACTAGGAGTTGCTGCCAGGAATTGGCTGAGCGAGCAGGTTAGCCTCTAGTCACTTATGCTCTCTGGGTAAAAATATCTGGAACGGAGAAAGGAATTAGATTTGTGAACTCTGCTTCCAACACGTCTGTGAGTCAATCACGGAGTGATGGGAGATTTCTGGCTTCCCCTTGCCTAGGTTATAAAGCTGTTCCGAGCATGGGCCTGGGTAAGCCTGTCAAATACTTGTTAAAAATCTTCGGTGGTTTCGTGTTCAGAGTGTAAAATACAGTGCAAAATGTTGCCTGGCTGGTTTTTCCTTCATCTCTTCCCTCCTACTTTACGGAGATGAAGTGTCATCGGAGCTGCAGGAAAGGTGGCTTTTAAAGCAGGGACCCAGCAACTTGTTGGCTGGCAGAGCTGAGAAGAGAGGTGGGGCTAGTTCATTTGAATTCTAGTTCCCTTTGTAAAGAACACGGAACTGCTGAGCATCTCTAAAATAGATGCTCACGTTTTGTGTGGTTGTCAGTGTTTTTCTTTTATGTTTTATAAGTTAATATCTCTGAACCTCCCTTTCCTCTTCTAGGATTTCCCATCAATTACCCCACAGGATTGTGTGTGAAAATGAGAGACATTGCTTTTCTCACCTCATTTAGTCAGAGGCCACTATTCAAGGTCCTTACCCATCTAGAACACAGAAATAGTGTCATTTGCACAATTATTCAGTACCCGCTCTGTGCCAGCGATTGTGCTAGGCACCTTGCTTATGCCATCCACCTATAAAACACCCTAAAAAGTAGCTGCTATTGTAATATTCCTTTTTTTTTTCAGATGAGGAAATTGTGAAATTAAGAGCTTACATATCATCTCAAGGTCATACAATTTATAAGATGGGGAGAAAGAGTCCAACCCTAGGTCTTTATGATTTGAAAGACTAGATAGTTATACCACAGTGATCTAGAGATAAAAGCCCTTATAACATCCAAAAAAAGGCATTACAATGTCCTTGCAGCAATTACCTTCTACTTTATTCATTATTGTGTCTGCTGAGTTTCCATTTAAAAGCTTATTCTTATCTTGCAGTCATTTCTAATGTGTTTTTTTTTTAAACTTATGATTTCTAAGTTCACAACTTAGTGGGAGAAGTAAAAGAGCTACTATGGCCAAGAAGAATGAGAAGAGTGGGAAATAAGAGCTGATGTGTAGAATTCATAACAATTACATAATTGATGGCTATGGAAGTGCTAGGATTTTTAAGAAAGCATTTGAGAGCTGGAAAGCAATTAAGAAATTGTTAGACAATGTTATGGGTGGAATTGCATCCCCTCCAAAATATGCTGAAGTTCTAACCCCTTGTACCTGTGAATATGACCTTATTTGGAAACAGGGTCTTTGCAGATGTAATCAGCTTAAGGTGAGGTCATAGTGATCTAGGGTGGGCCCTAACCCAACATTACAGGGTCTTTATGAGAGACACGCAGGGAAGATGACCATGAGAGGATGGAGGCAGAGAATGGAGTTATGTTGCCACAAGTCAAGGAATACCTGAGACCACCAGAAGCTGAAAGAAGGAGCCTTCTTTTAAGGAAGGTTTCTTCCCTCGAAGTTTTGGAGGGAGCATGGCCAATACCTGATTTTAGACGTCTAGCCTCTGGAACAGTGAGAGAACACATTCCTGGGTTTTTAGGTGATCCAGCTTACGGTACTTTGTTATCACAGCCCAAGGAAACTAATACAGAGACCAATAATTAAGGGAAAGTAGGAACCTAGAGAAAGCCTGAGTCTGTTCTATTTGAAGAATCTAGTGACTTCAAGATTGTTTTCTCAATTTCATAGAGTACAGGAACAGAATACAAAGCCCAAGGCTTGCCCAAGATAAAGAGTGTAACAACATGTCCTCCCTCCCTACACACACACACACACACACACACACACACACACAGCTCCCATGAAGCTGGGACTCCATAGGTCAATGATCTCAGTATAAAGATGAATTAGAGATACTCCCATCCTCACCCTCTCAGGCTTCTGCTGGGAAGATAGGAAAAAATTGTCCTCTATGAATCCTTCCCTTAGATTTATAACTTAAAATCAAAATATTTCCTGGCCCAGAAAACCTCAATAGTATTTAGCTTAAAGTTGCTGGAAGTTCTTAGGCATCTGCAAAAGTGTGTACAAGTTCTCTCTGGGGAAAGACCCCTTTAACTCGGGCCACAGACTTCCCACAGCTAGAGTTCCAAGGGATATGCAGTCACTTAAAACCACACACACACACACACACACACACACACACACACACACACACACACACAAAGATAGCGATGAAAGAAAGCACCCAGAGCAAACACCAGCAAAAGCTTTGGACAGCCAAATTTGATCCACAGTCTTCAGGTATTGAATCTATCAGACAGGATATAAAATAAGTTGTGAAATATATTTAAATAAAAATTTTAACACATTTAAAATATGAATAAGAAGCAAGAGACTATAAAAAGATCAGTCATATTAGGATAAAATAGAATTTCAAGCATGAAAAATAATAAAAATAAAATTAAAAACTTAATGGATATATTAAACAGTTAGACAGACATTGTTAAAGGAAAGAAATTAGTAAACTGGAAAATAGACCTGAAGAAATTATTTAAAATCAGCCTAGGATGATAAAGAAAAAAGAGGTTGAGAGACATTTAAAATTGAGGGAGAGGATCTAGTATTTTAGAATTCCAACTGGAGAGGGTAAAATGAGAGGATGAGACAAAAGCAATATTTAAATAGATAATCACTGAAAATATGTCAAACCTGGTGAAAGACCGGTCTTTAGGTTCACAAAGTCAATCTATCCAAAGCAAGATAAATACAGATATATTCACCCCCAGACATATCAGTGAAACTACAAAATGCCAAAGACAAAGAGAAGATAGACCAACTAAAGATTGATGGTAGAGAAACAATTGACTTCTCCGTGGCAATAATGGTCCAGAAGACCATTAAATACTATTTTAAGTATGTTGAGAGAAAATAATTATCAAATTATATATGTATGCTTAATAAAATATCTTTCAAAAACTAAGGCAAAAAAGAAAGTCATTTTTTGATTCACAAACACTGAAAGAGTTGCCACTAAAAGGCAAATAAAATTATAAAGGATATACTTTAAAATACAGAAAATGATCCCAGAAGGTAAATAGATAAAAGAAAAATAATAAGCTCATACAATACATATGTGTAAATCTAAAGAAATAGTGATGGTATATAGCACAATAGAAATGGTTTATGGGGTTGCGTTATTTACAATAGCTAAAATCTGGCAACAGCGCAAGTGCCCATCAGTAGATGAGTGGATTAAAAAGCTGTGGTACATTTACACCATGGAATACTATGTGGCTGTAAAAATGAAGGATCTATTACAGCTTGTGACAGCATGGAGGGACCGGGAGATTATTATACTAAGCAAAATAAGCCAGTTAAAGAAAGACAAATATCACATGCCCTCACTTATATATGGAATCTAATGAACAAAGTAAACTGACCAAAAAAATAGGTGCAGAGGCATGGATGCATGAAACAGACCGACAGATTTCAGAGGGAAGGGGGTGGAAGAGAGAGGAAGAGATTAACTAAAAAGATATATGCATATATGCATAGCCCATGGGCACAAACAATAGTGTGGAGAAGGCCTGGGTGAGAGCAGGGGCTGGGTGGAGAGGCGGAAAGGAGGAGGAATGGGAGGCATCTATAATACTGTCAACAATAAGTAAAACTAAAAAATAATGAATTAAAAAAATTGAAAACTATAATGCAAAATAATTGCAAATAAATCGGGAGGGATGAATGTAATAAAGGTGTTCTAAAATGCCTATATTGTTAATAAGGATACTAGTTGACTTTAAGTTTCAATATAATAAGCATATTAAAATTTCTAGAGGAGTCATAAAAATCAGAGATGTAGAAAACCTAGCTTTCAAAATATTGGAGGGGGGAAATTAAATATGAAAATAATAAGAAAGAGAGAAGTAAAACAGGTGGTACAAAGATAAAACATAAGATGGTAAAAATAAATCCAAATATCAGTAAATACACTAAATTTGCATGGACTAAATTAAAAGACAAATAGTTTTAGACTAGATTTTTAAAACTATCTGTAAGCTATTTATAAGAAACATGTCTGAAGTATATAATACAGAAAGGTTCAAATCTAAATGGATGGAAAAAGTTATAACAGGCAAATGCCAGTCCAAAGAAAATTGCTGTAGTTATATTAATATAAGAAAAAATACTAATATGGCATGCTTTAGTATAAGTAAAGGAGATTTCTACAAAATGATAATATGTGCAATTCACCAGAAATACATAATAATTATAAGCTTTTATGCACCTAGTCCTACAACCTTAATTTATATAAACTAAAAATTAACAGAATTATAAGGCATAGACATCTTCACTAAGATGGTGGAGGATTTAAATAAATTCCTCCAAGTAATTGATAGACCAACACAACAGTTTGAATCTAATGGGAACATATAGAACACTGCATCTAACAACTACAAGATTTAATAAATGTCAAGGGATCAACATCATGTAGACCATCTTCTCTAACCACAATGGAATTAAATGAAAAGTCCATAACCAAAAATTATAGACAAAGCAGTATTTTTGGAAATTGTGAAACACTTCTCAATAACTCACACATCAAAGAAGAGAAATTAAATTGTAAATTTGGAAGTATTTTTAACTGAATGATAAATATACTACATATCACATTATATGAAATGCAGTTAAACTAGTACTTAAGAGAAATTGTATAGTATTTCATTCTTGTATAAGAAAGAAAAGCTAAAAGTTAGTGAGCTAAATATACAATATAAATAGTTAGAAAAAATAAGAATAAAACTAGATGAAAATAATAAAAAGGTAACAGAAATTAATGAAATAGAAATATATATTAGAAAGGACGGATAAAGCCAAAGCTTGGTTCTTTTAAAAACTAATCAAAATGACAAACTTTTAGCAGGAGAGGAGAAGGGAGTGGAGGGGAGAGGAGGGTAGGAGAGGAGAGGAGAGGAGAGGAGAGACTAATAAATAACAATATGAAAAAATTGGTAGGAAAATATAGCTTATGAAACTGACACAGGAAGAAATAAAAACAAAAATTATCCTATAACCATTAAAGAAGTTAAATCTGTAGTTTAAAATATTCTCATAAATAAAAAAATTTTCTCACAAATGAAAAACTAAGTCAGGTGGTTATACCATCAAGCACTGCTTCACTTTTAAGGAACAAAATATTCCAACTCATGCAAGTTATTTGAACATAAAATGCAGAATAGATACTAAGTGACCAAAAGCACAGCAGCCTGGATCTCTTTCTTCCAGGACCAAACATCCAGACAGATCCCCAGGTTTACAGCGTAATTGTTGATCTTATTAACAGTCCCACGTCATAAAGAAAAGTCTAAATTATATTCTGTATACTCTGTTCAATAAGACAAAAGATGCACATACATATCTAAAGATTTCTTTGGGAAATGTAAAACTTGTTAAACTTCAGATATTGAAAGAGACCACTCCTTCATTATGTGGAATTGACAAAGGAAAACTGATCTGGAAACCTAGCCTATTTATAATTCCTTGAAATTAAATTTTTTAATATAAACAACAGTTGTCTCCAGTTTTCTGGAATGGAAACCATAGAGGTAGGAGGGGGAGAGAAAGCCTGGCATCATGACTGAGCCAGTGGCCTACCAGGTGTCCAGAACAGGCATTCAGATGAAAGAGACTCCTCCTCCCCATCTTGCCCAAGATGTAGATGGATCTTGACTGGACTGAGCTCTTTGGACTGTATCACAGAGAAGAGAGTGACCAGACAGGACACTCTGTTGGACACCCATTGGGCATATCTGCAAGTCACTGACTCTTTGGATATCTGTGCTTTACTCCCTTATGGGTTCTCGGCATTTTAGAGTCTCTACCTTCAAACATTTATTTTCATCTGTCTCTTTAGAATATGGTCTGTTATTATAATGCCTCTCACACAGCTTTTCACCCTCCAGGCTGACTGACCTTTTACCATCTGCTGGATAATTCTCTTTATTCTGGCTCACCCACGTTACCCAAGCCCCAGTGCCAGCCTTGCCACTCTTGCCTAGCCTCACCATAAGTCTGACTGGGTGGGGGACAGCTCCCTGTGAGTGATTCTGCCCCGACACCCTATAAAGCTGAGCAACGTCCAGGACAGGAGGAAGTCCAGCCGACTTGCTCCACGTTTGGCCTTGTAGTCACCAAGGAATTGTTAAAGCTTCTCTTCATCCGGGTATCCTTATCTAATAGCTTAATGAAGCAGAAATTTGCATTTGAGATTTCTCAATACCTCAAAGAGTGGCTTTATTTTAAATCGGTGACATCTTTCTATTGTCCTAATCTGCCAGTTTTCATCCCCTCTCTAAAGTCTTCTTTCATAGCCATGGAGTATCTAGGATCTCTGCATGGCCTGCCCTGGGAAAATGCCAGAGGCCATTGCACAGGGCCTCAGGGATGAAGGAAGCAAGAAGGTATGGACACAGTGGGAGGAATAGACTTTACAAACTTCATAGTCACCAGTATCGGGGATGTCTTAGTCCCTGGACTAGGTTCATCTGTGGCTCTTCTATCCTTTAAGTAACAATGGCAATGCCTTTCATACATATTTTCAAAAATCTTTCCCTACAATTACCCTGTTAAATGCACACAGCAATCAAGTGCTGTAGGCAAGCCAGATATCATTACCCTATAATGTTTTAAGATTAAAAATGTTTATGTGGACCAAAAAAGTTAATTCATTCTCATACTTTGTTATCTCAATATTATAGTCATTATTTTAACAATAAAGATAACAAGAAATCAATTTAAGAGCTTTGCACACTATGAAGTGTTCTATCTATACTATATAAAACATGATCATCCTATCTAATAATAGACAAAGATTGAAATTAACTGTACCTCACTACGCTTCCCTTTGGCTAATCAGCGAGATATGCAAATTAACTGCCAACAAAGATGGCAGCCAGCAGCCACACAGCTGAAGCGAGCAGAAGGTTTGCTTGCTCCAGTGATGGAGGAAGCCAAGCTTCCCCACCTGCCGCAGCCCAGCTCTGAGCTGCGAAAGCAACATAGTTTCAATTATAGAAGCTAAACAAACCCCAGATACCTGCTTTCAGCAGGCCGTGGCCTCGGAGCTGGAGTGGCAACAAAGTTTCAATTATAGAAGGTAAATAAATCCCAGAATAAAAAAGAAAAAGAAAAAAAGGAGAGGCTTGGAGCTTCAGTCACCGGAGGGCTTGGCCAGCCTGAAAACCCTCAGCCCCTCATCCAGACTGGCCAGGCACCCCAGTGGGGACCCCCACCCTGAAGGGGGTGTGACCAGCTGCAAACAGCCATCAGCCCCTCACCCAGGCTGGCCAGGCACCCAAGTGGGACCCCCACCCTGATCTGGGACACCCTTCAGGGCAAACCAGCCGGCCCCCACCCATGCACCAGGCCAATATCCTATATAGTAAAAGGGTAATATGCAAACTGACAGCAGAAAGATTGGGAGTGACTGGTCACTATGACACACACTGACCACCAGGGGGCAGATGCTCAATGCAGGAGCTGCCCTCTGGTGGTCAGTGAGCTCCCACATGGGGGAGCTCTGGTCAGCCACAAGCCAGGCTGATGGCTGCCAGTACAGTGGTGGTGGTGGGAGCCTCTCCTGCCTCCTCAGCAGCGCTAAGGATGTCCGACTGCAGCTTAGGTCTGCTCCCCGCTGGCAAGTGGACATCCCCCGAGGGCTGCCGGGCTGCCAGAGGGATGTCTGATTGCCAGCTTAGACCCAATCCTCCGGGGAGCAGGCCTAAGCCAGCAGATGGTCATCCCCCGAGGGGTCCCAGACTGTGAGAGGGCACAGGCCGGGCTGAGGGACCTCCCCACCGAGTGCACAAATTTTTGTGCACTGGGTCTCTAGTATCTATTATATGTGTAGATATATGTTATATAAGTACACTAGCATACAGTTTATATAGTGATTTATTTTTTAAAACATTCTTTAATTTATATTATTATGGTCCTACTGAACTTTTTATTCAGATAACACTCAGGAATCTATATTGTAAGCAAAGAAATCTGACTCAGGCTAACAGAAAGAGAAAGGGATTTATCGCAGGCCATTGAATATCTCAAATAATTAACGAGAAGTCTAGAGAAGCTGATGCTGAAATCTAGACTAGATAGCAGGAACCATAGCAAAAGCTAAGTGGTCCTAAATGGTCTATTTATGCATGACTAGATGTCCTACCACTGGATACTAAGCACCATTCCTCAGGTATTGGTTATATTCACCAGGATTCTGAGTACTGAGTGAGAGCCTACTGTTGGCTAAACCTCAATTATACATCCATGCCATAGCTTCCAGGGGACAGGGACCAGTCATATATGCCTCCTTGCAGCTTCCAGAGGCCCAAGAATTACACATTACACAGTCCCTAATATAGGAAGGGGATTTAAACTTAAGTGTCCTCTACAACAAGTAATATAATGTCTAGGGTAGTATGCTCTATTTTTTGGATATTTTATCATAAATGGGATTTTTTAAACAACCTCTTTATTATGGACAATTTTATATGTATGCAAAAATAGAAAGAATACTGTAATCAGTCCCTCTGTATCAATCACATAGTGTGAACACATTTTAAAACTCATATCGCCTGTTTGATTTTAATCTCTATCCCAGTGGTCGGCAAACTGCGGCTCACGAGCCACATGCGGCTCTTTGGCCCCTTGAGTGTGGCTCTTCCTAAACCTTAGGAATACCCTAATTAAGTTAATAACAATGTACCTACCTATATAGTTTAAGTTTAAAAAATTTGGCTCTCAAAAGAAATTTCAGTCGTGCTATTGATATTTGGCTCTGTTGACTAATGAGTTTGCCGACCACTGCATCCCAATCCAATCCTCCCCCAACTCCAGTTATTTTGAAGCAATCTCCATACATTATAGCATGGAAAAGTACCTCAATATATATCCAAAATAAATGAGAACTTTAAAAAAAAAAAAAAACATGACCACAATACTATTTTTAGTCCTAAAAGTATTGAAAAGAATTCCCTAATACCATCAAATATTCAGTGTTCGTTTCTTAATTCTCTCCTAAGTTTTCGTTTGGTTATACAATTTGTTTGCTTGAGTCAAGATCCAATTGTTAATATATCTTTTCAAGTGTTTATTAATCTACTATATTTCTCCTCCATGTGTTTTGTTCCTCCTTGTAATTTATTTTTTAAAAGATCAGGCCATGCCCTAACCGGTTTGGCTCAGTGGATAGAGCATCAGCCTGCAGACTGAAGGGTCCCAGGTTTGAATCCGGTCAAGGGCATGTCCCCAGTAGGGGGTGTGCAGGAGGCAGCTGATCGATGTTTCTCTCTCATCAATATTTCTAACTTTCTAGCCCTCTCCCGTCCTCTCTATAAAAAAATCAATAAAATATATTTTAAAAAATAAATAAAAGATCAGGCCATTTGTCTTATAGAGACTCCCACAGTCTAGATCAGGGGTGGGCAAACTTTTTGACTTGAGGGCCACAATAGGTTCTTAAACTGGACTGGAGGGCCGGAACAAAAGCATGGATGGAGTGTTTGTGTGAACTAATATAAATTCAAAGTAAATATCATTACATAAAAGGGTACGGTCTTTTTTTTTTTAGTTTTATTCATTTCAAACGGGCCGGATCCAGCCCGTGGTCCGTAGTTTGCCTACGGCTGGTCTAGATTTTCTCAATTGTGTTCCTCTAATGTCATTTAACATGTTCCTCTGTCCCATATATTTCTTCTAAATTGGTAGTTAGATCTAGAGATGTAGGTTCAATTTTGAAGCAAGGATATTTCATAGGCAGTGTTTCTGTACTTCCATCACGTAGAACACGATGCCTGTCTACCCATTTGTGATGCTAACCGTCATTGCTGATTATTCCCCAGATCCAATAATTCATTAGGGATGGCAAAATGATGACATTTTCATTTTACTTCTCCTTCCTCATTTATCAGCTGGGATAACTGCTGGTGCACAATCACCTATTCTTTGGTTGCTGGGAAGTACGACCAAGTTCATTTAAAAACATCAGAATAAATAATTCTATAACAGCTTTCAAAGTGTTGAATTGATTTTTCACCACCTTCCAAAGAGGAACATTTCATTTTTAGCATTTTTAGTGTCATTATGAATTTTCATATATTTGATGTACCTCAGTTCATTACATTTAACATCCTTATTGTTTTGCAAATTTTCACCTTTGGCCATTGAGAGTCTATTGACATTAGTTCTGAGTCCTTTTGCCTCTTTGCCGGCTTCCCTGCCAGCAGCAGTGCTCCAGGCTCACCTGTGCAGTTCCTGCTCCTGAGCAGTGGTCAGCCAGGTCCCTAAGGAGCCCAGCTGTCTTTGAGTGAGCAGTGCTGTTTACAGCCTCCATCCAGGGCTGCTTATTGCTACTGGCTTCGTCCATGTTTCTAGGTCTTCTCAGTAGTCAGAGCTAGAAATTATCTTCGTAGAAATAAAATACTCCAGGCGTTCGTGGTGATCTCTCTGGTGCAAATTTAGAACTACTGGGTTGTTACTTAACCTTATCCATCTTATATCTACATTTCCTTTCTCCCATGCCAAAATTTCTGGGTTTTAATGATACCAACATATTTACTTGTTTGTTTTATTCCTCGGTATGCACACAACTGTCTCAGAACAGTTTAATATTTTTTGCATTTCTTTTTGTCTAGGTTTTATTCCTCTAGAGATATACTGTCAAATGACTGTAATCTTACCGACCTAATACACAGGTCCATTTGTCTCATTTTGCTTTTAATTTTTAGGAATAGATTTTTTTTTCATATTTAACTTTTTGTCACTATTAAATATTTACATAATTCCAAAGTGAAATCTGTAGAAGACAGTGTCTTCAGAAAAATATACCTTCTATCACTGCCCTTGTCATCCTGTTTCCTTATTACCTGTACAAAAACATTTTGTTTTTTCTGTTTTACTTTGTACTTTAAAAACTACAGTCATGTATGGCATACTGACTCTTCTGTCAAGGATGAACCACATAAATGATGTTGATCACATAAGATTATGATGGAGCTGAAAAATTCCTATTGCCTTGTGCATAGCAGCCATGATGTCATAGCACAACGCATTACTCATGTGTTTGTGGTGATGCTGGTGTGAACACACCTACTGCATGACCAGTCACACAAAAGTATCGCACATACAGTGACGTACAGTACATAATACTTGATAATGATAATAACAAACAACTTTGTTACTGGTTTATGTATTTGCTAGTCTATTCTTTTTATCTTTACCTTAGAGTATACTCTTTCTACTTATAAAAAAATGTTTCTGTATACTCTGTCAGCAGCCTCATATCATATGTCTTGTGTGGCGTACGATCGCATCAATTTCTCTTGTGCTTGATTTAATCTCGTGTTTTGTTCAGTAACGTGCTGTTCAGACTTGTAGCCTAGGAGCCATAGACGGTACCATGCAGCCTAGGTGTGTAGAAGGCTGTACCATGCAGCTTAGGTGTGTAGAAGGCTGTACCATGCAGGTGTGTGTAAGTGCACTCTATGATGTGCACACAAGGATGAAATCGCCTAATGACACATTTCTCAGGATGTATCCATTGTTAAGTGGAGCATGACTGTATAAGTAAATATGTACATATAGTCACCTATCTCTTTCTTAGATAAATGGTAGTATACTACGCACACTTTTCACTACCTTGTTGTTGTTTTTTCATGATGTACATTTTTTCTGCAGATCACTTTATAATAGTATAAAGATACTAGAGGCCCGGTGCACAAAAATTTGTGCACTCAGGGGGGCGGGAGGGGGGTCCCTCAGCCCGGCCTGTGCCCTCTCACAGTCTGGGACCCCTTGGGAGATAACGACCTGCTGGCTTAGGCCTGCTCCCGGGTGGCAGAGGGCAGGCCCAATCCCTAGGTGCAGCCCCTGTTTGGGCTCAGAGCAGGGCTGATTGGGGAGTTGGGGCGCCGCCCCCTGTCATGCACAGAGCAGGGCGGATCGGGAGGTTGCGATGCCACCCTCAGTCACGCTCAGGGTAGGGCTGATTGGGGGGTTGGGGCACCGCCCCTGTCACACTCAAGGCAGGTTCGATGGGGAGGTTGCGGTGCCACCCCCTGTCACGCACAGAGCAGGGCCAATCAGGGGGTTGGGGAGCTCCCCCCTGTCACACACAGAGCAGGGCAGATCAAAAGGGTTGGGGCACCCCCCTCTATCACCCACAGAGCAGGGCCGATCAGGGGGTTGGGGCGCCGCCACTGTCACACTCAGGGCAGGGCCGATGGGGAGGTTATGGCTCTACCCCATCACACACAGAGCAGGGCTCGTGGGGTGAGGGGTTTGGGGCGCCGCCCCCTGTCACACACAGAGCCGCAGGGTGATCAGGGGTTTGGGGAGCTCCCCCCTATCAGGCACAGAGCAGGGCCGATCAGGGGGTTGGGGCACCTTCACCAGTCATGAACAGAGCAGGGCCAATAGGGAGGTTGTGGCCACGGCCCCTGTCACACACACAGCTGCAGGGCGATCGGGGGTTTGGGCGCTGCCCCCTGTCACGCTGATCCCGGTGCCAGGAGGCCTCTCGGCTCCGCTGATCCCGGTGCTGGGAGGCCTCGCGGCTCCGCTGATTCTGGTGCTGGGAGACATATTACCCTTTTACTATATAGGATAGAGGCCTGGTGCATGGGTGGGGACTGGCTCGTTTGCCCTGAAGGGTGTCCTGGATCAGGGTGGGGGTCCCCACTGGGGTGCCTGGCCAGCCTGGAATAGGCGATGATGGCTGTTTGCAGCTGGTCACACACCCTTCAGGGTGGGGGTCCCCACTGGGGTGCCTGGCCAGTCTGGGTGAGGGGCTGAGGGCTGTTTTCAGGCTGGGACTGAAGCTCCCAACTGCTCGTTTTTTTCTTTTTTTTTTCTTTTTTTTATTCTGAGCCAGCTTTAGCTCTGAGGCTCCAGCTCTTAGGCCTCCGTTCCTGAAAGCAGGTATCTGGTTTGTTTCGGTTCTATTATCGAAACTCTGTATCAACTCCAGGTCTGCGATCCCAGCCAGCTGAAAGCTGGTTTCTGGGTTTTGTTTAGCTTCTATATTTGTTACAATGTTTGAAACTGCAGGCTCAGAGGCCGGCAAGGCAGGCGGGGAACGTTGGTTTCCTCCGTCACTGAAGCAAGCAAGCCTCATGTTAGTTTCAAGCTGCCTGGCTGCCAGCCGCCATCTTGACTGACAACTAATTTGCATATCTCGCTGATTAGCCAATGGGAAGGGTATCAGTCGTACACCAATTACCATGTTTCTCTTTTATTAGATAGGATGTTTCTCATTGCTTTTCTGTGGCTGCATATTACTCCAGTGTGTGACCATTCCGTAGTTTTTGCTACCAGTTTCCTTTTGAGGACATATGCTATGATTAATAGTATTGTGAACATATTTTTTATATTTTACTAGGTTATGATCTTAATAGATTCCTACAAATGGAATTGTGAGGTCAAAAGGCAAATGCATGTGTAATTTTGCCAGACCTTATCAAATATCTCTCCAGACGGGCAATGCTTTTTTGTCCTAGCAGGAATGATGACAGGGCCTGCTTCCTCACAGCCGACCAACCTGTGTTATTGAATATTTGGGGTTCCGCCAATCTGACAGATGAAAAATGGCTTTCAGAGTAGTTTTCATTTGCATTTCTCTTATTAAGAGCTAGGTTGAGCAGCTTTTCATATGATTAAGGCCATTTACATTTCTTTTTTCTATGAACTTTTCATATCTTTGGCCCATTTTCCTGTAGAATTGTTAGTCTTTTCTCTATTTTTAGAATCTCTTTAACATTAGGGGTGGTAATTTTTTGCATGTCAAATACATTGCAAATATTTTCTCCCAGTTTGTGACTTATCTTTTGATTTTGCTTCTGGTGTTTTTGTCATGCAAAGGCTTTTTCTTTGTAATGTAAACAAATGTACCAGTCTTTTTCCTTCTTGCTTCCAGAATTCAGTCATAGAAAAACTTACCTACTGTCAGGTTACAGAGGTATTCACCTATGTTTTCTTCTAATACTTGTACGATTATAATTTTTACATTGTAATCTCTGTTTTGTTCAGAACTTATCCTGATGTATGGTATAAGGAATGGACCCAAGGTCTTATTTTTCTGTATAACCATCCAGTTATCCTAACACCTTCTATTTAAATAACATCTCGTCTTTACTGGTTTGTAATACTACCTTTATCATACACTAAATCACCATACATATTTGAATCTGTTTCTGGATTTTACATTCTGGTTCCATTGATATGTTGATGTATTCATGTATTAATATCACACAATATCAATTATATGGGCTTTATGTTATGTTTGTAAGTCCAGACTTACAAATGTTTGAATGTCATGTTATGTTTGCAAATTGGATTCTCCATGTTTGTATCATGGAGGTCTTGAATTCAAAGGAGGAGAAGACGTGTGAGAGACACAAACATCATCTTTCCCTCTTACTTCCCGACTAGACTTTACAAACTTGATGCCAGGAATTCTGGGCACTTAATTTTTTCATACTGATACTTGGAACATAGTATGTGCTCAGTTAACAGGTTTTGATTTGGTATGCCAGTGAAATGTAAGAGAATATATTCTACAATATAAGATCAGAGCTATGAACAGTAGAATGGAAGCTGTAATGGATGTAGTTATCAATTCAATTCAAGAAACAGATATTAGGACCATTTTTTCAAAAAGGAATGCCTAATGGGATAGTGAGCTGCCTATAATTGGACCTGTTTAAGGCATGGCCACCTCTCTGTATTACTAGAAAGACAGATGAGATTTCTGATCATAATACTGAGTTAACAGTAATGTAGCAGTAATTGTATGTGAGCTACTGTCCTAAGTACTTTACGTGCATTAACTTACTCCTTGCAACAACTTTGTGATTCAGGTACTTACATTACCCCCAGTAACAGGTGGATACACTGAAGCACCAAGAGGCGAGAGGTGACATAACTTGCCCTCTGTCCAATGACTGGTAAATGGCAAAGCTGATATTTGAAGACATTGTGCCTTACATAGGTAGGCACCATGTAGTGGCCTTCAGTAAGACAAAATTTCTCATGCTCTCCTGTGGGTTCATTCACATATTTACTCATTCATTTATTCTTTAAATACCCACTTGCTGGTGCTGGGAAACTAGAGGTGAATGACAAAAACCCTGCCTTTCAGTGGCTGTCTGTCTAACTGGAGAGACAACCACCTTACCGTCTTCTAAGTACCGGTCTAATAGAAGATTATAGAAATGTCATGAGCTTAAACAGGATGTTTCGACCCCTCCCTCCATGTTGACTTCAGGGACCTCTGTGTTACTGATCCACCAATGGCAACTGTAGTGAATACACAATTCAGAAAATATGTCCACACTTTTTCTTGCAATATTCCTAAAAAAATATTTAAAGCAAGCAGTTATCCTTTTTCCAAACTATGAGTAATAATAGTCAACACAAATTAAAGTGACAAATAAAAATGAACACAGTAAACATTTTTAAAATTGAAAAATTGATTGAAGAAATGAATAGTGGCATCATTTTCATCTGCAAAATTTGATTCAGGAAAACTAAACTTGGTTGAAATTATAACCATAAAAGAAAACTCTGTGATGGAGGCCATAATTGTAAAATGTGATGTGGATTTAAAAATACTGATGGATGAATTATACCTTAATTGTTAAATCAATGCAAAAAAGTATTAACCTCAATGAAAAAATCCAGTAAAATAAAACTGGAAATTACCATAAAAGGAAATGGATTTTTATAACATTATATAGAAAATTGACCAAGAGTATTAAATTGCCTTAGTGACATTTACTCCAGAAAATACTTTCTGTATGGAAATTTATCACTGTGAATATAGTTTTTTTGTTATTTTAAAAATATTTTTTATTGATTTTAGAGATGAAGGGGGAGAGAGAGAAACATCAATGATAAGAGAGAATCTTTGATCGGCTGCCTCCTGCACACCCCATACTGGGGATCAAGCCCACAACCCACGTATGTGCCCTGACTGGGAATCAAACCATGACCTCCTGCTTCATAGGTCAACACTCAACCACTGAACCACGCTGGCTGGACTGTGAGTATAGTTTTGATTAAAGCACTAGCATGGCATAACCCATTCAGGGTCAAAATGGTAGGGATGAAAGCACCTGTATGTATTGAAGTAGCCCCCAGGACAGAGTAACCACTGGACACATGGAAGTTGGGTCAGGTGTCACAGCTAAGGTGGCAGTTAGGCTAGGTGCCAAGGAATGAGTGTGTGTTCTTCAGGCAGGAAAAAGGACAGACACTCCGGAGAGTCAGAGTAATGTGTAGATTGACAGCTGAGAAGGAGCGTGACTGGCTAAACTGTATGGCTGGGAACCAGAGTCTGTAACAGGACAGGGGTTAAAGCAGAAGGTCAGAGACAAAAGAGAAGAGGTAGAGCTATCAGAATGGGGAGGTGGGGAGGAGGGAGGATTGGTCATTGGCAACCAGAAGGCAGCCTTTGGTGGGCTCTTTGCTCATCCTGGCTTGTCCAACATTTTCATTAGTGACTTCAGTAAAAGAAAAAGTGTACTTATGGTAGATGACCTGGGGGCCAAGAGAGTTCAGACACTTCTTGGGCACCAATACTGGCATTTCTAAGTCTGAAATATCTAAGATTTGGCTTAGTGACATAACTCTTGGACAACAGAAAGAGGTTATTATTTCATAAGCAGATACATATTCACAGTTGTTATAAGTATTTGGCCATAGTCTGGAAGAAAATGATGATGATGATAGTGATGATAATGATAACAGGAACTTCCAGTTATTGTGTACTAGTGGCCCATAATCTTGTATATATTATCTCATTACTTTTTATAATAGCCCTGTGAACTCCATGTTGTTATCCCCATTTTGTAAATTAGGAACCTGGAAGTAACAGGATTAAACACTTCCCAAGATCACTCAAGATTAGAACCAACCTGACTGGTTTCCAGGCTCATGCCTTCTCACTGTGTCATGTTGCTTATCCACCTCTACTTTCAGGGTTTGAAATCATCCATGGCATACAGTTCAATTTCACAGGCTAACCTGGGCCAAGATTGCTTCGGGAAATGGTCACAGTTCTGTTTCAGTGCTCAAAGAGTCAGCTCAAATCCCTCCTGGGGGCTGGGGCCAGGGTTCGATAATACCACACAATGTCTTTGCCTGAGCTCGCAGTAGACTCCAAAACTGGAGCAGGTGCCCTAGCCGGTTTGGCTCAGTGGACAGAGCGTCAGCCTGTGGACTGAAGGGTCCCAGGTTCGATTCCAGTCAAGGGCACATGCCTGGGTTGCAGGTTTGGTCCCCAGTAGGGGGCCTGCAGGAGGCAGAGGATCAATGATTCTCTCTCATCATTGGTGTTTCTATCTCTCTCTCCTTCTCCATTCCTCCCTGAAATCAATACAAAGATTAAAAAAGAAAGAAAGAAAGAAACTAAAAGCAAAGTTTAAAAAAAAAAACAAAAAACTGGAGCAGGTGATAGAGACAAGAGCTGAGCCAAAAGCCAGAGTCCAGAGTCAGAAAGGAGGTAGACTGAGGAGCTGACAAAAGAGAGAAGCCAGAAACAGACAGAAAGTCAGAACCCTGGGTTCGGGGGCCACAGACACAGAGGAGGAAAAGGAAGCACATCAGGTCTGTAGCAACTGCCTAGAACAGGCATCACCATGATTTGAGACTTTTTGCAAAATATATCTAGGGCTGAAGGGCTAGAGACTTTGCTGAAATTACCAGTAAAAAAGGTTCAGGCAGGTTAATATGTGCGTATCTAGCCTGCTGTGACCTTGGACTTGGAGGTTTCAGTAATCCCAGCTCATTGCTAGCATCGTGGCTGAGGAAGATGATTAAAAACAGTGGCTATCACCGTTTCAGGCAAATCAGCTGTTCTCTGCCAGCACAGTCAGAGAGACTTGAGGAGGAAGAGACGGGGTGTGGGCACTGGCATCCCTGCTCAGCTGAGAGGGTCTCAGGAAACCACCAGATGCAACATCTCATAGAAGGGCCACAAGCAGGTTCTCTACCTCCCGTCCCCAGAGACAGAGAAAATTAAACCCCTTACATTGGATTTTAGTCTTTGGTTGCTTCTAAATGTTAGGGTTAGTCAAAGCTAGCTGGAGGAATAACACATCCGTGTGTGTGTGTGTGTGTGTGTGTGTGTGTGTGTGTGTGTGTGTGTGTTTTGTGTGAGTGTGTTGTGTGGGTGAAGACAGTGAGCCCGCCACTGTTTTGTATCATTTTATCATGAATTGGCATCTGCTCTGGCATTGTCCTTCAGCCGCTGTCATGGGGTGAAACCTTCAGAAGGCTGACAACTGTGCAATAGACTAAGTGTTCCTCTGTGAAGTCTTCTGAGGCCAAGGTTTCAGCACAGTTTTCAAGTTTGTGGGCTTTTATGCTTTCTAAGGGAAATTTCCCGGTGACTCAAAGCTTTAGCTGATGCGTCATCCACATGTTCCCTTAGCATTGTGTTGCATATTAATTAATAATGGTTTCAGTTACCACTGAAGGTCAAGACCTAGCCTTTCCTGCTCCTTATAAATGAGCTATTAAAGATCCGACAAAGACGGCATTGAAATTTCAAGTCCAGATGTTGGGAGATTTTGGGGTGCCATTGGCTAAGAAAGGGGTATTTGGGGTAGAGACTTGTTTAGGGAGCAGGGGGAAATGAGAGCGAGTTTGATATTAAAAATAGCAATTTAGAAGTTATTTTGGAAATAATCAAAAGCGTGCATTATTCATCTATCTATTCACTCCTAAAGTGAACATTTATTATGCTGCTTGTGCTGTGAACTTGGCATTAGGATACAGAGCAATGTAGTATCTGGATCATGACTTCAACAGGAAGTCAGAAATACATAATTTAAGGTAAAGAGAAGACTCAGATGTGAGACAAGGGGAGCAGGTGCCCTCTGTGTGCCCATTGAAGGTAAGAGGAAAGAGGAGCCCAGTAAGGATGAAAGTTTGAACTGAGAAGAGACTTTAGAATTGAGTGTGGGCATAGGCAATGGAGAACAGGGGCAGAGTGGTGCCCAGATTATGGGGAAGAATTGGCTGGGGAGAGAAGAGCTAGATTGCTGGAAAATCACAGATATCCGGGGAAGGCAGCATTTCAGGAGTACAATAACCATGCTAAGATGAATAGTAATGATAAGAGCTACCGTTCAGCAAACATTTTTGCTCAGTGAATTTATTTATTTAATGCCGGGTACAGTGCTGATCACTGGGTGTGCAGTGATGAACAGAAGAGTGTGCCTTCAGAGAGCTTACATTCTAGTGAGTTTTATGCTGTATGTCATTTCCTCCTCCAAAGGCTAGAATTATTATCCTCATTTTACAGATACAAACTCTGAGGCTCAGAGAGATTGGGCCACTTGCCCAGGTTGCACAGGGAAAGAGTGGTGGAGCTTGGCTTTGAACACAGGTCTGTCTGGTGACAAAACCTCTATATCCCCACCCTGTGCTATGAGAGTGTGAGTGAGAAAGGGCATGCCAATGCAGCCGGGAGAAGCCCTTGGAGGCAGAGGTGGAGTCAACAGCTGGTGACTTCAGACAGACTCACAGGGCCAGGCAGGGAGTGGCGAGGGATTGAAAGGAGGCAGAGTTTAGAGAGTTTATCTGACCATGAATGGAGGGAAAGGGAGTCACTGAAAATGGTGACTCCGTGCCGGCTTACAGGGCCATGGGAAAGTATGGACTTGACCTTGAGAGAGTGGTTGAGATTTTAGGGTCCTTCTAGTTGGTCAACTGTAGTTGGCCCTGCTCTCTTAGAATGTGAGCCATTAGGGGTGGCCTTCTGGGACCATGGGCCTGAAATTCCCAGGTCCCTTGAGCTCTGAGCAACTTGGGGCCCATGAGGCCTAAACCTCTGGGATTTGCGGGACTTTCCTGCTTGTGATCCCCATGTATGAGGGAAGCTTGGTGCCCCAAGCAGCCAGGAACCAACCAGTCTGCCATGCCCAGCAGCAAAGGCACCTGAGAGGTGGGAGGAAGGCGTCTCTGCCATAGCACATTGTCTCCTGCACATTCTCCACAATTACAAACCAGCCTCCAAACAGAGCAGCTTAACAGTACGTTGTAAAAGTTTTATGGTGAGTAAAGATAAGTGCAAAATTAGCCCCTGAAGAACACAGCAATTAAAAAGTACACAATGAAGCAACTCGCTAGAGTGGCGGGGAGCCGACGAGGGAGCACACTGTGGACAAGTTTTCTCTGGACGGGGCTTCACGATCGAGGTTTTTAAATTGTGTTCAATGAGGGAGCCATAGGAGAAGGAACTTTAATAAACTGCCTGGGAGAGGTAATAATAAAGAGTTTTGAGACTCAGACTGAAGGAAATTTTTATTTCCTTAAAAAATTGGGACCAAGGTGGGGGGGGGGGGGGAATGGCAATAAAGGCCATTATTGGGACAATGAATGAAATTTGACGATAGACTGTAAATTAGATAAAAGTAATGTATCTAAGTTTAATTTCCTTACTGGGGGGAAAAAGCAAAAATAAGCAAATAAATAAATAAATGAACATGGGAGTCAGCAATGTATGTTAAAGCTCTGGCGAGTCATTCTCTCTCTCTCTCTCTCTCTCTCCTTTTCTTTTTCGTGTTTGTTTTTCTTTAATTGAGTCTGCCTACTGTTTTGTATCATGCCCTGAAAGGTAGGTTTTTACTACCATTACATGGTGGTTCTAATTTTCCAAGGAAGGACCATCAGGCAAGGCCAGAATTAGCTGCTCAAAATGACTGACAGAAACTGAGCCTGGGCTTCTCTTTCTTCTCCCCCCGCCCCCCACCCTTTTTCCTCCTCCTGTTTTATTGTCATTGTCTTTATCATCATCATTCAGACACTGGTTTTCTTTTGACAAGACCTGATATTCATATATCTGAAATTGCAGACGGGGAAGACAGAAGCATTTATTCCCATTACGCATGCTCTTTGCTTTGTAAAGCCATGCAAGGGGAGGGATCCCTAGGAGGAAAGTTTTCCAGTGCTTGTCAGTGATGATCCCTACACACAAGTTTTTCTGTTGAGCAAGGCTTACCTCAGGGGTCCTCAAACTACGGCCCGCGGGCCACATGCAAATACAAATACTGTATTTGTTCCCGTTTTGTTTTTTTACTTCAAAATAAGATATGTGCAGTGTACATAGGAATTTGTTCATAGTTTTTTTTAAACTATAGTCCGGCCCTCCAACGATCTGAGGGACAGTGAACTGGCCCCCTGTTTAAAAAGTTTGAGGACCCCTGGCCTACCTGAATATAAAGTGAGTCATGGAAATAAAGAGTTAACTCCTGCTGAACTACCCGAGGGAACAATATTTACTCCTTTAGGTTCTCTCTCTCTCTCTCTCTCTCTCTCTCTCTCTCTCTCTCTCTCTCTCTCTCTGAGTGTGTGTGTGTGCGCGCCTGCTGCCTGTCTAGTTCTGGACAATCCGAGGGACAGGTCCCTGGTCCCTTTCCCTCCTCGGGGCACCGCCCAGCAGTGGTGGAGTGCCCCACTTTATTCTTTACGTCTGCTTCAGGTCCTGCTCACCAGGGCGTGAGGGGCCTAATGACTTGCTTAGTTTTCCCTGCAGCCATGTAAAGAAGTCATGGAGTAGGAGGGAGAAAATAGTGGTAATATTGTGATTTCAAAACAGATACTTATTTTGAATTTTAATGTTTCTGAAATCAGATTTGACATACATTTGGCATATCTTCATACATAGTAAATATATAAATAAATTACAATTTATTATCCAAACCAGAACAATTTTGAGAGTGAAAGGGGTTTCTATTAATAATTATACTGGAACAACAGGTATAAACCAGTATTGTCATGGGCAAACCAGAACATATGGTCACACGACTTATAATTTTATGTGCCCATTTAATGCAGTTCATTCACTTGACATTATTTGTTAGGTGCCTACCATAGGTGGCATTGGGTATACAGTGTTTAACATGGGCATATAGTGTTTAAAGAGTAAACACAGCCCTTTCCTCTTGGAGGAGCTAATGGTATAATAAGACAGCTGATAAAAGGGGGTAAAATATAAATACATAGTTACAAATTGCAATAAGTGCTGTATTGGATAACTCGACATACCACAGACTAGGTGGCTTAAGCACTAGGAATTTACTTTCTCACAGTTATGGAGGCAAGAAGTCTGAGATCAAGATGCCAGTGTGCCTAACCAATGGACATAGACAACAGGGGGGTGAGGGCATGAGTGGGGGGCGGGGGGCAAGGAGGGATAAGGACACATATGTAATACCTTAATCAATAAAGAAATTTTTAAAAAGATGCCAGTGTGGTCGGGTTCTGGTGAGAGTCCTCTTCCTGACTTTCAGACCACCTGCCACCTTCTCGCTGTGTCCTTAAATGGCAGAGAGAACGCTCTAGTGTCTTTTTCTTTTCTTATAAGGAGGCCTCGCCCTATACCCTCCTTTAACCTTAATCACCTTTTTAAACTTTCTTTCTCCAGTACAGTCACCTGAGGGTTAGGGCTTTGACATGTGAATTGGAGGGGGACACAATTTAGTCCATAGCAAGTACTACAATGGAAAACATAGAATGTAAGTTCCAGAAAGTCAGGAATTTTGTATGTTTTGTTCTATGATGAAATTCCTATCTCATACAACAGTGCCTGGCACATAGTAAGTGCTCGATAAATAATTGTCGACTTGAATTAAAGCAGAGAAAGGACATGATCTGATTTATAATTTTAGAAGATGGATTGAAGGTCAACAGGGTTGAAGCAAAGGGACTTGTTAGGAGGCTGTTGATAGAGTTGTCCACACAAAAATAATAGCACTTGGACCAGGATGTTGGCTGTGCAGATTGAGAGATGTGATTAAATTAGCTATATTTAGGAGGTAGAACTGACTGCATTTTGCTGATGTAATTGGATGTGGAGGGAGAGGAAGATGACATAATTATGGATGAATTACATTATTTATGTATGTTTCAGGCTTGGACTATTAGGTGGATGAGGGGAAGACTAAAGGACAGATGGGGAGGCAGGGAAGGAAATAAAGAACTTAGTTGTGGACAAGGTAAGTTTATGGTGCCTGAGAGACATACAGGGAGGGTGATGTGTAGGCAGTTGGATATATAAATCTTCAGCTCAGAGGAAGGTAGTATTCCCCTGCCTAAAAAGCTCTTACTGTGGCAATGGTGAATCTTACCATTAATGGAATCTTGCAGTGTTAATAATTTTATCCAATACTTAGTGGGTTTTAAACTTGTACTGGGTGTTGAAATCAACCTCCTGCATGCATTACCTCATTGAATTATCAAAATATCTATTTTTGCAATGTGTCATTTTTGTCTCCATTTCACAGACAAGGAAACTGTATGTTAGAAGGTGAAATGAGTCGCCTAAAGTCACCAACCCAGCAAATGGGAAATGTGAGCTTTGATACCAAGACTGTTGAACCCCAAAGCCTATGCTTGTAACCACAATGACCTTCTATTTTCCAAGGAGCAGAGATCTTGGAGGCATTTTCTACTCTCCTTCTAAATTAGCATCTGACCTTGAACCTCAGTTTCCTCACCCAGGAAAGGATGGGAGGCTATGTCAGGTCCCCTATAGTTCTACGATACTGCAGTGCTGATCTCTTTTGTAAATCCATTTTTTTAATGTGAGTTTTCTATAAGTGCCTTTCAGAGATGATACCCAAGCTGAAAATTCATTCTGATGTGTATAAAAAGGGCAAATCTCTTTTAGCAAGGACCCCGCACACCAGCTTTCTTAATCTGAATTCCAATGGAGTAAGAGGAAAGCTCCATAGAACAAATATAATTTCTAAGTGAGAGGACGCTCAGCATCTCGGATTCATTTTTATCATCTGAATGATAACCTCAAAGGTCCCATGGAGCCAAATGTGGGGGTAATGCTTGGTTCAGACACATAGCTTCCCCTAATGTCTGCACCAGGGTCTGCCAGACTGCCACAGCTCCTCACCTATGCTGGCTCAGTGACACCTGAGTTACCTGGCCCCACTGTGCTGGGGTGACAGAACAGTGATTCTTGGTTTTTCTGCATTTCAAAAAGACCCCCCTGAACTATGGTGAGCCAGCATCACACTTTTGAGGGGGCATCTGATATGGGCAGCCCATTTGAATTTGATTGGGACATGTTAATGAGCCATTGATATGTGTGGGATTTGTTTCTGATTAGATTAAACTTCTGAGAGAATAAAGAAACAGCCACTGATTAAAGACATAAAGAGGAAGCACTTTAAATGAGTAAGTGGTTCATCTGCATATAGAAAAGTATCAATTAAACATAGTCCAGGGGACCAGATCTGAATAGCAGCTGGATAGAGCGAGCTTTTCTGAATAGGGCCACAAAGAAGGCGCTCACGGCGATTCAAAGGGACTTAACTCGCCAGAGAGGGCTCTGAACACTCCCAAGGAAATGGAAAAGACTCTCAGATGAGGGATGGGAAGGGTTTTATTTGGATTTCAGAAAATTGCTCCCCAAGTTACATTCAAGCTCATTATCATTCTCTGGTAGCACCAGTGATAGTCAAGGGGTCAGAGAGCCTAGTTCCAAACAAATAGATGATTAGAGTAAACTGCACATGGGTCAATGGGACCCTGATTTGGAATTTGGCCAATACTTCTGCCTCTTGGGGCTGCTATAGTTTTGCTTCCATGGAAATGCCTGGACCCCCTAGCCAGCCTTCCCCACCTCCCTGGCTCATTCTGAGATGGTGGAGCTGCCACAGGGCTGCTGTCTATGGCTGCCTGAGGAACCCCTAGCCATTCATGACCTCCAAGCCATGGCCTTTTCTTTTCCTCCCTGCTGACTTCTTCCAGGTCTTCTGACCTCTGCCCTGGTTCTGGACTTGAACCACACTCTAACCTGCAGCCTGTTCTACTCAGGTCCTAACACCCTCCTACCCCTGACTGCTTCCTCTCTCATCCCTTGGGACTAAATCTACTCTCTGATAGCCTGCTAAATCTTCAGCCTCTAGGAGGTCCTGCTCTGAACTGATGCATCACCTGGATTTGGGGAGCTGTCACTTTCTGGACCATCTCTTCTCAGGCCTGGAACCTTCTGCCACAAAGTCCCACCCAATAGACTGAATCCCTGGTACCAGTGCTACAGGGCCCAAGCCCAGGCCCCTCTGGTCACCTTGGCTCTTTGCACACTGGCAGATTGAAATAATCAGGGAAATGATCACAGGCTGCAGTAGCAGCCCCCTAGCCCCAGAGGCTTAACCTAGGACAAGTTCATTTCCTGCTCATATCACAGTCCCCTGGGCAGCTATTTTCCAAGTGGTAACCGAGGGACTCAGGTTGCTTCCTTTATGGGTTCCCTATCTTTGAACTTCAAGGTCATCCTGGCTTAAACATCCAGGAGATTGGGAGGGAAAGGAATAGAAATTCTTACGGGTTTCCCACACTAGATACTTACCCACCTTGGCCAGGAAGTGACAGCTGTCATTTCCTCTCTCATTGGCCTGAGCTGCTCACATGGTCCCTCATGACTGCAAGGGAGTCTGGAAGATGTAGAGGAGCATGCAGGTATTAGTGAATGACAGGAGTCTGCCGTACCCTTGTAGACCACCCTTCTCCTGTCTGTGCTTTTATAACCCCAGTATGTTCAGGCCTGACTTCTTTCTTTTCTTCATTTTTGTCTTGAGTTCAACTTAGCCTGACTTTAGACAGTATTAATAAGGCCTGTTGGCTGGTAGGAGATTTGAGATCATCATGAATAAACTCTCCTTGGTTGGAACCATGAAAGGATGCCTTCCAAGCTCAATGGCCACGTTTGCCAGGAGATCGTCATGAACTCTCCCATGAGGAAGTGAACTCCCACAGCCCCCGTCTTTATAGTCAGAGCATTAGGGTCCGAGGAAGAGCTGGATCCTCGGTACATGGTGGGCTAGCGTGCTGAGCTTGGTGCTGTCGCTGCCCCTGGGTTTCCTGTAGGTAAGCAGCTATTTCAACAAAGCTCCAGTCCCTGTAAAACTGCCTTTTAACATTTTCTCCAGGCGACTTCCCCTGCTGCCTCTGATAGTTAAGAAGAATCCCTTTCAAATCGGGAAGCTGCTTTGGGTGCTTCTTAGCGTCGATCCAAAACCAGACCCCATCAGAGACACCTTCCAAGAAAAAGCACCCCAGTTTCCCCAAGCAGTGGTCTGTCCAGAGACTCTTCAATAGTGTCTATTGTAAGAGGAGGGCGGAAGCTGTATCCCCAGGGAGTGCTTTTCAGTGGAGCCTGATAAAAGAATAAGCATTGTCAGACTTTAAAAATGTTTCTTTATACTTTAAAATAACAAAATGTCTACCCTTGGAATCCTGGGAGAGCACCAAGCCAAGTGCAGTGGGGATAATTCAGAACTAAAGCCCAGTCCGTCTTTCATTCATGCAGTAAGTGTCTGCCATGAGCCAGATCCTGTTTAGGCACTGGAGGGTCCTTAATGAGAGCAAGGGGGCCAGGGCCTCCTCTATTGGCGGGTGTTGCGGACCCATAAACAGGAGAAAGAAAAGTGCTATCTCACTAGTAGTCAGGGAGTTGTAAATTAAAACTACAGTGAGAATGAATCTCATATCCATTGGGTTGGCAAAAATGAAAACGTTGGACAATGCCAAGTGTTGGCGCGATTGTGAAGCGACATGAGTGCTCGCCTGTGCTGGTGGGAGTGGAACTTGGGGACTGACTTTGGAAGAGTTTCACTCTTGACTGTGTGTGTAACCTGTGCCTCCAAAATCAATCCCTCTGTAGCGTAAACACACTGAGGCTCCTGCTCTTGGGCACCAAGAGATGCATGTAAGATTGTTCCAAGGAGCGCTATTCATCATACCGGAAACAGCCAGACTGCCGCCAACAGGAGAATGCCTAAACAAACTGCTGTGTATTTATACAATGGAACACGGTGGTGGTGAAAGGAAATGAAGCGAGAAGCAAGTTGCAGAATGCAGACAGTATGCTTCCGTTCACATAGCGTTCAAAAACAGCCAAAAGGAAAGCTAAACAGGTAGTTTAGGTTGGTGGCAAGGAAATTATTAACAAATTTCAGGATAATGGATTACCTCAGGAGGTAAGGAGGGGCACACAGAGATTTCTAGGTTCTTGCCAATGTACTGTTTCTTAAGCAGGTGGTAAGGAAAGAGTTGTCTCCTGTATTATGTGTCGTTAACTGTATGTATGCATTTTACACACACACACACACACACACACACACACACACACAGTGATCATAAGTGCTGTGCAAGGAGAAGTATGGGTGCTATGGGAATACATAGCAGAGGCATTTAACCAAATTTAGGACAGTAGGGAAAGTAGGTAGGAACTAGCAAAAAAATGTAGGTGGTGGTGGTGGTATGGGAGAGAAATCCAATAAAGGGAATGGCATGGGGTGGGTGGGGAGAAAACCAAGAACAAGGTCAGCCCTAGGAATTAAGAGAAGGTGGTGAAACTGGACAGTATGGGGTAAAGGATGAAGCTGCAGTGAATACGAGGGCCCAGATCTCAGAGATCTTGCAAATCACATGAAGGATCTTTCTCTGGAGACTAAAGGTTGCAGGTGCAGGAAGGAGATGCATTTGGGGAGGAAGTTGACTCCTCGTCTTACATCATCCCCATCCCAGCTCCTCCTCTACCTCCTACCCTTGATCCAGCTTGCTGACAGCCCCTGCCTTTTGTCTTAGCCTTGCTCAGATTTGAGCTCTTTCCCGTTCTTTTTTAAAAAATATTTTTTCATTGATTTCAGAGAGGAAGGGAGAGGGATAGAGAGATAAAACAGCAATGATGAGAATCACTGATTGGCTGCCTCCTCCACAGTCCCTACTGGGGATCGAGCAGCAACCCGGGTATGTGCCCCGGCTGGGAAATCAAACTGCGACATCCTGGTTCATAGGTCAACGCTCAACCACTGAGCCACACTGGCTGGGCCTCTCTCCCCTCCTATTCCCATGCAGGGCCAGGACTGGGGTGCAATGAGTGAGGTGCCTGTGACATAGACCTGAAGGAGCACTCTGCCCAGCACGGCTCGATGTCTTGGTCGCATGTCTGGCCCACAGCCACTCTGTGGATCACTGTGGTCTGCCAGCGATTGTCAGGCCTCAGCTTCAGCCTCCATCCTCCTCATCTTTCTCCCTCAGCCTGCCTGGTTTGGCTTTCTACTCTTGTCTCAGCATTTCACAGCCAAGTTAGGCGAAACAGCTACACATAAAACGATAATTACCAACATGAGCCAAGAAATGCGGACCACATGAGTGGTACAAATCGTGTTTTGGGATTTTGGAGGAATGGGGCCAGGCTGGCTTTGGATGGATGGGGAGCAGGAAAGAGGCTTTCTGGGCTAAGGGAACAGTGGGAACATTTTGCCAAGAGCAAAGAGCTCATGCAAGTCCTAAGGAGATAAAAGCTGGAAAGGACTTGTGATCTTGAGCTGTGAACCGTGGCTACAAAGTACAAGGCTCAGGTGTCACCGCCCCACAACCCCTTACCCACAATAAACGTTACTAATAAATTATGGCAGGCTTTTCCACTGAGCCCCAGATTGCGGGGGGCGAGGGGGGGAGGGCGGGGGGAGCTCAAATCCTTCTCAACACAGTGCTTCAGAAGGACATTAATAAGCAAAATGATTTAACACAGGAGTGGCAAATCTGTCCCTGCCACAGACTACAGTGAGCACGGGTCTCTGAGGAGGAGAGATGGTCATACTGTGTCCTGTTGCATTGTCTCCAGTGTCTCCCAGTTTACAAATCCCAGTTACAGCTCTGCCGGTTGTGTCTCAGATACGGACATCATTTGAGGTGCTGGCAACAAAACTGACAATCACACAATGAAAGTAGAAAAGCCCAGCCAATGTGGCTCAGTGGTTGAGAGTTGACCCACCAACCAAGAGGTCACTTTTCGATTCCCAGTCAGGGCACATGCCCGGATAGCGGGCTCGATCCCCAATGGAGGTGTGCAGGAGGCATCCAATCAATGGTGTTTCTCTCTCATTAATGTTTCTGTCTCCCTTCCTCTCTCTCTAAAACTCAATAAAGACATATTAAATGGTAGAAGTAAAGAAGTAGAAAGGATCTAAGACACTACTGAGTCCAGCTCTCCACTGGACAGCTGGGAGACCCTGAGGCATGGAAGGGGAAAGTGGCAAACATAAACTCAGGCTTGTGACCCTGACCTTGTGCCAGCAGCTGCCAGCCCTGGGAAGGGAAAGGACTGTGCCTGCCCTAGGAACCCTCTCTGCGCCTATCTTTGCTAGTGGGAGCTTTTCATACAGCATCTCTTTTAAACCTCCCAGATTATCATTATTCTCCATAAAAAGGCAACTGACATCCGAATCAAAGGCTAATGGGCAGTAGAGGCAGGATTTAAACCCTCTTCCAGCCTTTTCAGAAACAATCTCACAGTCTTCCCAGCACTCTGGGAAGGGCTGGCGGTGAGTGGGACTTGCTTCGGGTTCTTGGTCACAACGGGGGTCCAGAAGCTACTCTGAGGGCGAAAGCAGGCATTGGCCAGGTTGGGGGCCTTCTGTAGGGAGTTCAGGTTCCACAAGAAGGAGCCGCCTGCTATAGCCCATGCTCATTTGATGACTTCCCAGGTTTTACGATGTTAATTTAAGCCCTGAAGCCGGAGTAAGCCTTTTCGGTTGCAGCAGTACGCACTTAAATGTCAGGACTTTGCTGAAAAACCGCCCTGGGTTTGAAGGAAGTCATTGTGCTCAGTAAATGTTTATCGCCTTTTATGTTTATCACCTTTATTAGGGGATCTCGCTGAGTGACTTAAAACCAACTATCTATATAGTTAAAGCCCAGGGCTCTCGGATTGCTGGAATCACTCATTCAAATAACAGATATTGCATATATATTAGATGCCTGGTGTATACAATGTGACCCTTGTCTTCCTTGAGCTTATAGTCTAGCGGGGAGAGGGAGAGCGAAGAGGGGGACACATTGACAGAATAAATTAATAAATGGAAATATTATGAATAAATGTTATTAATAACAAAGACAGGGCAACTAAAAGTATTCAAGGGGATCTCATTTAGACTGGACGGGTCAAAGAAGGTAATATTGGTGCTGGGTAACAAGTAGGGGAAGAGTAATTCCAGAAAGATGGAATAGCAGGTGCAAAGGCACAGAACCAGAGAGAACTTGGTGTGGTCAAGACACATGTTGACCAGTGCCCAGCCAGAAGCCATGAGGTCCAGCCTTGGGTGGACATGCTGTCAGGTGTCCTCAGTGCCAGGAAGACTAGCATGGACCTCTCTTTTTATAACAATACTGGGTCTCATGCACTTTATGTGAAAATTAAGTTCTGCCTCTTGCAGGTGCTTCCTGTGCCTTATGACTTCACCTGACTTCTTGGTTAGAGCCTTGACCTTCAGCTCAGCCACCCCTTTGGTCCCCACCTCCCCTACCCTCTCTCCTCTTGGCACCCCTGCCCCCTTGAATTTGCAGCGCGAAGCCAGCATTCTTTCCTGCACCTTCGCCCTCCATCAGTGACCTTGCTTCCCTGCTGTCTGTAGTCTCCATCTGGTTTGGGTCTTCCCATATCACACCAGCTGTGACATGTGTCCCAGGTCCAGCTCCTTCTCTCACTTCCCATCCCCTGCCCCTCTCAAGCCTCTCTGGAAACTTCCTGGCATCATCCCCCATGGAGTCCAAACTCCAGTGACTTCCTTTCCTATACTTTGTCTACCACCCATGAGAGGGTTCTGAGATCAGCCGTGAGTGAGACTTGGAAGTCTCCTATCTCAACCATTGTCAGCAAGAGCCACTCATCACCCAGGACGGGAGAGCACAGGCTTTCTCATATTTACTTCAGCATCATTAGCCAGGCTCCAGAAGTGGTGGGTAAACACACCCAACACACATCTTCTGTTCCAGCAGCCAGAAGCTGCCGGGAACCCAAAGGCTTTCACCCTCTCCATAGATGAGGTCCTTCCACAGAAGAGAGGAGAGTGATGATGGCCCCTGGGTTAGCAAGTGCTCCCAATCTCTGGGGGGACCACAGTGGAAGGCAGCCCATCTGTCGTCTGGTGAGCTTCACCCAGACGGTTGAGTCCTCTGCTCCCTGAAGGTGCATGTGTGGAGAGCGGCTACAGCATTTGGACAGGTTCAAGCCTCGGACTGACTTGTGGCAAAGCCACATACAAGTCCCAGCTTGGAGGGCAAAGCCCTCCCAGCACAATTGTAGCCCAAAAGGCTTTTGTTGTAAGCTTGACCTTATAGTCTGACCCTGTAGTCCTAGGGTAGCTAAGGGATGTGGGCTGCGGGGGTGCAGCAAGTGCTGCCTAAACAAAGCTTGATAGAGTTCAGAGAATGGAACAACAGGAAAGAAGCAGATTTGAAACTCGCAAGAACATTTTAAACATCTTGCCCTTGTTTTGCTTTATGTGATCTGACTATAAAATAAAGCTTCGGCTTACAGGCTATGTCACTGTTTCCTCATCCAGGCATAGGGATCCACCTGGTCCCAACTATATTCTCTTGTCTGTCATCTTTAATCCTTCACTGCCCCTCCTCAGGTTCACCCCTGGCCATGCTGGACATGGTTCAGGATGCACAGGAGGAGCCAAATAGCAGTTATAATGGTTGTTTTAAAGTAATAATAATGGATGCAGACGAGGGCTCACAGGGTTCCCAGCATTATGACAGGAGCTTCCCAAGCCCACCACCCAGTGCAGGACCACTGTCATATGTTTTTCACAATGAGAGGTTAGGGAGCCTAAAATTGCCACTCAGCCAGCACACAGCTGGGTTAGAATAGACCCAGATGTCCTGTCCTCACCTCCTTGCCTCACCCCATGCAGTGCTCACATTGAGGCAGGCACAAGGTTAACAGATAGCCTCACCTCATCTCCGTCTTCCCCTGGGAGGAGGCACCTGCCAGAGGTGACACAGCAGCAGGTGGAGGAGGCGGAACCCTGGAGCCAGTTCCCTCTGGCTCCAACACTGTGCTTTAGGACACTTTGTGCTGCTCCCAGCAGGCAGAACCCCCCACCCCCCGCTGGAAACCCATCATCCGTCCTGGGCACCACTTAGCACATGTCTACAGTAGCAGTTGGTGAAGAACTTAAGAACATTTTGAAAGGGAAGGAGATAATTAAAGAGCAAGTGCAAGAGTGCTATCAGTGGGAAAGATAAGGCAGGGATGTTGAACTGACACCCTGAGGATGAGTCAGGGGAAGTGGGGTAGAGGTGGGGCAGGTAATTGCATGTGTAGAAGTCCAGAGGTGAGAGAAAACCCTGGCACTCCAGAGGAGGTAAAGGCATCTCAGCATGGCTGTAGCATAGAGTGTGTGGGGAAGCGGGCAGGAAGCTGGAGGGGTGGGCGGGAGCTGTGCTAGGGAGGGAGTGGTTCAGGGGGCCTCTGATCCAGCTTACACCTTCCAAAGATTCCTCTGGATGCTGTGTGGCGAAGAGGCTGGAGGAGGAAGGCAGGAGGGAATCCGTTGTTTGGAGGCTGTTGCAGAGCCCAGAGGGGACAAGACTAGGCTGCAAGAGGACAGTGGCAGTGGGGTAGAGTCAGGGAGGATCAAGAGCTTCACAGTGAGTTCACACACTCCCTTTACTGTGTGGCTAAGGGCCTGATGGGAGGTGCTGCCACCACCCTTCTGATTACAACTAGGAGAACCACCCACTCTTAGGTGAATAAGGAACTGACTCTTTGAGAAACAGGCCTCATAATAGAAGAGCTTCGTTATGAATCATGTTGTGCTCTGTTGCTGAAATATGTCAAGTAATAGCCTGCAGTTCCAAAAAGAATAATTACCCTGACTCTCTGTGTTGTCAATAACATATTCACAGTATAAACAGGCTTCCATGGAAAATCTAAGCCAAGTGAATTGGACATGAGCACAATTCCTGGGATGGATAGGTCACAGAAATGAAGATGCACAGTCTGAGGCTTGCACTCCCGATCCACAGGACCACTCTGGGTGTGGGAACTACTTTCAAAGCATGGATCCTCCTCTGGCTTTGATGGGTGTCATATACTTTTGTCTTCAGTACCAGTTGTGTGGTCTTGGGCAAGGGACAGCCGTTAGTCTGTCTCTTCACTTGGAATTAGAGGCAATAACAACTACCTCAGAGGGCATTCTAAAGAGTCTGTTGTATAATTTGTATGGTAATAACTGAGATTGATTGAGTATTATATGCCAGACATTTTCCTAAACAATTTGCATATAATAACTTTAATCTTCTCAACAGTTTCATGAGAGAGGTACTTTTATAATCCCTAAGATGAGGAAACTGAACCATAATGAGATCAATGACTTAGTCAAGGTCATATAGGTAGTAAGAAACAGCCAGGATTTGATCTCAGATCATGCACTCATAACCACCATGCTACACTCCCTCCCCACAAGCAGAGTCCAGGCCTGGAACATAGTGGATGCTTAGTGGGAATGTTTATTTCCTCTTCATTTGGCCCTAAATAATATGCCAAGTGCAGGACAAGCTTAGAAAGTGGTAAATCAATAAATTGCCTTCCAACTCTAACAGCCTGTGGGGGACCAACTGGTGTGAGATAGATTGATGGAAGAGGAGGAATTATCTTTCTAACTAGCATAGGGAAATTAAGCTAAATCCAAAGCTGACCTTATCTTAGATGAAAACATATGGTTGTTGATGGGCGAAGTTGTAAGTAAAAACATCATCCACCACATCATCTAGTTGACAATACCTGACAAGTGTCCACTGCTGTCCACCAAGAGACCTTGATTGCTTTACCTCACTCATCAGCTCTGACCAGGCATTTCAGATTCATGTCACATTGATTGATTGACTGATTAAGCATCAATATTTTTTTCATTCAACAAGTACTTACAAAGTACCTCTATGTACCAGGCCTTATCTTAGATGCTAGAAATGAGAAATGAATGAGATATGGGTTCTGCCCTCTAGGAACTCAGAGAGAGGGAGGGAGGCTGGCTTATCAGCAGGTAAGTTGTGATATCAAGAGCTTTGAGGGCCAGAGGAGGAAGCAATTGGCTCTGCCTCAAGAATTGAGCAAAGACCCCCACAACAGAGGGGTCATGTGACGAAGGTCTTGAGAGATGATATTTTTCAGCTGGAGAAAAAGTGGGGAGAGCATTCTAAAATTACAAACAGAATGGACGGAAGCCTCAAGGCACAAAAGCTTGTGCACGTTCTGGACCATTGCAAGTTCAGAGTGGCTGGAATGATTGCGGCAACAGCTCCAAAACACTGTCCCTTAATGCTCAGAAAGCAAGGTCATTTAAACATTTTTTTCGCCCTGACCGGTTTGGCTCAGTGGATAGAGCATTAGCCTGTGGACTGGGGCGGGAGTCCCAGGTTTGGTTCCGGTCAAGAGCATGTACCTTAGTTGTAGGCACATCCCCAGTGAGGGGTGTGCAGGAGGCAGCTGATCAATGTTTCTCTCTCATCAATGTTTCTAACTCTCTATCCCTCTCCCTTCCTCTCTGTAAAAAAATCAATAAAATATATTTTTTAAAAATTTTTTCAAAGTCAGAGTGCATCCAGTTCAAGCTCCTACTCACCAAGGTCATTGAAAAGTTTAATATGGGCTTTTTTTTCAGCTCCCTCTCTCTTGGGTTCTATCAGAATTCAGGACTCAGGAAAGATGGAGTAGGAGAAGGGTGTCTGCTCTCTCCCTGTGGTAACCACTAATCCTTGTCCAGGTCCATGCGGTCCCTGCAAAGATGACATCTCTGCTGGCAGTCCCTGCTGGTCCCTCCATGTCAGCACTGCTACAGAGACCATTCTCAAGGTTTTGTTAGCTTCTTCTTTGGGGCAAGGAGAACTCAGATCTTTGGTCACAAAATGCCATGTCTTTTCTTCGGAGGAGTGAATGGGATGGAGAGAGAAGGTGTATTAATTATTTGCACATAAACCCACAGCAAGAAGAAACAAGACACGAATTAATGACCCAATAATCTCCTTAGGTAGGAGTAGAAATAAGGTACAGCTTGCTGCTTTTGCAGACAGTGGTCTGGCGAGACAAGGTGAAGAGAGCTGGCTTCGTCTGTGCTCACATTGAGTAGTCACCTGTGGCCTGGGTTAGAGGCACAGATTTATGTCATGGCACTGATGAGTGGCTCTGTGTCTTCTGCAGGTGTGGCAGTGTGGTGGGAGCGTGGAGGTCCTGCCCTGCTCTCGGATTGCCCACATTGAGCGAGCCCACAAGCCCTACACTGAGGACCTCACTGCCCATGTTCGCAGGAACGCCCTCAGGGTGGCCGAAGTCTGGATGGATGAATTTAAAAGCCATGTGTACATGGCATGGAACATACCCCAAGAGGTAGGGAGCTCCCATGGGGATGGGTTTCTTGGGGCTTGGTGGGAAAAAAACAAACAAACAAAAAACAAACATAAGACTAAATCCTCTTCCCATGGGTCAATTAGTCTTGTTTACTGTGCTAAAGTGGACTCTTGGCCCCAAAATATACTACATGTTGAAGAAAGGGGCTGATGATGCAGTGCTATGCCATGACTTATCCCCATCCCTGGTTAGAATGCTTCATGGAGGACTTCTCTCCAGACCTTAGTGTCCTCATTTTAAATGAGAGAATTTGACCAGGTAACTCCAAGAATACTCGATGTTCTGAGGTTCTCAGCTTCCCTAACATTCAGTGCTTCACGGTCCTGACCTAAAAAAAAATACCAGCCATTACCAAAAATCACAAAATGCACCTTGACCTCCCTGTAGATTTAGATTCAAGGTTCTCCATCAAATCTTTGATCAATGAAATAAGGAATGTCCATATGCCTTGGGGATTTATTGAGCCACATAGATGGAGATGGGATACACTCCCAAAGGGACCCTCAGGAGGAAAAGGGAACTATTCTGGACATTTTTTAGGCTGCTTCTAACCTTCACAGAACCCCATCATTGCCTGCCACTATCCTCTATCCCTCTAGTCACCTACACTCAAGAAGTACAAGAAAGAAAGAAATTATTCTCTAGTCAATTTATTCAGCCTTGTCATGTGTCATATGGAAATGACCTTGAACTGCTGAGTTGGAAGAACCCAACAGATGCCAGCCACAGGATCCCAACCTGCTTAGCAGCCTGTCTGCCTGGAGATCATTGCTTATGTTGCATTTTATGTGTGACTGAGCTGTTGACTACATGACCTCCTCCTCTCCTCCCAAGGCCATGGCTTCCCTTGGGAGTCCTTTATAATACCTCAGCTCTCTCTTCCTAACAGGGCAATGATTGAGTTTTGCTTAAAGTTTCCATGTGAAGGCTCTGTTTCCTGATTTCTCTCATAAGCTATTGGCTGAGTGACTGAGAAAGTAGGTTGGGTTATGGGTACAAGCTTTTAGGCAGCCTCCCACCCCCACCCACCACTGTCACCAACATGGGGGAGGGACTTGAGTTGGGTTGCATACTCCCACCACCAGTGAGATTTCAAAATTTGGGAGGAAGAATGAGAAGCCAACGAGTACCAGTCAGAGTGTGCCCAAACCTATGGATCAACCCCAAGATTGCATCCCTGACAGTAGGCGTGTTTCTAGGGAAACGGTGGTACCTTCTGGACCCATCTGGGGCTGTGGGCGTTGGATCACAGTATTCTGGGCAGCATGCTGAGCCCTGCTGTGGGTGTCCTCTAATAGAAAGACATTAAGAACACTTGGAAACTCCAAAGAGCTCTCCAGTGAGGCGTTGCTAAGGGCTCTGCTAAAGGACTAGAGTCCTGTTCATACTCTTGCCCCCTTTCTCTCTGTACCCCCAAGCTAGAAATCTCCCCCAACTGCAGCTGCCAGATATTGAAACCATAGCAAATTCAATGAGAACTGAGTTAAAAATAATGGAAAACGATGAAATGCAGTATCTGTCTGTGACTCCTCAGGGTTGTAGCTCAAACCAAGCGAAGCGGGTGGGTAGGCAGTGGTGGTGAATCCCAGAAAGGCAGATGAGACGTGGGAGTGTCCAGGATAGAGACTTAGGCAGAGAAGAAAGGGGGTCAGTGTGTTTCCTACAAATCTGTCTCTGGACCCCCTTGTTCCCTTTATGTCCAAACTCCCTCTTATAGCTCTTTTCAAACTTCTGCAGAGTCAATACCTGTTCACTTCCCATTCACTTCTCAAGTCACATCCTAGTACCCCATCAAAACTGCTTTAGACAGTCATCATGGACATTTTAGTTTTTAACCTACAGGATCCCACCTTCCCTTGTAACTCTGTGCTCCCTTGGGGCCATGATCCCACACCTCAGAATGTCTTCATCTCTCTCCACTTGCTCCTAATTCCTTTTGAGCTCCTCTTACTTCCACTGGATGCGTAAGTGTCCCCAGGGATCCATCCTTTGCTCCCTCCTCTCATATGCACCATCTCTCTGGGTAATCCTACCTATTCTTCGGTTTTGTACCCACCTATCTATGGACAACTTCTGATTGATATCCCGAGCCCTGACTTCTACTGTTAGTTTCAGACTTACATCTGACAGCTTCTCCTGGATGTTCCCATGGTGCTCCAGACTGACCTGACCAAAACTGAGAACAGCTCCCCACCCCCAAATCGGCTCCAGTTCTTATTCTTTACCTCAGCTCGTGATACCACTGTCTGCCCAGACATAGGAGCTTGAAACTGAGTATCTTATTTTAATCCTCCTCTTTCTCAAGCCCCATTCCCAGTCCATCACCAAGCCATCCTCTCCCTCCTGCCTCTTCTCATGTAGGAGTTCAGGCCTGTCTCATCCTCCGCAACAGTTTCCATCTAGATTCCCTGGCTCAAGTCTTACCCCTCTCAAATCTACTCTCCACACTACCCCAAGTTATGTCTTAAAAACCTCTCAGTGACAATGTTATGTCCTACCTAAAATTGTTAAATGATTCTCCAGTGTTTGACACAGATTCAAGATTTCTCCTTTGCCCACCCACCCTGTTTTGGAGTCTGCAGATTGCCTGGACTATGGGAACTGTCCGTAGCTCCCTGTCCATTCCATGCTGTTTCTCACCTCTGTGTGTTTTCCAGTTTTGTCCTCTCTGCTTGGAATTTCCTACTCAAAACCCCTTCCCCAGCTTCCACCCTTACTGACTCCCCTCCATCCTTTTAGACTCAGTGCCAGCCGGGGAGAAGACTCCTTTTTGCATGGATGTCTCTGTCATTGCATCATCACCCTATAACAGATTGTTCTGTTATATAAAGGTCTCTCTCTCTCATAGACCAGTGGCTCTCAGATCTGGCTGGACTTGAAAATTACTTGGGCTTCAGCCCCAGAGATTGTGACTTAGTTGGTTTGGAAGGGGACCAGAGATCCTTTTTTTGGAAAACTCGGGGATTCTAATGTCCACCTAGGCGGAGAACCACTGCCCTAGACCATGAGCTTCCTGAGGACAGATTGGTTTTTTCACATTTGTGTCACCATGCCTAGCACAAGGCGGATCACATGGTCAGAGCTCAGTCAAACCTTGCTAATGTTTATTAACAGATGATTCTGCTGGTCCTGGGCATAATCCCTTCCTCCCTTGGTCCTAAAAGCACATCTGCAGACCAACTTGGAGAATCACTTGGAGAACTTTAGAAAAAACACTGATTCTGGGTCCCATCCTCAGAGATTCTGATGGTTACCGTGTAGGTGCCAGAATCTATAAAAAGCTCTCCGAGTGCTGGTTTGGGGCAGTCAGATTCCAAACTCATCTTTAGCATCACCTACTCCAGGCAGCCTTCCTTGAGCGCTCACTTCCTTTCCCTGCCATCCCGACTGCCCCACACCATGAGACGGACTAAGAGCCTTTCATCTGTTGTCCCTTAGCACTCTCTCTTCCCTCCACGCTCACACTGTGTGTAGTCTGTGAATGTGTCTGGATCTTCCAGACTCTCCTTTCTGGCAGACTGTGACTTCTTCCTATTTGAATACACAGTGGTTAGGGCAGCACCTAACACCTACTAGGCACTCAGAAAAGGTGAGTTGAATAAAAAACAAAGAAGAGAAAGTATAGATGCTGCATGGCTCCATGTTTGCCTAGCTGCCCTTAATGTGGTGACGTCCCAATACTGTACCTTTACCTCAGTCACAAGCACATCTGTTTTCTATTTACTTAACCTTTCCTCTATGGCATCCCAGCTGCAAATGTGGAGCTGGAACCCTTCAACCGTGCCTAGTGTCTGTCTTGGGAATTAAATAAGTTAACGTATGTAAAGACACTGATCAGAGCCTGGCAAATGGAAGGAGTGTTGCCTCTTGTTGCTGTTATTGCTTATGCCTTCTGCCTTTGCACCCCAGCTTCAAAATGCCCCTGCTGGGCACTCATCCTCTCCTGCTGCTTTTTATGCTGAATCTTCCCAGGCTGTGCACTGAACAGAAATGACTCTCACCTGCTCCCTCACCACGTCCAGTCTCAAGCATTTAGAAGGCTAGAGGAGCCTCCAGCTCTCGCTTCCTTCTACTTGAATTGAAAATCAGTTTTCTTATCAATAAACAGAAAGTCAGTGTGCAGCAAAGCATCCAGATTTTCTTACATGGGGTTCAGGGACTCTAGACTGGCCCCTGCTGAGTGCCAGGGGTGACTCGCCCTGGTGCTCGGGCGACGGCCCTTCCTTAGCTTTGGCTGCAAGGAATTGTGTGTGGCTGTACACACAGGCAGGAATACTGGACAGCTTTGTGTGTGGCTAAGTGTATTAGCTTCCTAGGGCTTCCAAAACCAGTTACTCCCAACAGAGTGACTTAGAACAACAGTAATTCATCCTCTCACAGTCTGAAGGTCGGAAGCCCAAAATCGAAGTGCGGGCAGGGCTGTGCTCCCTTCAAAGGCTCGAGGGGAGGATCCTTCCTTGCCTGGTGCTCCTTGGCTTATAGACACATCATTCCAATCTCTACCTCTGTCTCTGTGTCCAAACCTTCCTCTCCTTTCTCTTATAAAGATTTAGGCTCAGCCCTGGCCGGTTTGGCTCAGTGGATTAACCGTCAACCTGTGGAATCCCAGGTTTGATTCCCGTCAAGGGCACATGCCTGGGTTTCAGGCTCGATCCCCAGTAGGGGGTGTGCAGGAGGCAGCCAGTCAATGATCCCCTCTCATCATTGGTGTTTCTATTTCTCTCTCCCTTTCCCTTCCTCTCTGAAATCAATACAAATATATATTTTTAAAAATTTAGGCTCACCCTAAATCCAGAATGATTTCATCTCAAGGTTTCTAATCTACAAAGACCCTATTTCCAAATCAGATCACATTCGGAGGTTCAGATAGACAAAAATTTGGGGTGGAGAGACACTCTTCAATCCATTCCACCAAGTAAGTATTCAGCAAGGGAGGAAAGATACATTCATTGTTTTTCTAATAGCAAGGACCAAGGTGAACTTCTCTGAGAAAGTTTGCTTATTTCTCAATTTCTGCCCCCTGCTCTGAAAGAGTTTCACACAATTTACAGGAAACAAACGGTGCAGAAGTGCTGAACCATTAAAATGGAAAGGCTTAAGTCGATTAATAAACAGGAAGAGGAAAGGGTCGTTATATCCAGAAATATAAGCCACAGAAAGCTCTGATTCTTGAGTCTCTTAGAAGTCAGAGTACTGATGGCCCCTGACTGGTTACATCTCTCCCACCTTCGATTCCACCAGAAGGAGGGAGACAAACTGTCCCCAGGTCCTGAGTATAGAAAGAAAGTTTTCCCAGGGGAACACAAGTTCTTCTAGTGGCTCCTGGTAAAAGCTGAGGCATAGTGTTCATTTTCCATCATATAAAGGCAATTATAGCAGGAAGGGGGGAGGCCTGGATTCAGGTAAATAGCTTTGCGATATAAGGATAAAGTGCAGACAAGTTTAAAGGGTCAGTACTTCACAGGCGCCTTGGGGTGGGGTTACATTTAGTGCCAGTTGCTGTGTTCACTTCATAACCACTGTCTCCACTCCGGCTCATTAGTGTAGTTCAGATGATGTCTAGGCCAGGGGCACCGAGATAAGCCGAACATGTCTCCTGACCACAGGGAGCCAGGGTCCAGCAGAGAGGCCACGTAGCCGTCAGGAGAGGAGACTAGACAAATTATAGAGCAGCCACCCACCGAGAAGTACTCAAAAGACAGGTCTTCGCTGACATTCCTCCCTAGGACACTGGGTCTCAAACCCTCAGGCTGCAGCAGGTTCACATTTTTATGTTACCTGCATTCTGTTGGGCAAAAATAAATGGAATTCTTTTATATTTACATTTTGTTTTCACTGGACCACCCTGCCCCCACCCCCGCCATTGTCTGATGTCAAAAGCTTGTTAGGATCATGTTCAGACACATGCAGCAGCCATCTTTGTGATTTTTCTCAGACATGTCAGACTTAAACTCTGTCAGTTTCACTGTCATTCCAGCCCCAGTTTCTGATCCCCTGAGCTGATCTAGACCCAGCATTCACACATCCACCATGTGGGCCACAGTGCCGGTGGGAGAGCTGTGGTCCCCATCCTCCTCCATCTCCACTCTGGGCTGCTGTGTAATGAGATGCCAAGGTTCCTGGCTCCATGGTGCCCTCTCTGAGATGCCACCAAGTCTCCATTCTCTGCTATGGCATCAGCTCTGTTTCAGCCGACTCTGTGCCCTATTCAACAGCTGGTGTGGGGCTCAGGGACACTCTGTGCTCTCTCTCCACTTGGTGCTATGACCACAAGAAACATGGGGGCTTCTCTCTCCCTCTCCCTCAAGGACACATTCATGCCTCCAATACCACTCCTTGCTGCTGCACCATGGTGGCTCAGGGACCACCCTTCTGACCTACCTGGGAAGTGTGGGACACAGGTACTGTCTATGCTAAGACCCCCAGCTTAAGGAGAGAGTCTGCTTCTCTCACTGGGACTTGGCCTCAGGAGGCAGAAGGGCAGCCCCTTGCAGATTCACGGGGAAAGGTTAAAAGTACGCAACTCATAGCTCCATTTATTAATGGTGGGACTTCGGCAAGTCACTAAAGAGGTCACTCCTTGTCTGTAAAATGCAGATTAGATAGTGCTACTTCATGGATTTAAATAGAACAATATGCATAAATATAAAGAAATCTAATAAATAAGTATAAACATATATGTCTGATTCATATAGAACAAAGCCTAGCACATTGTTATACCAGCCTCATTGTGATGACCATTAGGAAGAGTATTAGAATTAGCACTATCCCATCTTTAATCCTTTTCCTTCCCTCTCCCCCCACAACTTAATCTCTCAGCTCTCTCTTGAAGTAGGAAAAACCCTTTTCAGACTATATTCCTCCCACTTTTTTCACCTACAGCCAGACTACAAGTTTCTGTTGTTGTTGTTGTTTTAGTTTAAAATGTGAGGATTTGCCATCGTTATTTCCACAGGCCTTTGATGACAGTCCCCATCAACGTTGAGACCTCGTTTCATAGTCCAGGTGGGGATGCCTATGGGTTAGGTACCTGTTGGGAAGTTCGAGTTGAGTTCCCTTCATTAGACAGTCTCCAGGAATCCTGGTGGGGGAGGACTGGGGAGAAGCATGCCCTGGTGGTGGCTGCATCTCTGTGTTTGCACCCCGTGTAGGACTCAGGAATCGACATCGGAGACATTACTGCAAGGAAAGCTCTGAGGAAGCAGCTGCAGTGCAAGACCTTCCGGTGGTACCTGGTCAGCGTGTACCCGGAGATGAGGATGTACTCAGACATCATCGCCTACGGGGTGGTAAGGAGCCAGCCCCTTGGGGTTCCATTCAGTCACAGAGAACAAGACCAGAGAGATGCTGGTTTCTAGAGTTGTGTGCAAGGCAGCCTTTGCTTTCCTAGCCCAAACCTCCCCAGTCCCTTACAAGAGGCACTTAGTCGCTTCTGCTAGGCCTATGCAATTCAGCTCTGGTCCAAACATGCATATTCCACTTGATAAAATAAAAACCTGCAGTTAGGTTAAGATCCCAAGGCCATATGACAAACACCTGTTGTTCCCCAGGAGTGGGTGCCTCCATGACTCCACTCACACACAAAGCCTCCTGAAAGGAGTTCTGGGAAATACAACTTTGAGTTTGCTGTATTTTGAGGGATATTTTAGTATTGCTCATTGATTGGTCCCCCTGTTGGAGGTGGCAAGATGGAGGGGCAGAGCACAGGCAGACCTGGTTCCAGTCTTGACCAGCACACTTCCTAGGTAAGTGTCTTAATGCCTATGGGCCTCCATTTTTTCATACAGTAAAGGGGTAAAAGAAAGTCTAAGATATATAAATGTATTTTCTATCTAAGTTTAAAATACTATTCTTCCAATATCCCCAGGACCATAAAATCCTTATGGTATTTTAAGTGATACCTGATTGATTTTGGGCTATCTCACCTGGTTTTTGTTGACTGAACAAACACATAAAGTTTTTCTGCTGATAGTTAAGTGCTACCTACCTCACCTTGTGTTAAGATGAGGAAACAGAGAGGCAAAGTGACTTGCCCATATTTATACAGGTAATCAATAACTCTGAGTCTAAAACATCAGCTGCTTATATCACCTCAATTCCTCCCTTGGAAGAGTGTCCCCTCAGACCTCTCTGATATCCCAGGATGGAAAGTTGAAGGTAAACTAAGGCCTCTCCCTTTGATGACCTGTTGTCAGAACTAAGTTCAAGGGCTGCCTCAGCAGAAATAAAATGGGCACAGCATGCGCCTGGAAGGGGAAGAATCCTTGTGGATGAATTGGCCTCAGTGTGCTCTGTGGGCCTCCCAATCTAACATCCTTGGATTCTTACAGAAACAGAGCTGAGATCCCAGGAATTCCTCTTCCCACCTCCTGCAGGGTCTCTGTTGTCCTGGGGACCAGCCTGTAAGAGGAGGACAGATCCTCCCACAAGTGTTGCCATGGGCATGGTTGGCATGTCCTCAGAGAACCGCCCACGGGCCTCTTGCCTCTCCACTCTCAGGCTGTTATAATTCCAATGTCAGAAAATTCAGCAGGTGCTGTCCAGCAGTTACCTGAGACTCCAGATCCTGTCATCACCATGGAAACACATTGGACTATGAGGTGCCCATTAGCCCTGCCTCCCTCCCCAGAACTATTCTGAGGACACAGTTGCTACTGGTGCTCCTACACTGCCCATACTAAGTTGCATGTGCTGCTTGGCTATTGTTGGACCCCGTCCGAAAAAGACAGTTAGGCAAATATAACTTCAGAAAAACGATTAGCCCAAAACCTCTGTGAGCCAGACCAAACAGTAGTAGCCAAACTCAGCCAAAGATGCAGGGAAAGCAGTAACAGGGGAGGTGTGTGCTGTTCTGGGTCTTGGCCAGGGGCATTCTTGTCTTCCAAGCAAAAGGGTCCTCTCTTACAAACACATACAGCAGGTTGACCATGGAGCCCTCTTAATGCCACACCCAATTCTTAGGGCTGACGGAGGTTTCTGACCCCTGCATGCTCATCTGCCAGACACTGTTTAGAACCCTGCCAGCCTCCCTCCACTCCTGCCTCCTCCAGAGGCTGGGCTCTGACATGAGCAAAGATACACTTGCTTGTCAAGGAGCATAATGAACCCTCAGTAAGGGCAATAGGGTGAAGATGGGTGAGGCAAGATGCAGCCACAAGAACAAAAGGATTTGCTGGGGCTGAAATGCTCTTCCTGGTGATTATTTTTATTCTGAAGTGGAGAGGCCAAGTGTCTTTTCAGACGTAGAGTTTCTCATTCCTTTTTCCCTCCAGCCCATGCCTAAACTACCTTGCTCAGGTCAAATAAGCCCCTGGGACTGTCAGTTGGGCCAGTATCAAGTCTATATAAACCAGGCCATTAATCCACTAATCGGTCCCATTAATGACTCCTGCAGGCTGAAGGGCCTGTAGACCTGTTGTATGGGCCTGGGTTTCCCCTGGATCATTGAGCTCCCCTGGGAGACAGAGTGGCTCTGGATTAATTCCATCTCTGGTGCTGACAGTAGAGATGGAGCAGCACCTGGAAACAGACATGCCCAGCTTCTGAATGTGGGTTTTCCTACTTATTCGCTCCACAATATGCAAAACCTTAGACCGTTTCCTGGGGCATCTTTCACGGTCTCAGGATTGTCGCCATTTACCTGATGGAAAGACCTTGGACTTCAGAGACAGACAGACACCAGCTCTGCCACTTGTCCAACTATAATGCCATTCATTTAGAAATGCCATTTACTTGTACATTTCAGTCATTCATTCATTGCACATGTATTTACTGTCTACTGTGTACCAGAGCTGGCCGGTGGGAAGACTCCGGTCAGACAGGTGGAGGAGCTGGGGAAACATGGAGCCACAGCCTCACACACAGCCTGGGTTAGGAAGGCTCCCAGAGTGACAGAGAAGCTGAGAACCAAAGGAAGAAGAGGATTTAGTCAGGCGAAGAGAAGACCAAAGCAGGGCATCCACACAGTGGGAGTAGCATTGCAGACAGAGAGGTGAGGCAGAGCTTCTGACTGGTCCACACTTCCTTGTTTTGAGGATTAGGTGGGATAATGCATGTAGCACACAGCACGTAGATGCAGTCATAAAAATTGGTTTCCCAGGAGTTATGTTGCATTATCCAAGGCCACACAGCTGGAGCCAGGATTCCATCCCAGTCTGTCTCTCCAACTGTGTCAGCAGGCCACCTGCTAATGGGAGAGTGATGGCATAGCCAACGTGGACTTTATCAAGGGCATCACCCACCCCCTCACTCAGAGGTTGACTTTAAGATCCCAGGAAGAACAAGTCTGACATCAAGGGTCTCTGGACCTTTCTCTTTGTAGCGCATTTAGCAGGTCTTGCTAATGGTTCCAGTGCTGGGCTTCAGGTGTGACACCCCCCAGTCCCTGGGCTGCGGGAGAAGTCCAGAGTGTTTGCTATGCTCCTCCCGCACAGGCCAGCCAAGTTGTTGGTTTATCGTGAGGATCTGCTGCACAGACAGACACTCCTGGGGCCCTGCCTAGGGAGCTGGCACATGTCCATATTTCTTCAGAATCTCCAAACCACGAGTTTGAGATTGAGCTGCTGTCACCCAGTAAAGAAAGGAAGCTCAAGAGAAAATAATTTGACTCTGTTCCTTGTCCCTGTCGAGAACAGGGTATGCATAGACCACACATGCACCTCTGGTTCTGTCCTATTTCACATCCCTGACTCAGGGTCATTGAACTCCTGCCACAACCTGTCAGGACTACCAAAGCTCAGCCACTGCCTGCTGCTGGCCTTCCCCAATATGACCCACCTGTGGTCCATTGCCCTGGTCTCCCCCTGGATGTCGATGTCCAGCCTCCTGTTCTAAACAGACTGCTTTGGTTGCTGAGAAAAGCTATTTAAACTAGCTCAAGTTAAGGTGGGTAAAGATGCCACACACTCTCTTATGGACACAGGAGCTGAAGGACAGCTGGATGCGGGCACTCGATCTGGGAAGCCATGAAACCACAACAGTAGCAGGATGATCTGTCTCTAATTCTGTCTGCCTCATGCTTCATCTCCTCCTTGATCACAGCTGGATTTCTCTGCTTGCACATGGCCCAACAGATCCCCCACGCCCAGTCTAAGTGGCCTTATAATCCTAGTGGCCACCACATTTGTCCTGTTGATTGTCTTGTGCTTGTAGGTGAGGATAAGAGTGACCTCTCTTCTCCGGCTCCCACCTGGCCCTCTTCTCTCTTATTCACCTGCCAAATCCCCCACCGTGGAGAACTCTCATCAACTGGGCCTCCACTGGGGCCTGGTCAAATCACTGCTGGATATGCTGGGCAGTGAGGGCCTGGTCCCAGGTCCCCAAAACAGCTAGCATGTTGCCCACTTCCCCCAACCCTGAGGAGTAAAAACAGAGGCCTGTCCAGAGACCTCTGAAGGCCATGGTGCTCCTTTCGGGTAGATGGAGAGGAACAGCCTAGCACCCTCTTGAATGCGTACTTGCAGGTGGATCTTTTCTTTTTACCTAGACCACTCAGCTCCCCAGACACAGCTTGCTCTTTAACATGTGAATGCTTAATGTGAATGCTTGGACTTCTGGCCTCTGGCACTGTGAGACAAAGGGGCCGGTCTTAACCTCAGCACCTTTGTGCAAAGAAAAAGTGCTTGTTGGTTTCCATAGTATTCAAGGGGCTTTGGGCTAATTATGGAAATGGAGCCTGTGTCAGCGGAAAGCTTGTTTCTCCTGATTTAATGTATTTGTTTCTCTGTTCCTTTCTCTTTGGTTGTGGCCGCCCCTGCCCTGGTGTTCAGCTGCAGAACTCTCTGAAGACCGATTTGTGTCTCGATCAGGGTCCAGACACAGAGAATGTTCCCATCGTGTATATCTGCCACGGAATGACGCCCCAGGTGAGTGCTCTGAGAGCTCCCCACACTGCACCGGGGTGTGCACGTGTGTGTGGGGGGGGGGGAAGAATAGTTAAACTCTGTCTTGGGTATCCTGGGCCCTGAGACCTTGGGGCTTTTCATTAGGAGGTGTCCTGATGAGCAAAAAGGAAGAGTCGTGCCTGCCTTGCCTGGAAGGAGGCAGGGAGCAGATGCTGGGATGCCAGGGTCTTCTGTTATGGAGATTAAAGAAGGCGATACCTTTCTAGATGGTAGGCGATACCTTTCTAGATGGGCACCTGCCTCCCCTGGGAGAGATGGGTAAATCACAGCCCTGGTCCTGGCAGCCATGCCCTGCCCTAGCAGGAGGAAACCCAGGACTCCCCCAAACTCCTGGCACCTGAGAGTCCCTTCAGAGGGCCATTGCATAGCCTCCAGCTGTGTCCTTTAGTAGATCACAGCTGGGGCCAAAATGTATAGCCATGAGACCCCTTCTAGAACTTAGGACATTCTTCTGGTGGAGAGGGAAGAGCAGCTACCAGGAAAATAAGTTATCCCTGAAAAATTCCCCATTCATGGCTTCAGCTACCCAGAGAGGATGTCAAGGACACAGGCAAAAGAAATGGTTTATTCAACAAAGTGCAATGAACAATCATTGATGGAGAGCTCCATAGGCTAACTGTTCCTACTTGACATTTTCTAAGTTTACCTATCTTACTTCCAGCAGTGCACAATGATTTTAAAAAAGATATTTATAATAGAAGATATATATATATATTTGTATAATTACAAGTTAGTATTTAAAAGAGTTGTACCTTCCTAAATACACAACCAAAGGATATAATGATGTGTCAATCAATGTAATGTAGTGGGACTTCCCCACAATTGTCCATGGTTATCTCCACCATGGTTATGTTCTGTTTTGTTGTTCAGCTGCTGTGATATCACTGGTCAGTCCCAGGTCAGCATGTCACACTGTGCCCACACCACGCAATATGGCAGCTCATTCTTCATTATTACAATGGTGTGACATTTATAATGGGTGGCTATTTTTATGCAAACCTTATATCTATCAACATGTAACATAGCGTACAGAAACTCTCTTTCTGGCCTGCAGATGGTCACCTTCTCAGTATGTCCTCACATGGCAAGGAGAGAGAGAACGAGTGAGCCCTATCAGATCAGGGCTCTACCTTTATGACATCATTTAACTTTAACTTGAAGATTTGGAAAATTCTCAGCCTACCAATATTTCAAAAAAAAGAAGGAGGAGGAGGAGGAGGAGGAGAAGGAGGAGGAGGAAGAGGAGGAGGAGGAGGAGGAGGAGGAGGAGGAGGAGGAGGAGGAGGAGGAGGAGGAGGAGGAGAAAACTTATTCTGAAGAGAACACTGAAAGTATGACTGAACAACCATTTGATTAAGAGATCATGGGTGGGACTCATGGACTTAATCAGCCATTGCAGCAGCAGAAGCCAGAGATAGAGGTGAGGTTATATAAACAGAGACACTGCCAGTTTGAACTAGAGACAGTGAGACTGGATGAAGGAAGGCTGTTGGACTTGTTCGAGTCTTTAAGATGGGACCATGGAGCTGTTCAGTTGTGAGCAGGCACCATTCCTATTGTCACCTCACCTGTCTCTGGGCCTTTATTTTGTTTTACTCTCTTACTGAAATATAATTTCACTCTCAAGTGCAAAGTGTACAGCTCAATGAATCTCTACATTTGTAGACACTGTGCAGTCACCACCCAGATGAAGCTCATCTTCCCACTGGGCTTCCTCCTTCCTCCTCTTGGTCAGTACCTCCACCCAAAAGTAACAACGATTTTAATTTCCAGCATTGCTGATTCCTTGTAACTGGGCCTGTCTCCTTGTCGGCAAACAAGGAAGTTGGACTGGTCATCTCTGACAATCTGCTGACCTTGAATTCTTTCCTTCTGAACTTCACTTGGTCTGGGAATCTGTGAGTTTGTCCTATGCTTATGAGGAATATGGGGAGCTGCCTGCCCTTGATGCTTTGTAAATCAGCATCTTAATGTGAGCTATAGCAAGTCTCAAAGGCTTGGTCCCCCTCCCCCTTCCTCAAAGCCACAGCAGCCTCATGTAACTGGGCCTCACAGGGAACACTGGGTCCTATTGCCCTCTCCACCTGGCCCACAGCCGAGGTGCACAGCTGTCAGTGCCCAGAGGTAAGGAGGCTTAAAACCAACCTCAGATCAGACACACTTCCCAGGGAGGTACTGGGATTCTGCTGCAACAGGAATTTGTTGAGTCTGTCCTGCCTAGTGAGCTGGGAAAGCCAGAGGTCTGGGTCATCCTGGAGATGGGCTGTGTGTTCTGGCCAGAGTTCCTCCACCCACTGTATTATTTCCTAGAACATTTGTAGCAAAGGACCACAGACTGGGTGGCTTGAACAACAGAAATGTATTGTCTCACGGTGCCAGAGGCCAGAAGTCCAAGATCAAGGTGTCATTAGGGCCATGTCCCTCTAAAGCAGCGGTTCTCAACCTGTGGGTCGCGACCCCTTTGGGGGTCGAATGACCCTTTCACAGGGGTCGCCTAAGACCATCAGAAAACACATATAATTGCATATTGTTTTTGTGATTAATCACTATGCTTTAATTATGTTCAATATGTAACAATGAAAAGACATCCTGCATATCAGATATTTACATTACGATTCATAACAATAGCAAAAGTACAGTTATGAAGTAGCAACGAAAATAATTTTATGGTTGGGGGTCACCACAACATGAGGAACTGTATTAAAGGGTCGCGGCATTAGGAAGGTTGAGAACCACTGATCTAAAGGCACTAAGGGAAGTTTCTGTTCCACTCTCTGGGAGTTCCTTGGCTTGTGGCAGCATCACTCCAACTTCACATGGTGCTGTTCTCCTTGTGTGCATGTCTGTGTCCAAATTCCCCCCTTTCATAAGGATGCCAGTCACACTGATTAGGGGCTTACCCTATACCAGTATGACCTCGCCTTAACTAATGACATCTGCAACAACCCTGTTTCCAAATACAGTGGGGCCTTGACTTACGAGTTTAATTCGTTCCGAGACCGAGCTCGTTAACTCAAATTACTCTATCAACTCAATGCAAAAAATCGGCCGAGATACAGACAGCTGGTATCTCAAAAAACTCGTTAGTTGGGACACTCATAAGTCAAGGCCCCACTGTAAGATCACAGTTGAAGGTGGTGGGTTAGGACTTCCACATAGGAAATTTGGAGGTACACAGTTCAATGCACAGCACCCCAAGATGAGAAGAATGTGACTGGAAACCTGGCTTTTATGCCCTGGCTGAGAAGTGCTTCCTACGACCTCTCACAGAGCTCATCATGTGGCCATGCTTAACAGCAGAGAATGTGGGAAGTTATGGGTTCCTGCAGGCGCAAGAAGCCTGGTCTCTGCACATGACCTTAAGTATTTTCTAAATCAAGTCCACCTCTGACAAGTAAGAGTACACGATAATGGCATCTGGGGATGTGAACTGACCTGCCTGAGGTCACACCACCCAGTTCCTGGCAAAGACAGGACTAGGAAGGATGCCTATATTTTGACTTCCAGTTTCTCCTTCAGTTTTACTCATTGAATATATGATAGCTTGTCTTTCAGGAAATCCTCATATTTTAGAAAGTTTCATTTCCCCTGAAGAATAAATTGGTCTAGTGATAGGAATTTTTTTTTTAGAGCACCTTGTCACATGGCCCACCACAGGGCCCAAAGACATTAGGGACCTTGGGCTAGAAAGTGGGGCAGAGTTCTCATCTGTGTCTAAACCGTTTGAGAAATTCTGCTTAAATTTTGTTTAAAAAGTTCACTCTGATATCGTTGTGATATACCCAGATCTCAGGGAAGGCCCTGGGTAAGAGAAGGGCGTAACTCACCAAATTGGTGAGAGGAAGCTGATGAAAAGCATGCTAATTAGTTAATGAGTAAACGTAGCCATTTTATTTAAATTAGCAGCAAATTTCAAGCAGTCCCCAAAATAACTGAGAATATTAGTCCTAATTAATGTAATAGCTGGAAAATTTCTGCTGGGAAAAATATAATAATGGGGTCTCCCTACAGACTCTTATTCATAAATCAGTCACTCATTCACTCATTCATTCATTTGCTCATTCAAGAAACATACCCTGAGTATTCTTTTATGCCAAGAATTGTGACAAAGGCAGGTTTGCCCAGGCCCCTGGTCTGGAGAGGGAGGCAGGTCCTGAGATCATTAAAATTTGTACAGTGCAACCACTTGCAACATACTACCCCAAACCACCTTTTCAGCCCTTCAAAGGAGAGATTGTGGGACAAGACAGTGTCTGGGGACTCCTCTCCTTCTTTTTGCTGGAATATTCTGGTCTGTAAACGACTCAGGGAAAGAGACAGTGCTTTTCCTAGGGGAAGGTGAATTCTTGGCTGTAGAAGAAAGGAGATAAAAGGGACTTGAGTTCCTTGTAAAGTTTCTGGAATACGGACGCTGCCACGTTTCTGGTTTCTGCTTCAGGCAGTGCTTTTTGACTCAAGGGATAAAGATGAGAGCTGAGTTGAAAGAAGTATTCTGTTTTTACCCACGTTAGCTCAGGTAGTATGTTTAATAAAGGTAAGAAAAGTGTGGAATTGTAGATGGACTTTGGTACCTTTGCTTTGTGGAATTTTTTTTCTTTTCTTTTTCATTTGTTAAAGTTCTGAGAGAGAGAGAGAGAGAGAGAGAGAGAGAGAGAGAGAGAGAGATATGACTGAATGAACTTGCTTATTTCTTTGTCTGTATGCTACTTCTCTAGAAACTGCCATTCCCACGTGGGGTCATAATGCCGCCATCACCCCTCCCCTACTTGGCAATTATCCGGCAGCCGTGCATGGAACGTCAGAGGCCTCTCATGGGTTCTACTTGAACCTCCAGATCTTTCAAGTTACATCTCAGAGACAATTGAAAAGATTTTACTTTCTGGGCCAAGAATTTAAATCGCCAGCCCCTTTCTTGTAGCCTTTGGGAGCTTCCCCCCTTCCTGTGATTTTTATTTATAAACTAGAGGCCTGATGCAAGAAATTCATGCAAGAATAGGCTTTCATTCTCCTGGCTGCTTACACCAGCTTCCGTCCTGCTGCCAGCACCCAGGACCCAGGCTTCCCTCACAGAGGGAGGCCCTGCCACCCACCTCTGCAGGGTGATCATGGGGCGATGGCTGGGCCCCCGACCAATTACATCACACCCGCCTTGGTTGGCCTGGCACCAGTGGGTGTCATAGCGTGGTCCCAGATGGTCATCTGGATGGTCGTCCAGATGGTCATTCCATTGTTTGGCCATTCGGTCGATTTGCATATCATGCTTTTATTATATAGGATAAATTAGAGTATCTGTGAGGTTTTATAAAACCTCTCTGAATTTACTTCTTGGCTCTGATGGGATGAAACTGTGCCCTCCACAACTCCTTGTGTGGCGCTGTATTGCCCTGGTGCCTGCTGACGAAAGTTAGTGCAGGGCCCTGACTGGGATACAGTTTGAGGGGAGCCTCAACCAGCCCTGAAAATTTGGCTAGTGCCCTCCAAGCTTGTACTATTGGGGACTAATCCAGATAGAGTTACTTGGATCTCTTAATTTACTGGCCTCTTTATTTACTGGGCTATAGGCTCCCATCATTCCTAGGGGCCATCGTCCCCTCAGGATGCAGAGCGAGGGGTGCCTCTGGGTGATGCAGGGGTTGCCCAGCCCCAGCCCTGCTCTCTGCCCTCCCCCTGGGCAGCAGTCACTTAGCTCCTCCCGGTGGCATTTCCACTTTCACAGTGCAGACAGGGTGTCTGAGGGGCAGTTCTTACTCCAGAGGATCCAGGGCAGTGACAGTGCACTCACCAGCTCGGGGTCAGGCAAGGCTGGGACCTAACCCCATTCTGCCCATACCACACATGTGATTGGGGCAAGCGATTTAATCTCGCTAGTGGCCAGTATGTTTTAATCTGTGAACTCAGGCCAACAATATACACTTTACTGAATTATCGTGAGGGCTCTGCTGGTCTGAATGTAACAACTCTTAGCCCAGGGCCTAGAACACGATGATACGTGTTATTATGTCACACCTAAGGGCAGCCTCTCCGAGGGTGAGTAAGAGGGATGCTCAAGGCTGGGATGAATAAGGCTGACCACCTGCAGTCATGCCTCCCCCACCCTGACCCAGAACCCCCAGGGCTGAAGTGGCTCCCTTCCGCCTTACAGCCCTTTGAGGCGTCCATGGAGACCAGGTGCCTGCTGCGTCCTGCCTGCATCCCATGGCTCAGGAAATCACTCATATCTGTCCGCTCATCAGTAAATGACGAGTGAATGCATTGTTTCATTACCGAGGCCTGCAGTCTCGCTCCTTCCCTACAGCCCTGCCGACAGAACATGAACTAGCCTGTGCTGGGCGCCTGGAGGCTGCTTGGGTGCGAACCCCTTCTCTGCCTCATATTAGCTGTGTCACATGGGACAGGATACTTCATTTCTCTTGACCCTAAATACCTGCAATTTAAAACAAAATGTACTGCAGAGTAAATGTTACTTTTGGGTTACTAATATGCATCACATTCGTATAACATATATGTGTGTATATATAATTATTGAGCCTGTCGGTCTCCCTAGACACCTTACATATGTCAATTCATTTCATCTTCAAACCACATTGCCAGCTTATTCCCACTATAACGATGTCGGCTCAAAGACACAAAGGTGCACCCAAGTCCCCACTCATAACAGGTGGTGGCTGCAGACCTAGGTGCCTAGAACATGATGGATGGCAGGTGTGACTGTGTCACTGTCACACCCAAGAGCATCCTCTCCTGGGTGAAGGAGCTCGAGGCTGGAAAGGGCAGGCCGACCACCTGTGCTTTCTCTCCCAGCACTGCCTCCCGGAGATTCTGGCTACTTCCACAGGGCGTGGCCCAGGTGACCGTCACAGGGCTCCCTCTCCATCACTGACACCCACTGCACCTGCCTGTGGCCATCAGCCTGGGGCTGGTCCAGCTGTGAATGGGGTGAGCACCCAGGTAATTTCTCACCTGCTTTTGGAAAGCACCCCATTTCCATGTCCCTTTTGGAGGCTGCACACGGAGCAGAGCCAGTAGCCCCAGTGCATCACTCAGCATGGAGTGCAGGCGCCCAGGGAGGGAGTGGACGGATGTGTTGGGCACACAGATGTTGGTGCTGCCGTGGTAACCTCTTTCGCCGAGTGATGGTGAACTCCGGGCTGCTCCCCCAGCATCAGGGCTAAAAAAAACAGGAGCCGCCTCATTTGTTATTCATTCCACATGATATGTTCTTCATTCACTTCACGTCCAAACTCCGCAATTAGAGTGGTAAGCGGTGAGATTTGCCGGACTTTTATGAAGCTCCCACAGGCTGGGAAGAGGCTGTCGTTAGCAGCACCACAGTTGGCCAACACTGGGGAAGATGGCCCCGCTCACCACCCAGAGGGAGGCCGGGCCCTCCACCCACCATTCTTTGGAGAGCTTTGCTCTCAGGCCGCGGTGGACATGGGGACAGGACCCTGAGCCAGTGGCAGGGAGCTAAATTTAGATCTTGACTTAGCTCTGTTCTCTCTGATTACTTACTCCACCTCTCTGGGTTTCCACTTCCTAGTCGGGAAGATGGCCTGGACACTGAGACTTAAGTAAAGTGACACACCCACGCGTGCCTAGCACCAAGCCTGGCACAGCATTGGGCTCAGCGATGTTAGTTTCTTGTTCTAATGAGGGCAGTCTCTCACCCTTTTTTGAGACCTTGCTTGTCTACCGGAAGATAATAATACAACAGCTTACACTTATTTTCTTCCTGTTCCTAAGCATCTTTCTAAAGGCTTCGATGAATACTCTCAGCAGCCCTGGGAAGTGGCCACTGCTCTTACCCACGTGGACAGGGGAGAAAACTGGGCCTCGGGGCACTTAGGTAACTTGCTCAGGGCCACAAACTTACCAAGTGGGAGAACCTGTTTGCCTGATGGCAGAGCCCATGCTCAAAGCCATGGCTCCGGCTGCCTCCCTGGTGTCATTAATTCCGTGGCCTCTGCGCCCAAGACGTTCTCTGGACAGAGAGGGACAGTAAGCCGCGCAGTGGGGAAGTGATGAGGGCTGGGCCCCCAGGAGCGGTCAGAGCACGCTTGCTGGATGGACAAAGCCTGCAGCGAGAGATCGGGGGAGGGTGTAGCTGATTTAGCCAACCACCAGGCATGCTCTTCTTCTTAGGACCTAAAGGAAAGCTAAGTCTAATTTGCAGTCTTTTCTCTGAAAGATCTTATGGCAGGTCCCCGAGACTGGGCTGAAGGAGATTTGAAAAATACTACCCCATCGACACTGCCCTTCCCAGCCACCCTGGGCCAGGACACAGCACTGGCGGGTCAGCTCTCCCGTGATTCACGAGGGTGGTCTGCACGTGCCTCTTACCTTTGGGGATTCCCCTCCCAACCCCACCTCAGAGGAACTGGGGCAACCATCTCCCCATTGGAGGACGTCTGTCTCCACATTCCAGGGCCAGTGTATCAGACCCAAAGCCCCCCCTTCCCTCCCCTTCTTATCCTGCAGGTCTCAGCCCACTTCCATGGGCAGTCTCTGCTGACCCCTCATCAAGACGCTCTCACTTGCTGTTCTCAGATCTCTACACCTGTCTGATTCCTGTATCCCAGCTCTTGTATTGTATGTACAAATGTACCAGTAAGTGTACTCACAGTTGCCAGCACTGTAACAGCAGTGAGCCAGTGGCAGAGTATACGTTGTAAGCACTGTGTCTTAGGAGAGAGGCCTCTCTTGAATAGCGCAGGTACAGTGCCTGCCCCCACCAAGGCACCTCCTCTTTTATCTACTTGGAGCAGGAAGTGGGAAGGTTTCCCCAAAGTCTACGAGGAGGCTCCGCAGCACACAGCACAGCCCCTTGAGAAGAGGGCTGTGCTATTCACTGCCTCTTGCTGTTTCTTCCTAGGGAGTCAGTGACATGTAGGGTGGGGCAGTTCTTCATCGTGTGGGACTGTCCTACTCGCTGTGTTTAGCATCCCTGGACCCTGACCAGCTGTAGTGTCCATGTGGGACCCAGACATCCCCATGCATTTCCAAAGGTGCCCTGGAGTGGGTGGGACCACCCCTCGCTGAGAATGTGACAACGAAGGCACCTAAGAAACAGGATCTGGGATTTGGGAATGGCTAGTGGCCTGGAGTGGGAAGTCTGAATGGTATTTCTATCAGGGCCCCTTAAGGATGTGCTTGTTTATTTCAAGAGAGTTCCTAAGTAGATGTGTTCAGAATATATGATGGGCATAAATGGATTGTTAGATTTGATTTTCCCACCTAACTCCATTGTCACCACACTGCCTCTGCCCCGGCCGCTGAAATCTGTTTCTCGCTGCGCGTCAGTCCTGCCAGCATAGCACCTTATGGAGTCCTTGAGGTTAGCACTGTGTAAGACTGGAAATTTTAGCAGTGCTGGGCCCTCTAAATCAATCACCAGAACAGCTTTATTTCTTTTCTTGCTCAGAAATACACCATTAAATGCAGGAACACGTGTGGGAGGAGAGGTTGGCTCGGGTGAAGGACACACTTAAAAAGAAAATTTTATAACATTTTTTTTCTGCAGGAAAAAGGACATGCTGGTCTTAATTCTTGTAGAACTGGGCTACAGAACACATTTACGTCTCTGCAGTATCTTGAGCTCCTTGGAATATTCTGGGCTGTTCAGAAGTCATTGAATCACATTTGCTTGGGGCATTATAGATGCTTAATAAATGCGTGTTGGGTAAAGGACTGAGTAAATTCATGGAAAAGTAAAGCCTTTTAAGTGGTCACAAAATGGACTGAGCCCGTCTTCCCCATCTCAGTCCCTCCGGGGGCCCTAGGGTGGCAAGGTTCACCCATGATATGTGCAGTAGTTGTGGAATGTCTGGGAAGATGGGGTAGCAAGAGCACTTCCATCCAGGGAGGTGAGTGAGGAAGTAGGGTCAGTGGGTGTAGGCTCCTCTTCCCCAACTCTCCCCAGAGTTTACAATGAAGGGATAGAGAAAGGGGCTGACCATTGGGAGCGGTTCAGAGTTGATAGAAAGTGTGATCAGATTTGCTTTTCAAGGAGAGCAATCAGGAAGCATGTTTTGAAGCTGAGAGAAAGAACTCAGTAGCAAAGGAGGTCGGGGAGAGAATGAAACGACATTCTGGGGGTGGGAACCAGGGCAAGGACAGGAGAGGATGCAGTCCAAGCCCAGTGAGACGTTCTGCCTCTGAGGCCTGGGCGGGATGAGGGAGGTTCAGAGGAACTGGTTTCCAGGCTGCCTTGCAAGTAGAGCCTGAGGGATCTGTTATGTCTGAGGAGAGAAGCTTTAGAAACCCACTGAAGGGAATGGACGCAGAGGCTGTGCAGGCTGAAAGGTGGTGTGGAGGGGCCCAGACAAAGCTGAAGACCAGGAGTTTGTGGTGGGTCTGACTTGCCCAGTTTCATGATTTTCTTGGTGAGCGATCCAGGGAACGGTGTGGGGAAAGCCAACGAGGCTGCAGAGGTGAAATGTATAGGGTGTTGAACACAAAAAGAATAGGAATTGCAGACTTGATGGAGCTGGCAAGGGGGTAGTTGAAGGAATTTGGGTACAGCCCTTCTAGGGACATGGAAGTGCCAGAGGGAGGTGAAAGTGTGGGAGGAAAGGAAGAAAGGTTGTTATTCCAAAGGCCTTTGATGAGCAGGCATTTGGGAAGTAAGGGAGTGAGCAGGCAAGGTTCATAGGTAGTTGGGTGAAAGTAGGGAATGAAGGATGGAACTTCAGGGGCCCAGCAGTTCCAGGCACTGAGAGCTGGGGTCTGCAGGTGGGTGGCTACGGTGTCCCTCCCTGGCACAGAGGCCATGGTGCAGGTTAGGTCGTTCATTATCTGCCACCCTGAAGTATTGCCCAGTGGAATGCAGAGGACGCTCTGAGCCTGGCGCCAAAGACCTTGGTGGACGCACTGGGTGAGAAGAACAGAGTGGGCAGAGTGTGGTGGTGTCTGACCTCAGAGGCTTAAGGAGGAGGTATTTGTATACGGGGATGGAGGAGCTGAGGTGGAGTAGGGGTGCTGCATGGAGAGGAGTGTCAGCTCCAGTTTGTGTCCCCGGTGGCTGAGCCAGCAGATTCAAGGCACACAATAGTGGCAGTGTCCTCCAGGAAGAGCCATTTCGGCGGGGGCAGGAGGAGTCCCTTTTGGTGAGAAAGGGCTGTCCTTGAAAGAGACTGTGAGTTTGATAGGCAGTTTCAGAAGACTCAAGGGAAGGCTCGTGAGAGAGGGCAAGCAAGGGAAGATGAGCCAGGGGAAGAGCAAAGCCTATCAGGAGTTCAGAGAGGACGCGAGAGCCCCGTAAAGACAACAAAAATCAAATGTTATGTACACGCATAGGGCCCATGGGAACTGGGAGGTTGGGAGAAAAGAGGTGGCAGAATCCGGTTGGGGGAACCGCATCTCTGTACCATGGCCATTGCAATCACCCGCGCTTCCCAGCTTTTGTGCTCAGGACAAAGCAACCACTTCCAAAGCTCGTTTCGTCCTCATAACTGAACTGCTTCCCCATCGTGTCACACTGCATTCAGCCCAGGATCAGCAGGGCTCTGGAAGCTCTACTCTGCCAGGGGAAGGGAACAGAGTCCCTGCTGCCAAGGAGAAAAGAGGCTGGGTCACAGTGACTTTGAGAGGTCAGGGAGGCCTTCCTGGAGGAAGCGCTGCACCTAGACCTTAAAGGAATCACAGGATGTGTGGAGTAAAGGCAGCGTGGGAAGAGCTCCTCAGGAGTGGGGGCGCAGGGAGAAGGGGCGGGTCCTTTCTTTCTTTAGTAAGAAGCGAGGTGCTGTAGTAGTTGAGAGCTGGGTTTGGAGCCAGATGACCTGAGTTCAGTTCCCAGCTCTGCCACTTGCTACCCATTCATTTACATCTATCTAACTCTGTTTTCTCATCTAAAAAGGCAGATCATATTACCCCACTTTATTTAGGGTTATTTTGAGGATTAAATAAGTGTAGTTATAAAGCACTTAGCCTCCCTGGCATTTAGTTATAGCTCATTATGTGGGATATATTATCATTATTATAATTATTTATGCTATTTTCTTCAATCAGGAGGGGGGGAAAGGGAGTAGCAATTTGCTGAGCACCTACACCCTGTACCTTATATTTTACAAGCACACCTGTGAAATGAGCCACCTGCAACAGCACACGTTTGCTACACGCCGAGCTATCCCCAAAATTTAGTAAGTTACGACACATCCATTAATTTAGCTCAAGAGTCTATGCATCAGCAATCTGGGCTGGGCTGGGCTGGCCCTTCCCTCTGCCAGTCTCAGCTGGGATGGCTCAGGCATCGGTAGCCACTGCTGGTCAGCGCTGAGTGGCTTCCGGAGGCTGGCTGTCAGCCGCAATGAGGGAACTTCCTGGGCTTCACCACCCGACAGGCTCGCCCAGGCTGCTTCCCATGATGGTGTGAGCGGGGTTTCTAAGGGCAGCGAGAAAGGGCCAGTGCTACTGCGTGAGTGCTTTCCAGGTCTCTGCTGTGTCGCATTTGCTGTGGAAATGTTGCCATTGACCAAAGTAAGTCATATGGCCAAGCCCAGACTCAGAGGAGAGAAAGTAGATCCTTTGAAAGGAGGAACTACATTGCAAAGTGGTTTGCGTGCAAAGATGGGGAACTCTGGGGCCATTTTTATAATCTATCATAATGTCCTATTACATTCACGTTGTATTATTTCATTTACTCGCTCATTCATTCATTCATTCATTCACCCAAACGTATTTATTGAGCACCTACCTTGTGGTATGGCAAGAAAAGGAATCCCTAAAAAGAATGTCCTTTAGTTTTCTAACACTTTCTCTGTCACAGCGCAGCCATCTGGCATTGCTCTGAGTCCATGACATCCATAAAGACGTGAGCTGGACCCTTTTCTTGGGGAAGAGAGAGATGGAGCTAGAGGTGATCTGGAAACAGGCAAAAAAAATATTTACAAATTAAAATCAGGCACCAATATTTCATCCCCATGAAGTCTGTTTTTCTGGGCTAACTTCTCCCTGCTGGATCTTAACCTGCAGGATTATTACCAAGTTCTTTCCCCATCTTTCTGCTCACTGAGATTGCTGATGAGTCCAGAGCCCCATCAAGCTTATGTTAAAATCTCTGTTAAACACATACCCACACATGCACACACACACCCTGGGAACATTCTAAGCTCTTCTTTTTAAAAAAATGTTTTTATTGATTTTAGAGAGAGGGGAAGGGAGAGGATAGAGAGATAGAAACATTGCTGAAAGAGAAACATTGATCAACTGCCTCCAGCACTCCCCCTACTGGGGATTGAGCCTGAAACCCCAGCATGTTCCCTGACAGGGAATCGAACAGGTGATCTCTTGGTTCATGGGTTGATGCTCAACCACTGAGACACACCAGCCAGGCTAAGCTCTTCTTAATTCAGTGCAGAAAAACAGTTGTGATGTGCCAGCAAGACATTGAGCTCCCTCACTGCTCACAGGGTTAGCCCTGGCACAGACTGTGTCCTGGAGGTAAATATTAAGAATCTTGTGCAGCAGAGAGGATCTTGTTCTATCCAAGCTGTTAATCCTCAGGGCTCTCTGGAGGGTGGTGCCGAAAACACTGGTCCAAACCTTGGGCAGAGAGAAGTGTAGAGGAGTCTTGGAGTAAGAGGTATGAAACAGGTACCAAGGAGGGCCTTCTGAGCTGAAGTTCAGTGTCCCTGGTATAGCTTCTTAACACATTCATTTAATCAACCAATACATTATGAGGGTATGTATGCATGAAGCAGTGGGTTAGATAGTATATACAATAGTGAGCAAGATAAGCATGGTCCCTTCCCTCTGGAACTTGGAGCCTAGGGGGCAGTGACCAGTGTCAAAAGAACATACTAAGCTAACAGTAACCACCACTAAGTCTGTATGATTCCCTGACAGCCCTGTGAGGTAGGGACCATTACTGTCTCCTGCTTTTAAAGAAGAGAACATTGAGAGCATGAATGGCCAAGTAGCGGTCCCTAGTCACAGAGCAAATGACTGAGGGTGGGGACTTGAATTAGGCAATTTAGATCCAGAGTCAGTCTCTTGAATCAACCCCCTTCCCTCTGCCCCCACAAGGTCAAGTCCCTTTGGCATGCAGTTCCCAGTTCCCTCATACTTTTCCTTAAGAGCACGCATCCCATTCTGTGGTTCTATTTTGTGTATTATTTGGTGAGGGAGCATGCTAGATGGTCAGTCAGTTCAGGCTCCATTATGTTCCAGTAACAGACGACCTCAAAGTCCAAGTGGCTTATAACAACAAACACTTCTGAGTCAGGCGACGTGTCCAAGTGTTTCCCCGCCTTATCTTCCTCTTGCAGCGCCTTGTCAAAGCGGCCGACAGTCCCAAAGGCATGCTCATCGAAAGCACAGCTCGTTTGCCATGCTGTCAGCCTCCTGAGTTGTTGCAGGCAACAGTTTTTCCAGTGGTTTTGCCCCTACATAAAAGAGGTCACCACCTTTCCAGCGTTCAGAGTTAGTTCCTCATCACCCACATTCCAGCCCCAAAGTCAAAGCCCCCCAGTGTGAGGTTTGGCACCACTCCTCATCTAGAATCGATTTCTTCATCATTCCGCTTAGACTGATGATCCCTAAATCGCAGTGGCTTAAAACAAGTCAAGCTTATTTCTTGCTCATGCTTCATGCTCAGATGGCCCAGCTTCAGCACTGTGTCTCCTCTTTTTGGGGGACCAAAGGCGCAGCCCCCATCTGGGACACTGCCAGGCCAACTGTCGTTCACATGAGAGCTCTTAAAGCTTCTGATTGGAAACGACACCTGTCTCTCCCACTCACATATCATAGTGACAGACACGTGCCAAGTCTCACACCAGCGACGAGGGGATGTGGGACGTGCAATAGCTCAGTCGGGAGGGGAGCACAGAAGGGGCCTCCTGGGACAGGCAGCGGATCAATCGCCCAGATTAGTCAGGGCGCCTGCACTGACTGTCACATCGATGCAGGCTTCGCAGCCTGTTGTGTTTGGAAAAGGGGGATGTCAGAGCATGTTTTCCTCCGTGCACTCGATAGGCTCCGTCTTCGCTGTTTGTCAGGGAGTAGACCCAGCTGACGGCAGACAAGCAGGCAGCTCTGAAGGGCTTCGAGCAGCACCTTCCAACATCGGGGCCCAAAGGGGACCCAGCAGCAGACGGCAGGTGTTTGAGGTTTCTTGAAGATAAGTTCCAGATGAACCAGGAACTGAAATGAATGTGTCATTTCAGGGGAGGGGTTAACAACCAGAAGAACTGAAATAAATGTGGGCAGCTTATGCTAAAAACAAAGACGAAACCTGGGGCGAAGCCTTTTGTAGACGCAAAGGGAGGGTTGGCTGGTGCAGGCAGGAGGGCGTCAGCTCCAGCTGCCTCAGCATGAAAGCTCATGGACCTTATCCAGCTGGACATGGCTGAGCTGCAGAGTGGCCTCATCTCGTCTCTCTTGATTTCATATTAGAAATTCCTGGGAAGAGAGAGCCTTGGCCTCTTATAGCTCCACTCTCACCAGTGGGTGTCTAGAGTCACAGAACACAGACTATTTGGGGCCCACCCTTGGTCAGAGCCATCCTCGGAGGGGATGGGTGTTGTTAAACATCGAAGGCCAAGTGCAATGACCTCACAGCTGCCTGCCCCAGTCCCTGGTTGGCACCCTCTCATCTTGTCCGACAGCAGCACCCATCGGTGCACACCTTCTTCCCCGTGACGAGGCCAGTTCTCAGTGGCTGGGCCCCGACCCACCACCTTGGCCATCACTGGGATTGGGCCTCCTCTGCGACCTCCCTTGGCGGCACATGTCTCTCTGGAGTAGCCGTGGCTTGGCAGAGGGCTCTGCTGGAGAGAGCTACAAAGACAAGCACCTGTGTCCGGCAGCCAGGCTAATCTTTCGGAGAGCAGGCCAAGAGCAGGAGGAAGGGGGGTGGGGGGGGAGCAGATGCTGCTGCAGAGCCTAGATGAGGGCTAAGGCCCAGGGTGGGGCAGTTGGGAAGCACTGCCCCCTAGAGAGAGACACAGGAGGCTGCAGGAAAACAGGGCTCAGCCAGTGATCCCAGGCCAGGGCCCTTGCTCTTATCCTGAACCACGTTACCTCCCCATAACGAGCTTTCTCTGCAGTCCTCATCCTCTCCGCTCATACCCTAATGCTGGCTAAGGTTTACTACTCACCTTCTCCCCGGGGCTTTCCAAGGCGGTGTGAACCCCCAGCCTCACTAGCTTTCACCCCCTGAAGAAAGCACACTGGTATGTGCGTGAGTGAGGTGTTTCCTTATCTTGTAAACAAAAGCTAGACACTTTCAGAGGCCCTTAAACGAAAGTTAGACTTTCCAAGACCCTTTGACTCAAAAGACTCTGAGGGCCTCTCAGATGTGCTGATGAGAGGAGGGACAGTCACAACTGAAGTCACAGCTCCTGCTTCCAGAGGGTGCTGTCCAAACTCTTCACATCACCCCCACACCCCATCTTTCCACCCCCATAGTCTGCTCTAAGCCTGGCCCTGAGGCTGGTCCCTCACCCTCTGCAGGACTGTCTCCCACCACGCCGAGAGCTCCTCCAGGGAGGGCATGTCTGGCTCCTCTCTGCACCCCAATGTCCAGCTCAGGCTGCACCCTGGAGGGCACAAGGAGTGTTTGCTGAATTAAAGTGGATCCACCACTGAGCATGGGCTGAGTGCCAGTTATAAACCTCTCTCCCAAGCCTGGTGCTTAGCCTGTCTATTCCCCCACCAGGGAAATGGGCTCATGGGGGTGGGAGGTGGAGCGGAGCGGAGCCCTGAGCTAGGGCCTGGTTCCACCTTTCTGCTCCTTCATAGTTACAGCAAGCAGAAGGTTTAGCAATGTTTCCAGTCCCCTGTATCCAACTGGTTCTGTGGTTAGTGAACATGGATCGTTTGGGAAATAACGCCCCTTCATTCCTGATTTAGCATCAGTGCCCTGTGGCCCTCAGCATGATAGCTAACCTCTGTGTCCAGGGGTCAGTGACCAGAAACCAAGCCCCTAAATCAGCCCGCCCTGACTGCAGGGAGCCAGCAGTAGCTCATTCTTGGTAAAGAGGACGAAGAGCCCATTGCTAGCACATAATATGGGTGTCACAGCCACCACACTAATGAAATGTAATAAGCAAGGCTGTGCTTCCCGCCCCCCCCCCCATGCCCTCTGTCACTGTGCCCTCACCCTGCCTGCTATTTCCGTGATTCCTTATCCACAGGCCTCCTGGCCAGTCATACCTGGGACCAGGCCCAATCACCCCGCTGAACCCTCTCCGCTGGGTCTTCTCTGCCCTCCTGTGAGCACCCCTGTCCCTGCTGCCTTGTGCTTGCCCTGCAGCTCCTGTGGCCAGGCTAGGAGCTGTCAGTATATCAGTCCTCACTGCTCCTTACAGACCAGGAAACCAAGGCCCAGCGTGGCTCCCAGCCGGGAAGTGAGGGTGGAGACCCACCTGACTCGGAAGCCCACCTTCTCTACTCCAGCAGGCCACCTTGCTCCTGGACCAGCGGTTCTCAGGTGTTCCCCTCCGTCAGACTTACCTGGAGGGCCTGTTAAAGCACAGATCCCTGGACTCTCAGAGTTTCTGATTCAGTAGGTCTGTGTTGATGGGTGCACAATGTACATTCCTAACAAGTCCCCAGGTGATACAGGCCACATTTGAGAACCATTCTCCTAACCTGTTGGTGCTTCCCAACCTGTTGGCCACTCTCATCAGAGCCATAAAAATAAGTAGGGGATCCAGCTGTCCCCCCACAGTGAGAGGGAGGCTTGGAACCGGGGGGTCCTACGTGCTGTCTCTACATTTCTCCCTAGGCTCCTCTAAGTCTCCTTCACACGGCTAGTTTCCACCTCCACTGCGTAACTGTGAAAAGCGCTGCTCTAAAACATGAGGCCTTCACCAGGAGGGAGCCTTAAGGCTTAGTAAACCGTGGTTAGCTTATGCTCCACCAACGGAGTTTGTAAACACTCAGATGAATGGCTTTAACTTCCTGTTTCCAACTTCCACTCCCTTGCATTCTCCAGTGGCAGAGTCAGGCACTGAGGTGATGTTTGATACATGTGAGGGGAGATTCCTGTGCAAGGCCATACCTCAGTCTCTGCCAGAAGCAGGAGGGATGCTGAGGAACCTCAGCCCTGGGGGTCTGCCTGGCTTGGCTCTGAGGCCCCAAGGGCAGAAGTGTGCATTGAAGTTGGGGCTGGGGAGCCCACTGTGGGCTACTGGCTGGCTGTCCTGCTTGGCTATTAGTCATCACTTCTGCCCCCAGCCTGAGCGAGAGGAAAATGCCTCTGGATGTTTGTTCTTTCACCTTGCCTGTGGCTTCTCTCTTTCTCTTGTGAGCAACAGAATGAAAGGCAGAGCTGGGTTTGTAGGCCTGCCAAGCGGGATGGACTGTGTGGAGAAGGCGCTGAATCAATCATTTACAGTGGAGGGGGAGCTGTGGGGTTGGGGACGTGGTTTTCCTGCCCAGGGGTCTGTAAAATATCCACAGGCAGGGTAACACCCGCCCTCCGCCTCTGACGTGAGTTACAGGAAGGATGCTACTCTTAGCACTTCGTACCGCCTTGTGTTATGGGCCTTTTAGTCCAAGTCCCCTCTGGCCCACTGCTGCTCCCTCAGCACAGGCCCCCTCATGGCTCAAAGGGATCTCAGTGAAGCTTCCAAGCCAGCCTCCAGCCTCTTTTGCTCCAGCCTGCCGGGCGAGACCGGGAGTGACCCGAGGGAGGGAAGCGAGTGAGGTGAGAGGTCACGCGTGGCTCTGGAGTCGCACGGCCTCGTTTGAATCTCTGCTGTTGTCCTCCGCCTGTGCCGCACTGGACAGGTTCCTTAGTTCCGCTGTGCCTCAGTGTCCTCATCTACAGGGTGCGGGTAACAGTAGCACCCATCTCCTGGAGGTACTCTTAGGATTCCCCGGGATAAAGCACATAAATTGTGTTATGTCTGACTCATAGTAGGAGCTAAATGTTTCTGCTTTTATTGTTAGCAGTGTAAGGCAGGGCTCTCTAGCTCAGCACTACTGACATTTCAGACTCGGTAACTCTTGGCGTGAGGGCCGATCTGTGCATTGTAGGATGCTCTGCAGCAGCCCTGGCCTCCACCCACTCGATGCCAGTAGCAGCCACCACCCCCCCACCCCCCACCAGGACAGTCAAAAATGTCTCCAGGCATTGTCAGATTCCCCTGATGGGCAAAACTGCCCCTGTTGACAGCCACAGTTCTGAATCGTTTCTTCCCGGCACCTTCCAGGCTCCGAAAACACAGCAGCGCCTGCTGGGCCTGTGGAGGCTAATGTGGGGCATCTGCACTGAACTGTTCCCCTCTTTTATGTGAGGTTCAGTCCACCGCTGGCTGGGCGCCTGAGGCGTCCCGGTGACGCCCTGAGCGAATCCTCTGCCGAGTCTCCCTGTGATCCGCCTGTTTTCCGGTTGCACCACTGGGGATGCACTTCATTGTTGGTTTTTTAAATAACAGCTGTCTGTTTCTGTTATGATTTTCCCAGACGCTGGAGCAATAAGCAGCTCTGATGACAGCCGTGCCGGTAGTAAGTGCACGCGTCTCTCAGGCATCTCCCCCAAGCACTGCAGAGCCGCTAAGTGGGTAGAACTGATTTCAGCTATTGCCTGGGCGGCCGCTGTGTCTGTGGAGCCTGCCCTGGAGACCAGAGCTGGGCCCGAAGGACAGGGGTGGAGGAGAGGGGGGTAGTGACTGGCTCCCTGGCTGTCCTTGCCTTGCTCCTGAGCCTCAGGAAACCTGGGTCCTGGCACGCCAGCTGATTCAGAGCTACACTCTGCCCTGAGAGAGCACGGTGCATTCAATCCAAGGAGAGAAATAGCTGTGCATCTTTGGCAGGAAGCCCATGCGGCAGGCTGAACACCACCCTCCCCCCCCACACACACACACACTTTTGCATATCCAGGGAAGGCTCTGGAGGTGCTGAGTTTTCATTTCTGTTCTCGTGGTAGCAAGAGTCAGGGTAGGCGAGTGGAAGAAGAAGGGACGATTCTTATATTAGTGTGATTAGGGCTGTTATTTCCTGATATGTTAGTTTCCCCACCTTGGCTGTTGATCTTCCAGGACAGGAGGGGTCATAGCTCTCTCGCCTCATTTCTCAGAACCACGTTAGAGGTTGTTTGTTGTTGGATGGATGGGTGGATGACTGGGTAAGATGCTTAACTGCATTTGTTTAATTGCCCAAATCTTATCAGTTATCAAATTCTCCCTCAACTCCAATCCCCTGGAGGGCGCAGCAGGTCATCAACTTTGCTTGATGGGCAACTGGAAACCCAGGCCCCACAGGGATGGTGTCAGGATGCTCAGGCGGAGCCCACTTCTTACCCAATTTAGGTGCTGAATCGTCTCCCTGGCCTCAGTGTTCTGGTCCCGTTTCCACATGAAGCCGGGCATTCTGCCCTTGGCCTCTGCTCAGAACTTGGTCACCCTGGCCCCTCGCCGCTGCTATGGGAAGAATCAGTAAACTTTAGTAGTTTCCCCATCTATGTCTATGGACTCGCCAAGCCTGATAACTTGTAAGATTACCTTGGAGAGCAGATCCTTCCTGTACTAAGGTCTTCCTTCTATCCCTCCAGACGTACTCTCCACCCGTCTCCTCCCCCTCTGAGAGCCGACTTTACGGAGTGTTTAGGTGGGCTCCCTGTGTTCTCCGGCTTCCAGATGAGTTCTGCCAGTGGGCAGGCCCAGCAGAAGAATGGAAAGAGGATGGGAGGGTAAAGTCAGGGTATTTATTCACCACCACTCACCGTTACCCCCAAACCTTCCTTCCTGAATCTTCTCTCAAGTCAACCTTCTCTACATAACTTTTCTCTTCTAGGTTCTGGTAACTTCTCTCTCCTCTCCTCCGTTTGGGCCTAGGAGTGATAACAGCTCCATGTTACCATCCTCAGGGAACTACACTATCCCTGTGGTGCCCTTGCACCCACCCACACCACTGAGAACTGTGCCTTCATTACATTATATCCGTGGCAGTTCCTCTGTTGAGTGTACCATCTGTTCCTGCTGGAACCTTGATTTATACCCTGGCCCGAGCTTCTTCTTAGGTCTGAAGTGACCCTGCCTGTCTCTCCACCCCCTCCCTGGACTTCCAGGCACCAGGAAAGTGTGGTCCTGAAGAACCTCCCCTTACTTTCCCTCCTTACATGCACTGCCCGCCTCGCCCCATGGTCCCTTTCATTCCCTGCACTCAGGTTTTAAAAATCTATTAACCACCTCCTTTAACTAAAGCAAGAACTACTTCATTTTGCCATTGGGAATGAGTCAAAAATGTTTACCAGTGAGAATTTTGAATAGATCACGATAATAAGAGGGCCCACCCTGAATTCTAACCTAAAGCAAAGAAATGTGGTATCTGGATTTGCCCAGAGGTCTAACCATAGGTGGGGTGTCAATTCCTTTAGGAGTGTGAAGAAAGGGGCTCACAGAGCCTGTGACTGCCCACTTAGAGCCCTTGTTGTGAGCCACTGCTGGGGGAAGGCCAGGACTCATGTCCTTTCTTCTCTACCAGGGTCAGCAAATGACAGAGCACGGGACAGCCCTGTTTTTGTAAGGAAAGCATCACCGGAATGCAGCCACTGGTTCCTGTGTTACCTGTGGCTGTGTCCATGCTTCAATGGCAGCATTGGGTTGACGGGGATGGCAGGGCCCTCTGTGCAGAAACAGTTAACACAGCAGTGATTCTGGCCCTTATAAGGCTGGCCCTTGACTGGCGTCCGAGAACTTAGATTTCAGGAGGGTTCCCACCATTCCCACTCCGCTACGAGTAGCTCATGGTGTCTACACTGGTTGTTTAAACCGTATGGTTTATGCTAAATACCTGCTTTCCTTCTGGAAGCCTGGAACTTTCTTACATACCAGGCAGAGGCTGCCTATGTGAAGAGCCCCCCAAAAAGCCCCTGGGGGCTTGGTCTGTAAGAGCACTTCACGCGGGCTGTCTCAGCTCTGAGCGGGGGGGGGGGGGGGGGGGGATTCTGTGCATCCTGTGTGACCTCTGGGAGAGGACCTTGGAAGCTTGGACCTGGTTTCCCCAGACTTCACCCCATGTGCCCTTTCCCTTCGCTGATTTGATCTGTATCCTTCCACTGTGATAAATCGTAGCCGTGAGTACAGCCATGTGCTGAGTCCTGTGAGTCAGTGAATCACTGAACCTGGGGCTGGTCTTGGGGACCTCTCCATACTCCTGCAAAGCCAGAAATATTTGCCATCTGGCCCTTTAAGAAAAAGTTTGCCAACCCCTGCTGTGCACAGTCCTAGGATGGATGGAAGCTCACTGTTGTATATCTCCTATCCCCCAGACTCCAAACCCCCTAATAGTGTCCAGGTTTCCTGCTCTCTAACTACTGGCCACGCACAGTATCTTGCATAAAGTATTTATGGAGGGAGAAGTCAGCAAGCCTGTAAATAATGGATTTAAGAAGTGCTTTTTTAAACGGTGGGTGGTGAAATCAGTTTAAAAGGTTTGACCAATGCTTTTCAATGGAAGAATAGAATAGAAAGCATTTGCATTTAGGGAGGCTAAGTTTCATTTCTTGAAAAGTTTGTTTCAATTGTACATGTGGACCAGATGCTGTGCTGGATCGCAATGTAAAAGGGAGTCGTCTAGTCAATTGTAATAAAACATATGAAGGTCATTGGATTATAATCCCTTCGCCAGATGCTTGGGGAGACACCCTGCTAACCCTCCCCATCTCTTTGGTCGTCAGCATGTAACCTCCTTCTCCCCCACCCCCAGAACGTGTACTACACCAGCAGTCAGCAGATCCATGTGGGCGTCCTGAGCCCCACAGTTGACGACGATGACAACCGGTGCCTGGTGGACGTCAACAGCCGGCCGCGGCTCATCGAGTGCAGTTACGCCAAAGCCAAGAGGATGAAGCTTCACTGGCAGTTCTCTCAGGTAACAGCCCAGCAGGAGGCAGAGCAAAGGGAATGGGGAGGGGCCCAGGGGCCAGGAAGGGTCTGGGAGGAGAGGGACACTGGCTAGAGGGAGGTGTGACTCCAGGCAACTCTTGGGATTTATTGAGCACTTACTATATGCCAGGGGTTTCACATACTTCAGTTCATTGGGTTGTTATTATTAGATTGTCATTGTTGCTGTTTTATTATCATTTTATTTAAGTTTTCGATGTAAGGAAGCAGGCTCAGAGTTGGGAGTCACCTGTACAAAGTCACATAGTAAGAGTAGGGCTGGGATTTAAACTTGGGTTTCTCTGGCTTTAAACCCTCGAATTTCTTCTACACAAGCTCATTCTCAGGACATGAAGCCCAGCCTCCCAGGTATAGACAGTGCTGGGACCCTTCTGATCTATGACCCCTCGGCCTGCCTTCCTCCCAGTAGGGGTCGCTCTAGGGGATGAGGTTACCACACAGGGCAGTGTCTTGGGACATTTTGTAAAGGGCAGTCTGCCTTGACTCACTGAGAGAGGAGGCAGGCGAGAGGAGCCGGGATTTCCTGGAATGGTCCCTGGAGGTCATGGCCCAGCCAGGCACCTGCCACTCGGGGACTTTGTGTCAGCCGGATACGAGTGTTCTTGAACTAAAGTAAGTTCCCTGGCCCCTTCAGAGGCCTTGCTCCTCCCAGGAGCTCTGGAATCACCAGGAAAACAGAGCTTCATCTGTGCGGCCCGGGTCTCTCTGTGTCCAGCCGCATGCAGTTCGATGTTGATAAGCATGGCAACTCCATCTCAAAAGTGACACTGAGATTAAATGACCTGGCCAAGATCGCACAGCCCAAGCACGGCCAAGCTGGAGTTCCAACAGGCCGGCTGAATCTGACCCCAGGCTGCTTCAATATCCCAGCCCCCCAGGGCAGGCCCATCTGCCTCCTTTTCAGCCCTCGCAGACAGACGGCCTTCCCACATATGCTCCAAGGTTGTGGACGCATGGCTCAGCTCATCTGTGCAGATCTGAATGCCTTGGTGCCCCTCACTAACCCTCATCTCATCTCTCCATCTGTGATTGGGACAGAGGAAGGAACAAAACAATGGGTGTCCTCGAAACAGACCCTCCAAAATCCAGCTCCTTCCTTCCCTCATCTTGGCACATGGCATTGAATAGGGAGCCCAGCACGATTCCTGCTTGAAGGGACACAGTGAGCGACAAAGCAGGCCATGTTGGCGCGTGGGGACGGGGCAGCCTTCGGCCACTTAGGCATCTATCTAATTGAAACTCCCAGAATGCTTTGATCCTTCTACCAAGGAAACTGTTTGAAAATGATATTTTTAAATCCCTATTTGCAAATCCAGAGAGCTACTCTTACTTGATATTTTGAAATTAACATTTGTGAAATTTTTGTTTAAAACAAAATGATCAATATTTATCAAGCGACCTGGAATCTCTCCCCAAGCCCACATTGGTTAGGAGCTGCTCTTGACAAGGCCAGAGGATGCTGGGAGACTCTTAAATAACTAAAGTCGTGTTCTTAGACATGTTTTCTTGCAACAGGTTTTAATCTTTGCAAATTTCATAGGGAACCTACCAACTAGAATTTTCCGGTGCAGAAGTTGGGCTGAAAGGAGCTTTTAATGGTGCATTTTAAATCTCCTTTCCGGTTGCACAGCCTGCATTATTTACTCCCCTGAGGGCTGCATTTAAACTCCACAGACACTCAGGCTGAATTAATTTCAAAATAATCTAGTGCGATTCTCCCCCGATCGCCTACAAAGAAGATAGGCATTTGCATATCTTAGTGTTCCATCTCATACCCTGACTTTCTGTTTAATGCCTTTCCTCTAACTCTGAGAAGCCCTTCTGAATTTCCAATGCTTCCGGGGTGAACCGGGACAGCGCTCGATTCTGACACTGAGAAACCAGGTTTGACGAAAACATCTCTTGGCAACACGGACGCACACGGCTCTAAGGAACAATTTCCCAATAATGAACATTCTTTCCTTCAGTCGTTCATCAAACATTTATGAAGCACAGGGGTCTGGGCAAGAGGGATGCAGATGTGAGTCAAACAGGGCCTCTATTCGGAGGAGCTCCTGGGCATGTAAACACACCACACTTGGTGATGAGAGCCGAAAGGCGGGGGAGGGTGTTCTGGGACCCCAGGCTGACAGAACTCAGGGAACATTCAAGGCTTGTTTGATCTAGATCTTGGAAGTTGTGGAACAGTTCCCAGGTGTAGAAAGAGAGAAGAACATTCCATGTAGAGGCTCAGCCTGGGCAAAGGCAAGAAAAAGCAGAGCACGCTTGAGAAATGGAAATCAGGTTTGGTGTGGGTGGGGTTTAGAATTTTCCACGGGGCATAAGAGAGATGAGACTTAAGAGTAAGTGTGAGCAGATAATGGTGGTCGCCGGAAGCCACGCTAAGAAGTTTAGATTTCACCTTAAAAGCAAAGGGAGAAACTAAGGGAGATTCTTAAGCAACGGATTGTGGTGATGGGGTCTGAGTCCCTCCGGCAGCAGAGTACAAGTGGGATGGAAGAAAAGCGGCTGCTCCATTCTCCCTGTGAGAGAAGAGGTGACTTGGCTGGCATGGGGGCCTGGGGCCAGGCAGCTGTTGGGAGGACTTGGAGAGTCGTTTCAAGTCTATTGGCAGTAGTGATGGGTTAAGTGGAGGTAGTTGTGAAGAGGGGTTATTAATCCAAGACCACCCCAGGACAGCTTCCTCATAGTCAGGGTTGTCCTGACATGAGGTTGGTGGTTCAGAGAAGAGGTGGGCTCAGGGAACACTGGGCAGGCCATCTGAGGCTATACAGCTCTAAACGGAACTGGACTGGATGGTCGTAAGGGCTTGCCACCGCTGAAATTCTGCCATTCTAAGCTGAAATTAGACAGCAGTCCTGAGAGGGCTTTCCCCCTAGAAGCCCCACTGGGCCTGCCTTAGTGAAAAGCAGCATGAATTTGAAAATTAGCTGAGTTCTTGTTTGAGGGTCATATTTACCCCACTTTATGGAATCATTTGTTATTTCACTCCCTGCCCCTGTCTTCTGTCAGCCGGTAGACTGAAGGTCTGGGCTGTCTTCCACTTTCAGAATCTCCAATCCTTCTTGAGAAGCCTGAGACAGAGCAAATGTCCAGTGTGCTATTGATCGAAGGAAGGAGTCCCTGATTTAACAACTCACAAATATTAATTAAAGGTCTCTGATGTGCTAGGAGCTAGGTTTGGGGAGACCCAAAGATGAACAAAATCCTTCGATGGTCCTCCTTGCATGCATGCATGCTGAAAATAAAAAAAAAAAAAACAATAAGACTGTACTTCCAGGACATTTCAATGTAATAGTCAAAGCGCCCTGCTCAGTTGGAAATCCCTAGTTCCTACAGGAAACACTTGTAGGTGGTAGCACATCCCAACTGCATGCGCTAAGTGGGGTGCTCAAAGTCACAGGGCCAATGTGCACTTCTCCCTCTACTGTAACTCCAGATGGAGGGAGGCAGGGAGGTAGAGATGTTTTATACTAAAACTAGAGGCCCAGTGTACGAAATTCGTGCACTGGTAGGGTCCCTAACTGCTGTCAGTCGGGTACTCCCTCCCTCTCCTCGGCCAGCCCCGCCCGTCGTCGAACTCCTGGATGAACTCCCCATGGAGGAGACAATTTGCATACTATATTTTTATTATATAGGACAAGTGTGTGCACGGTATGGAGTACACATTTGTATGAAGATCTTTTAACACAGGAGGCTTTGATGAGTTGTCAGGTACTCAGACTGTAGTTCATGCTGCCCCCCAGACTGGGGTGTGCCGCCACTCCCATTGGCTGCCAGGTTCTTTGGTGGAAATAGCAGGGCCCATCTGGGAGACAAAGGCACACAGATCAGTGTTCCACCGGCGGCTGTCCCCACACCTCCGCCTTGTGCTGCCTCCTTCTCAGTGCAGCGTGTATGCATTTTCTAAATGAGGACCATCCAGGACAACAAGAGGTTTCTATTAACGCCAGGAGAGAAGAGAGTTTCCAGAGTATGAGGAGACCGACTGGAGGAGTGCTGAGCACAGAGCCAAGCCCGCCTGTCCAGGGACAATCAGCTCTGATTGGTGGGGTCCAATTTGAAAAATTGATGCAAGATGAGTAACCCACTCAGAACAGAACCTGTCTGCAGAGCACATTTCCCAGGGAGCACCGCTAATTCTGCCAAAGAATTTCCCAACACAAGGGAGGAGGAGCTCTGACTTTCTCCCGCTCCAGCCCCCATGCTCTGCCAGGAAGTCCAACTTTGAGAACCTTTTGTGCTGAACAGGAAGACTCTGGTCGGGTATTTCATTGTGGCTTTGGAATAAAACAGCTTTTCATTTCCATGTCACATGAAGGGGCAAGGGTGGAACTGTCCAGCTTGGAGACTGGCGAAGCTCTGTTCAGGCCCTGGCTGTTTTCTTGGTTATCGTTAGTGGATGGTAGTCAGCACCCCCTTTTTCCCCGGCTCACCCCACAGAGATCAGGAGCCAGGACCAGGTGCAATGGCTCACTCCCCACTACGCAGACCTCGGGGAGGTTTGGCAATGTGTTTATCAAGCATTTCTACGGTGCTTACTATGCGTCTGGTACTATTGTAACTGATTTATAAAGATTACTTGGTCCCCATGATAATGTCATTAGATACTTTAATTATCCTCATTCTACAGATGAGGAAACCGAGGCCCAGAAGAATTGAATAATTTGTCCAAGGTCAAATCTGGGAATTCTGTCCAATTTGGGGCCCACACTGCCTTGGTCTCACCTCTGGAAAGCCAGTGGATGGCAGCTATGGCAGCTCCGGGCTGGGTCTCCCTGCCAAGCCACGTCGAAGGTGCGCCTGAACTGGCTGGATTCCCGCCTCCTTAGCACACTCCCTCCTGCCACCCTGCTGTCTTCATTCCCCACCCACCACCACCACCACCTCCACCTTTCCTTTCACACTTGACATTGCCATTGCTCCATCCTCAGTCCACTGGAGCTTCACCACAAATCCCAGGCCCGTCTCCCTCGGCCACCAAGTCTCCTTGAAGAAAGACAAACACCAAAGAGCTTATTGAGTCAATGAAGCGTTGGCTATTCATGTTACAGAAAGACCCCTTTCCCCTACAAAATGGCTTAATCTCAGGTGTCTGTAACCAGCACTAACATCCCACCTATGCCTTCAAGTATTTGATTACTGATTATAAACTGCTTAACCTGGAAACTCCTGCGCTCACTGAGCTTAAAGCCAAAGCCCCACCGGGCCACTTGCCCCTGGAAAATTAATTAAAAAGGAGAGTGGAAGGGGAGCTCTGAAATAAATAGAGCATACAGGATGCAGTCCACACACGACCTCCTGGCGATCACAACCGTGAGACCTGGGTGAGCTCAGGCCAGACGCTCCAAATGCCGCTCCTCAGGGAGGCCAGTGCCAGCAACTAGCTGGGCCCAGCCCTTTCCCTGGACAAGGTGATGGTGTTTGAGGTCCCCTCTGTGATCCCCGGACCAGCACCACCACCAGCAGCAGCACTGGGAAGTTTAAAGAAATGCATTTTGAGCCTCATTGGAGACCTACTAGATCAGAAAAGTGGAGCCCAGCGATCTATGGTTTAACAATCCCTTCAGGAGCTCTGTCTAATCCATCTACCCAACCTATAGCTCCAGGGGGAGCCAGGATGCTTAGTCTGGTGCTAGCTGTTCCACCCCGAGCTGCCGCAGACACACACCTGGGGAAACTGAGGCAGGGAGGAAGGGCCACGCGATCTGGGGTCAGCTCCTCAATCCCTCAGCCCCAGGGACTGATGGACAACCATAGATCTGCATGTGCCTGTGGACATGGTCAGTGCTCCACGTGGAGACAGGGTCAGTCCCCCCAGTGCTCTGGCTCCTTTTGCAAAGGACAAGACTGAAGCCCAGACCAGCACTTAGCCAAGGTCACGGCCAGGGAGAGCCAGAGGCAGGGCTGGGAGCAGGGGCCCGTGTCCTTGGGTTCCGCTCCCACCGCCTCTCATGCCCTTGCTAGTCTCCACTCCAGCGAGGCCCAGAAGGAGAAGGCACCAAGCTGGGGGCTGGGCACCCAGCTCTCGGGATTATTATTAGGCTTCTTGAGTCTGTACATTCAGCTTGCGATTTTTTTAATGCTGTTTCCATATTTAATTTGGTTCCTTTTCCAATTAAGCTCTCTGTGTGCCACAGCATCTCTCCTGCCAGGTTTAATTGCCCTTATTTAAATTCTTTAATTAAAAGTATTATGTGTTTCCAGATCCCGTAGTTGTAAGTATTACACAAATAATTTAGATGACTGGACTAGTAAACCAAGTGACTGCACCCTCCACAGGGGGCGGGGCCGGGTGGGGGTTCTGCATCAAGCCTTAGCCCCCCAGAGCCCTGGGTCTGTCCCAGAGGCTGCTGGCTGGCCCTGGGTGTGAGGACGAGAGCCTGCTAACAGGTCCCTGCTTCCTTCCTCCCTCCAACGCTTAATGCTCAACACAGCAGAGTGACATGGTTAACATGTCAGTCCTACTCTGCAGTGGCTGGCCCTGGTCACCAGGCAAAATGCCTAAGTCCATTCTGTGGCTCTAAGGCCCCACACAACCTGCCCCACACTCACCTCTTGGGCCTCATCTCCTATGCCTACCCCCATGCCTACTCTGAGCCGGGGCCTCTGTGCTGTTCTCCAAACACACCAGGCCTCTATCTGAGCGGGAGCTTTACTCTGGGGCCTGGGACTCTCCCCAGATATCCCCTGGGCTAACTCCTCTCCTTCACATCTTGCTCAGATCTCCCTCCCATCACCTCTTACCATTGCAGCCTGCCTCACCGCCATGCCCGAGCCCTCTCACCCGGCTTGCCTTGGTCCATTCAGGCTGCTATAACAAAACGACCATAGATTGCGTGGCTTAAACAACAAACATTTATTTTGAAGGCTGGGAAGTCCAAGGCCAAGGTGCCAGCAAATGCAGGGTCTGGTGAGAACCCTCTTTCCAGTTTGCATATGGCAGCCTTCTCACTGTCCTCACATGGGGGCGGGGGACGGGGGGAGAGGTGAGAGGGAGAGAGGTCATCCCTCTCCTGTCTCTTCACATAATCCCATTCATGAGGGTTCCATGCCCACCTCCAAATACCATCACATAGGGGATTGGGCCTTCAGCATGAATTTTAGGGGCACACACATGCACACACACACTGCTCTACATTTTTGTGCAGCCTATCACCTTCTAACACACTATAGAATTTATCGTTTGCTCCTCCTCCTAGAATAGTCTTCACTAAGATAAGGATTATTTCTTGTTTGGTCACTGATGTTCCTGACACACAGTAGGCATTAATTAAATATTGGATGGATGGATGGATGGATGGATGGATGGATGGATGGATGGATGGATGGATGGGTGGATGGATGGATGGATGGGTGGATGGGTGGATGAATAGATGGATGGATGGATAAAACATGTCTCTGCAGAGAGTCTTCAAAAGAACTAGATCAAACTGGCTCTTCAGAGCCTCTTGGAGGTGATTTTCCTCTCTGGTCAAGAAGACCCCAGGTGTTGGGGCCCGAACAGCTGTCAGTCTAGTCCACTCCCTTGAGACAGGCAGGGGGTGGAATAAATTGTGGGTGGACTGGCCACTTGTTCTGGTGGGGAACAGTAAAGGGGACTGGCTCCCGGAATCCCCGCCTAATTCTGCCACTGCCTGACCATGTGATCCTGGGCAAGTCTCCTGACCTCTCTGAGCCTCAGTCTCCAATTCTATAAAATGGTGATAATTAGCATCTCCACCTCTCAGGGTTATTGTGAGGAATACGTGAGATCGGGCATGTAAAGCATTTGATACAGTGCTGGGCATGTGATCGATAGTGTTAACTGTTCTTACTTTTATCCCAGGTGCAAAGCCTGCAGGTAGAGGTGCAGTTGGTAGCAACACCAGGCTGCTCCCAAGGGGGCTGAACTCACCAGGAAGGGACTGAGTGGAGGAGGGGAAGGCTCCTTTCCAATGGCGGTGAATGGAACTTGCCCAGAGAGAGGCAAGACCCCAGAGTTTATTCAGTGAGAGAGGTCAAGGTCTGAGAAGGAAGACAAGAGGGAGAAAGCGCCAGGGGCCAGTGCTAGCTCTAGCACCAAGGGGTGGCCTGGCCCTTCTCCCCCTACTCCAGATGTCTTTCCAAGACTCATGCCTGGGCTCTGCTCATTGGGGCCTCCAGGGTGGCCTGACTACTCCATTATACAAAATTCTCCTTTCGGAGCCTCCAGACAGGGAGCTCTCCTTGGCCTCACACTCTGCCCTCCCTGCAGCCAGCCCCACACACTCTCACAGAGGCTGTGCTTCTCCACACCCCACCCTGCTCTTGGCCTCACTCCATTTCTTCCACATTCTTCCCAGAGGCCACCCTGGCTGTTTCTGCCCCAGGGTCACCACACTTCCTGTCTCTAGGGTGCCGAGGGCATGGTTGGGCCAGGGTAGGGCCTGGGAAATGTCATAGTTGAATCTCCGAAGGAACACTTTACTTCTCAGAGACTGCCCCTGTCTTCCTCTCTCAGCCTTGGCACGGTGCCCTGCAGCAGGCTCAGAATGTTCCTGAGTGGCTGGTGGGAAAGGAGGCGGCCGCGGCCTCCTGTCTGGGACCAGTTCCTCCAAGCTTCCGTGGCCCAGGGTTTGCTGAAGCAGCCTGGCCCAGCCCCTGAGGACATGCTGAGCAGTCAAAATCTCCAGTGGAACGGAAGGTCACTTGGTCTGGCCCCATCTGCTTGCTGTGCACTTTTTCTGGATCCCCCACCTGATTCTATGAACAGCCTCATATCCGTTTGTTGTTTGTAGCTGATAAAGGGATTTCCCATCTGTCCTGCTCATCCTCCAGTAATCAGGACAGAAGTGATCATCTGACCCTAGAGATAATGGAACCAGAAGAGTGGGCGGCTGCCCAGGGCCACACAGCTGACCACCAGAAAAGAAGCATCCTAGTTCAGCACTCTCCCCTTTCCATCTCACCCCCTGGAGTGCCGAACCCGCAGCAGATGTCGTGAATAAGAGAGCTGGCTGGTTTCATCCAGCCCTGCCTGCGCTGCACTCCCAGCAGTGGGTAGAACCACCGGGCTGGCCGGATGTTGGAACGTCAGGAGAAGCTGGGTACAGTTCCACTGAAGAAGCACCAGCCACATGGCCCAGCCTGTGGGTGGGCAGCAGATGTGCTTGGTCTGGAGGCTGCAAGCTTTTACACAGAAGCCATAGAAACTGGGCCAGGCAGAGCCATAGGCTGGCCTGTTTGGAGCAAGTGTCACAGGGATGCCTCTGTGTCCAAAAGTCCAGCCTTTGAGGAATAGGATGGGGCCTTAAGGTGAACCACAGCCTCTGAGAGGACAACTTGAGGATGTCCACCACAGTCCCAGCGTGGTTCATGGTTCGGGACTGTGGTGTGGCCACCAACAGTGCCCATTCCTTGGCTGTGCTGCAAGGGCCTATTTATTGTTCAGTGGAAATGAGGTGGTTTGTGCTCTGTGATCAGTTCTGAGTGACACAAAACAAAAGGAGGGCATCCAGAGTGGGGAGAGTATACAAAATTCTTCCATAAGAAACTCAACGTGGGAAAGCATAGAACTGGGGGACATGGGCCTCACCTTCCCCTGTCAGAAGGGAAGAGGTGGAGAAGCAGGAGCTGACCCAAGTGTGGGACCCCAAGGGGTGTTCGGGGTTCCCTTGCTGGTTCCCCTGATCTTAGTTCAACAGAAGGAGAATTCCCCCAGGAGGAGCCACTGTGGAAAGAAAGTGCTGGTTTGGGGGCTGTCCCTGCAGGTGGACATGCAGAGCTAAAGGGCCCGAGGCCCAAGTGCAGAGCCATTCAGGTTGCAGACGAGAACAAGAGGATCAGTTTCAAAGTCCCTTCCCACATGAGTCCTTTCTGAGCCCCTGTCTCATGGCCACTGTCCTGTCCTGTCAGGACATGACCTGTGGGTTTCTTTCTGGCTGTACCTGGGGAGGGGGGATCCACGAGGTCCCTATTTCAGTTCCCCCTTTGTTCTGATGTCTCTGTGATCCTAGGGGCAGTGAGCCATTGCTCTCCTCAGAGGAGGTGCTGGCTGGGCTGGGCTGCTTCACTCACTCAAATGCTTCTGAAGAGGTTTGCTGTCTGCAAGGCCATCTCCCACACACCAGACCTTGGGAAGTTCCACACCCGCTCCTGACACACACACACACACACACACACACGGACTTCACCATCTGGCTTCTCACTCCCCTGCCTCCTTCACACTCGGCTCAAAGTCCCTCCTGGGAGCTGGAATTTTGTTTTAATTTTTTTAACTGAAGAACAGCACATACACACAGAAACATGCAAATATACGTACAAAAATAAATGCTCAACTTATTTAAAACCAAGTAAATGCCTATGCATGCACCACCCTGGTCAGAAAGAGCACCCCACCAGCACCCCAGAAGCCCCCTTCTTGCTTCCTGTCATTCGCCACCCCCTCCACCCCAAAGGTAACCCCACCCTGACTTGAACACTGTGGTTTTATTTTGTCTGCTCGGGAAGTTTATAGAAGTAGGATTATGTATATATTCTGCCTGATTTCCTTTGCTAACATTGTATTTTTGAAATTCACCCCTCTTGAGTAGAGAGCCAGTGTGTCCGTTTTTGATGCTGCATAGTATTCCTTTATGTGAGTCACCGCTGTTTTCTATCCTCCCTCCTATTGATGGATGGTTGGGTTGTTTCCAGGCTGGAGCTTTTAGAAATCATGTTTCAAAAGGCACCTGGGTACCTGTCTGTGGTGCACACCTTTCTGCTAGTTGTATAGCTATAGGTACAGCTGTTGGGTCGCAGGGAAGTGTCTGTTCAGCTGGGGCAGATACTGCCAGTTTTCTCAGTGGTTGTGAGAACTGAGTCTCGATGTGCTCTTGAGATGTCAGTTGTTGCCAGGGGGATGGTGGTGGCAGACTGGGGATGACTTCCAGAAAGGACTTCTGTCTCCCTCGCTCACAGTGGGCTGTTCGCTGGGATGGGCATGGGTGCAGCTGGGGGTGGGCTCAGAGTCTCCCTCTCTTTGCTGCCAGGCCTGCCAGGGTGAACCTGAGCATGGTCACCCCGTCCTGTGACCGATTCCCTTCTTACCTATATAAGTCATGACAGCCAGATTAATGATCACCTGTCGTGTTCCATCCAAGCTTTTTGCTGGATGTTGAGGGGACAGAAATTGATAAAACATAGAACTCTCAGTCCAGCGGGGGAAAAGATAAGTAAATAAGAACTTTTACTGTCCTTCGATAAATGCTGAGCGGGGAAAAAGCACGGGATGGAGAACACTGCGCCAGCTGGGGAACTGGAGGGGAGGAAGCTGGTGGAAGGTGAGAAGCCTCTGGGGGAAGGAGCAGGCGCCGAGCCTTCAGTGACTATGGCTTGGCCTGAAGCAGAGCGTGGAGAGGACGCCAGGCACAGGGACAGCTTGTTCAACGTCTAGGAATCCTGAGAAAATGTAAATGCATTCAGCAAACTACACAGAGTTTGGTATCACTGCAGTTCAAGGTGTGCAAGTTGAGGGGGACCGGGCCAGAGAGAGACACAGCACCACACCATGAGCATGCGCTACAGCGCTGGGCTCTGTCTTCCAGGCCAGATACCCATCTGAAAGGATCACTACTCCCTGCCTCCTGAAGTGGGAAGGGGATCAGTGAGGAGGCTGATGTAGTTGCCAGGGGAGAGAAGATGGTGGCCTGAATCAGGGCAAGTACGGAGGGATAGCGATAAGGAGACAGCCACGAGGCCTGAAGAAGGTGGAATTGACAGGAATCGGTGCCTAATGAGATGCTGGGGAGTGGTGGACATATACTGAAAATGCCCAGCTTTCCCACAACGATGCCTGGTTATGGCTGAGATGGGAAACACAGTAGGTTCTGGGGAAAAGGTGAGTTTTAGCATATAATCAAGTAGCATTAAGCTACAAGGAGCCCACTTACCCAGCCCAAGCAATTCCACTCATTTGGGACACCAAAGCCCAGCTGAGCACATTTTCAATAAAACTCAGAGATACTCAAAATGCTGACACCCAGGCACATAGCCAGCAGCCCCAGTGTGTTTGGGGTATAAACTTAGTGTGCATGGCTACAGAACATTCCAGAACACCAGCAGCATGGGGAGACGATGCCTATCCAGGGATGAGGAAGTCCAGTGGCCTTTTAGACAGAATCCAGGAGCCTGAACTTGGTTGAGACCAGCACTGATGGCTCTAGAGGTCCAGTTGGGAGCACAGACCCTAAAAGCAGGAGGTCTGGTGATACTGAAATTCAGGCCAATCACGGGGTGGTCCCAAGGAGCTAGGCTTTTCAGAGCAGGGGCCCAGCCTATGGTTATGGAGAATAGGGCTTAATCCCCCAGAGAGGAGCCGTAGGAGCAGCCCAGCATGCTGTACCCCAGCCAGGTAGATGGACATCGGGGTGGGGTATCTCTGTTCTAGTGAAAAGCTAGGGCTCTGTGAAGAAAACTTACACACAAGGTCATTCTCAGGGAGGAGATCAACACATCAGAGATGGGAGCCCGAGGCTTCATGGGAATGCAGGCCCCAGACCTCCCGTGGCCTCATTGGATCCCAGACATCTAGACGCACACATAGTCCCAGCCGCTAGGCCTCAGGCTCCCCGGACCTCCCCATGTTGCCTGGACACCCTCTGACTCCACCCTCTGCCCTGGCTCCTAGGGAGGCCCCATCCAGAACCTCAAGTCCAAGCGCTGCCTGGAGCTGCAGGAGAACAGTGACTTGGAGTTCGGCTTCCAGCTGGTGCTGCAGAAGTGTTCGGGCCAGCGCTGGAGCATCACCAACGTCCTGAGGAGCCTGGTGTCCTGACCCGCCGGGACCCGCCCCGCCCGCCCTTTTGCTACTGTGTAGCACCTGCTGCAAGTTGCCTGCTGTCCGCGTGGGTGGTTGGAAGTCCTGGAGCCAGGTTGGTGGGCCCCCCTTAAAGAGCTTTCTATTTCCTATTCAATTTTCGAGCAGTTTCTAGGAAGATGCTGAATGGTGGGTGAAGGTCGTGAATATCATAAACTATTTTGCAACTGTAAATAGGGGACAAATGGAAAATATTTATAACTGTCAATAAAATACTATTATTAAGAAAAGGGTTTCTGCCATCTTTTGTGCCTGGTGGAGATTCATGCCCGGCTCCTCTGAACCTGGAGTTCTCACAGCCCAAGACACATCCCTGCTTGCCCTTCGGGCTCTGCGCCCCTGAGAAAGGAGGCCCTCGGGCCCTGCAAGCAGTGGGAGCGTGTTGTGCAAGCCGCCTGCTTTCTTAGTGAGGCCCAGGGTGGCGAGAAGGCCACTGTGAGCTCGGGGGCACCTTGTCTGGAAGATGGCCTCCGTTCTTCGTTCCCGGAGAAAGCAGGAGTGCTCACTGGCCCCTGGAGTGTCCTCCACTGGCCATCTGCTGGCTCCAGTACACTGCCCTATCCTGAAGTCACCTCCATCACCTCCCAGTGCTGTGCACAGCTCAGCCCCTCAGCAGTGACACTGCCCACAGCAAACGCCCCCTCCAGTCATTAGCTCCATTCCGTTGGCTCCTTCCATGAATCGTGGTGCATTTGCTTCCCTTCCTGAGACTGTTGGAACAAAAAAACCACAAACCTGGTGACTCAAACTACACACTCTGTTGGGGTTCTGGAAGCTAGGAGTCGGAGATCGAGGTGTGAGCAGCATTGGTTCCTTCTGAGCGCTGTGAGGAGACTCTCTCTCCAAGCCCCGGTGACTCAGGCACTGCCTGGCCTGCAGAAGGCCATCTCCTTCCTGTGTCTTCTGTCGTCTTTCCTCTGTTTGTCTGTGTCCAAATTTTCTCCTTTTTTTAAGGACACCAGTCATGTTGGATAAGGCCCACGGTAATGACCTCATTTGTACTCGATTACCTCTATAAAAACCCTATTTTCAAATACAGTCCCATTCAGAGGCACTGGGATTGAGGACACATCTTCCTGGGGGGGACACAACTCAACCCATGGCATGGCTCAGTCAGTTAGGGCTCCAAGGCACCCCCCTGACCCCAGCCTGGGGAAACTGGTGACTATCCTGCTTGCAGCCTGTTGCCCAATCCTCTGTCTCTCCAGCAGCGTCCCCTGAGTGTTTCTCGTCCCCGTCCAAGAGACTGTCCTCTGGTGGGGGCTCCTGTGTTCAGTTTGAAGGACACCCCGCCCCCAGCACCACCTCCAACACTTTAGTTCATACTAGAGCTATGATAAGTGACAGGCTAGACCAGTAGTCGGCAAACTCATTAGTCAACAGAGCCAAATATCAACAGTACAACGATTGAAATTTCTTTTGAGAGCCAAAAATTTTAAACTGAAACTATATAAGTAGGTACATTGTTATTAACTTAATGAGGGTACTCCAAAGACTTAGGAAGAGCCACACTCAAGGGGCCAAAGAGCCGCATGTGGCTCACGAGCCACAGTTTGCCGACCACGAGGCTAGACTGAAGTAGGAGAGGAAACCCTTTCTCGACAGGTTCCAGCCCCACTCACCCCCTCAAGTTTTCTGGGGCCCTGCAGTCACCTGTTTGGGCTCAGTAATTTATAGCTGAAAAACGGATAACACAGAGACCTCCTGCACCTAAGGGACCCCAAGGGAAGAGGGACCTCCTGTCTCACCACCTTTGCACACCGAGAACCCCATCTAGCACGGGATTCACCCTAGAGGGGCCCGTGGGAGCTTCCCAGGCCACTGCCATGGGCACCCCTTACTTACTCTCTGCCTACCTAAGCCGTATCATGCCTGCGCTCATTCCGGTGGAACTCTTCCTATAGCTGTAATATCCCGTACTTCTAGAGTCACTCTCAGTTCTAGTCTCACTCTACCCACCTCCTCTCTCCCTCTAAAATACCACTTCCTGTTCTTCACCATCACTCACACGTGCTTCCCGTCCCCCGTGCTCCCAAGCCCGGTCCTCAGGCTACCAGCATCAGCATTACCTGGGAACGTATTAGAAAAACACTTCTCAAGCTTCCCAAACCATAAACAATCCAGGTTCTGACAAGCCCTCCAGTGATTCTGCTTCTCTGCTAAAGTCTGAGAACGACTGCCCAGCACTACCCTGAGCCAGTGCACACACGCCCTCCCTCCCGTCCTGGCCCAGGCTCATTCGCAGCAACATCCGTTCATACCGCCCCACCTGTTCACACCTCGACGCCACACCCCATCCAGAGTGTCCCTGCACCCACCCGCCTCCCATGGTCCCTGCCACACCACGTTCTGTGAGGAGCGGGAGGACCAAGAGCATGGGCTCTGGAGCCAGGCAGCCCAGTTCATCCCCGCCCTGCCATTGTCCAGCTGAATGGCCTGGAGCAGATACTTAACCTCTCTGTGCCTCCATTTCCCAACCCCCTTAAAAATGGAGATACTAATAGTGTATCTTTTATGGGGTTGTTATAAAAATGAGATGAGTAAATTTATGTAAAGCAGAGCAGTGATGGAAACATAATAAGTGCTCTAACGTCTGAGCTATTATTATTTCATCCATTGACATCCTGACACCCATCGCTGTAACCAATATCCACACCTTTATGCCAACCCACACCCACATTTCCCCTTCCTGTCGACATCCATAGCCCTCCCCACCTGCAGTGACAACACCCACTCATGTCTGTTCCATCTGCCTGGAGGCATTTGTCTTATACCCTTCGCTACCTTCACCCCCACCCCTGCAAACCCCACCCTCCTGCCCTCTTATCAGAGGCACCCCCGACCCCGACATCAACCACTCCCAACAACATCATCCCAAGAAGAAAACCCAAGAATGACGCCCTCCCCCATAAGCTAACCTGGGGCAGTTAAAACAGGACAGGGGCAGCTCCCTCCTGGGATACCACTCACCATCTCCCTGAGCCTAGTTGCCCGAGCCCTGGTGGAGAAGGCTCTGCGAAGGCCTGGGGGGCCCTGACCTCCTAGGAGTGGGGACCACGTGGCCAGTCCAGGCTCCACTATATGTTGGAAGTATAAAGATCAGAATTCCAGGGCCATGTGACTCCAAGCAGAGGCACTGAATGGGTGTGGGGCAGGCAGGAGGGTTAGAAGGCCCCAGCCCATTCAGACCCAGCCTCAGCCCACCCCAGCCTCAGCCCAACCCAGACCCAGCCCACCCCAGCCCCAGCCCACCCCAGCCTCAGCCCACCCCAGCCCCAGCCCACCCTAGCCTCAGCCCATCCCAGCCCCACCCCATCCCAGCCCCAGCCCACCCCAGCCTCAGCCCACCCCAGCCCCAGCCCATCCCAGCCTCAGCCCATCCCAGCCTCAGCCCATCCCAGCCCCAGCCCACCTCAGCCTCAGCCCATCCCAGCCCCAGCCCATCCCAGCCCTAGCCCACCTCAGCCCCAGCCCATCCCAGCCCCAGCCCATCCCAGCCTCAGCCCACCCCAGCCCCAGCCCACCTCAGCCCCAGCCCATCCCAGCCTCAGCCCATCCCAGCCCCAGCCCATCCCAGCCCCAGCCCACCCCAGCCCCAGCCCACCTCAGCCCCAGCCCATCCCAGCCCCAGCCCATCCCAGCCCCAGCCCACCCCAGCCTCAGCCCACCCCAGCCCCAGCCCATCCCAGCCCCAGCCCATCCCAGCGCCAGCCCACCTCAGCCCACCCCAGCCTCAGCCCACCCAAGCCCCAGCCCACCTCAGCCCAGGCCATCCCAGCCCCAGCCCACCCCAGCCCCAGCCCACCTCAGCCTCAGCCCATCCCAGCCCCAGCCCATCCCAGCCCTAGCCCACCTCAGCCCCAGCCCATCCCAGCCCCAGCCCATCCCAGCCTCAGCCCACCCCAGCCCCAGCCCACCTCAGCCCCAGCCCATCCCAGCCTCAGCCCACCCCAGCCCCAGCCCACCCCAGCCCCAGCCCACCTCAGCCCCAGCCCATCCCAGCCCCAGCCCATCCCAGCCTCAGCCCATCCCAGCCCCAGCCCATCCCAGCCCCAGCCCACCCCAGCCCCAGCCCACCTCAGCCCCAGCCCATCACAGCCCCAGCCCATCCCAGCCCTAGCCCATCCCAGCCCCAGCCCATCCCAGCCTCAGCCCATCCCAGCCCCAGCCCACCCCAGCCCCAGCCCATCCCAGCCCCAGCCCACACCAGCCCCAGCCCATCCCAGCCCCAGCCCATCCCAGCCTCAGCCCACCTCAGCCCCAGCCCATCCCAGCCTCAGCCCATCCCAGCCCCAGCCCACCCCAGCCCCAGCCCATCCCAGCCCCAGCCCATCCCAGCCTCAGCCCACCTCAGCCCCAGCCCATCCCAGCCCCAGCCCACCTCAGCCCCAGCCCACCCCAGCCCCAGCCCACCCCAGCCCCAGCCCATCCCAGCCCCAGCCCATCAAAGCCTCAGCCCATCCCAGCCCCAGCCCATCCCAGCCTCAGCCCATCCCAGCCTCAGCCCATCCCAGCCCCAGCCCACCCCAGCCCCAGCCCATCCCAGCCCCAGCCCATCCCAGCCTCAGCCCATCCCAGCCCCAGCCCACCCCAGCCCCAGCCCACCCCAGCCTCAGCCCATCCCAGCCCCAGCCCACCCCAACCTCAGCCCACCACAGCCTCAGCCCATCCCAGCCCCAGCCCACCTAAGCCCCAGCCTCAGCCCACTCCAGCCTCAGCCCACCCCAGCCTCAGCCCATCCCAGCCTCAGCCCATCCCAGCCTCAGCCCACTCCAGCCTCAGCCCATCCCAGCCCCAGCCCATCCCAGCCTCAGCCCACCTCAGCCCCAGCCCATCCCAGCCCCAGCCCACCTCAGCCCCAGCCCATCCCAGCCCCAGCCCACCTCAACCCCAGCCCATCCGAGCCCTAGCCCACCTCAGCCCCAGCCCATCCCAGCCCCAGCCCATCCCAGCCTCAGCCCACCCCAGCCCCAGCCCACCTCAGCCCCAGCCCACCCCAGCCCCAGCCCACCCCAGCCCAAGCCCATCCCAGCCCCAGCCCATCCCAGCCTCAGCCCATCCCAGCCCCAGCCCACCCCAGCCCCAGCCCACCCCAGCCTCAGCCCATCCCAGCCCCAGCCCACCCCAACCTCAGCCCACCCCAGCCTCAGCCCATCCCAGCCCCAGCCCACCTAAGCCCCAGCCTCAGCCCACCCCAGCCCCAGCCCACCCCAGCCTCAGCCCATCCCAGCCCCAGCCCACCCCAACCTCAGCCCACCCCAGCCTCAGCCCATCCCAGCCCCAGCCCACCTAAGCCCCAGCATCAGCCCACTCCAGCCTCAGCCCACCCCAGCCTCAGCCCATCCCAGCCTCAGCCCATCCCAGCCCCAGCCCACCTCAGCCTCAGCCCACCCCAGCCCCAGCCCACCTCAGCCCCAGCCCATCCCAGCCCCAGCCCCAGCCCACCCCAGCCCCAGCCCACCTCAGCCCCAGCCCATCCCAGCCCCAGCCCATCCCAGCCCCAGCCCATCCCAGCCCCAGCCCACCCCAGCCCCAGCCCACCTCAGCCCCAGCCCATCCCAGCCCCAGCCCCAGCCCACCCCAGCCCCAGCCCATCCCAGCCTCAGCCCATCCCAGCCCCAGCCCATCCCAGCCCCAGCCCACCCCAGCCCCAGCCCACCCCAGCCCCAGCCCACCTCAGCCCCAGCCCATCCCAGCCCCAGCCCATCCCAGCCCCAGCCCACCCCAGCCTCAGCCCACCCCAGCCCCAGCCCATCCCAGCCCCAGCCCATCCCAGCGCCAGCCCACCTCAGCCCACCCCAGCCTCAGCCCACCCGAGCCCCAGCCCACCTCAGCCCAGGCCATCCCAGCCCCAGCCCACCCCAGCCCCAGCCCACCTCAGCCTCAGCCCATCCCAGCCCCAGCCCATCCCAGCCCTAGCCCACCTCAGCCCCAGCCCATCCCAGCCCCAGCCCATCCCAGCCCCAGCCCATCCCAGCCTCAGCCCATCCCAGCTCCAGCCCATCCCAGCCCCAGCCCACCCCAGCCCCAGCCCACCTCAGCCCCAGCCCATCACAGCCCCAGCCCATCCCAGCCCTAGCCCATCCCAGCCCCAGCCCATCCCAGCCTCAGCCCATCCCAGCCCCAGCCCACCCCAGCCCCAGCCCATCCCAGCCCCAGCCCACACCAGCCCCAGCCCATCCCAGCCCCAGCCCATCCCAGCCTCAGCCCACCTCAGCCCCAGCCCATCCCAGCCTCAGCCCATCCCAGCCCCAGCCCACCCCAGCCCCAGCCCATCCCAGCCCCAGCCCATCCCAGCCTCAGCCCACCTCAGCCCCAGCCCATCCCAGCCCCAGCCCACCTCAGCCCCAGCCCATCCCAGCCCCAGCCCACCCCAGCCCCAGCCCATCCCAGCCCCAGCCCATCCCAGCCTCAGCCCATCCCAGCCCCAGCCCATCCCAGCCTCAGCCCATCCCAGCCTCAGCCCATCCCAGCCTCAGCCCATCCCAGCCCCAGCCCACCCCAGCCCCAGCCCATCCCAGCCCCAGCCCATCCCAGCCTCAGCCCATCCCAGCCCCAGCCCACCCCAGCCCCAGCCCACCCCAGCCTCAGCCCATCCCAGCCCCAGCCCACCCCAACCTCAGCCCACCCCAGCCTCAGCCCATCCCAGCCCCAGCCCACCTAAGCCCCAGCCTCAGCCCACTCCAGCCTCAGCCCACCCCAGCCTCAGCCCATCCCAGCCTCAGCCCATCCCAGCCTCAGCCCACTCCAGCCTCAGCCCATCCCAGCCCCAGCCCACCTCAGCCTCAGCCCACCCCAGCCCCAGCCCATCCCATCCCAGCCTCAGCCCACCCCAGCCCCAGCCCATCCCAGCCCCAGCCCACCTCAGCCCCAGCCCATCCCAGCCCCAGCCCACCTCAGCCCCAGCCCATCCCAGCCCCAGCCCACCTCAACCCCAGCCCATCCCAGCCCCAGCCCACCTCAGCCCCAGCCCATCCCAGCCCCAGCCCACCTCAGCCTCAGCCCACCCCAGCCCCAGCCCATCCCAGCCTCAGCCCACCCCATCCCCAGCCCATCCCAGCCCCAGCCCACCTCAGCCCCAGCCCATCCCAGCCTCAGCCCACCCCAGCCCCAGCCCATCCCAGCCCCAGCCCACCTCAGCCCCAGCCCATCCCAGCCTCAGCCCACCTCAGCCTCAGCCCATCCCAGCCTCAGCCCATCCCAGCCCCAGCCCACCTAAGCCCCAGCCTCAGCCCACTCCAGCCCCAGCCCATCCCAGCCCCAGCCCATCCCAGCCTCAGCCCACCTCAGCCTCAGCCCATCCCAGCCTCAGCCCATCCCAGCCCCAGCCCATCCCAGCCTCAGCCCATCCCAGCCCCAGCCCACCTAAGCCCCAGCCTCAGCCCACTCCAGCCCCAGCCCATCCCAGCCCCAGCCCATCCCAGCCTCAGCCCATCCCAGCCCCAGCCCACCCCAGCCCCAGCCCATCCCAGCCCCAGCCCATCCCGGCCTCAGCCCACCCCAGCCTCAGCCCACCTAAGCCCCAGCCCCAGCCCATCCCAGCCTCAGCCCATCCCAGCCTCAGCCCATCCCAGCCTCAGCCCACCTCAGCCTCAGCCCATCCCAGCCTCAGCCCATCCCAGCCTCAGCCCATCCCAGCCCCAGCCCATCCCAGCCTCAGCCCATCCCAGCCCCAGCCCACCTAAGCCCCAGCCTCAGCCCACTCCAGCCCCAGCCCATCCCAGCCCCAGCCCATCCCAGCCTCAGCCCATCCCAGCCCCAGCCCACCCCAGCCCCAGCCCATCCCAGCCCCAGCCCATCCCGGCCTCAGCCCACCCCAGCCTCAGCCCACCTAAGCCCCAGCCCCAGCCCATCCCAGCCTCAGCCCATCCCAGCCTCAGCCCATCCCAGCCTCAGCCCACCTCAGCCTCAGCCCATCCCAGCCTCAGCCCATCCCAGCCTCAGCCCACCCCAGCCCCAGCCCACCCCAGCCCCAGCCCATCCCAGCCCCAGCCCACCCTAGCCTCAGCCCATCCCTGCCCCAGCCCATCCCAGCCCCAGCCCACCTCAGCCCCAGCCCATCCCAGCCTCAGCTGGCTGCTTTTTCTGCTGTTGCTGTAAGCTCATTAACAGCTGTTTAGTACTCTTGAACACCCTGGGGTGAGATCATTATTTTTTTAATGATTTGCACATTAAACAACTTTTGTTTCCTGTTCTACTGCCTTTGCTGATACTAGAAAAGCCTTTTTAGCCCCATGTGACAAGAGCCCCTTGACAGCCAGCCCTGCTGCCTGGCCCACAGCTCAGCTCCACAGCTCATGAAGGAGACCGGCTCCTCTGTCCCTGATGCAAGATGGACGCGACTATCTGCAGAAAGAGTGGCGCAAGCCATCAGTGGCCTGGCCATATCCTGACTGGCCCTGCAGGTCACCTGCCTACAGCTCCTGCAGCTTCCTGCTTCCCCTTCTGAGGCCCTTTTCTGGCCCCAGGCACATGCTCAGACTGGAATACCAGAGAGTTTATCTCTCAGGAACAATCTTCCGTCAGTGAGGGGTGGGCCTCCTGACCCTCCAGAGGAATACATGGCAGGTCTGAGCCTCCAGTCTCTCAAAGGTCCCCAGTGGGACTGAGCCTCAGTGGCCCACCTTGATGCACCCCCTTCTTCCCTGCTCCCTGTCTCATCTCCCCTCTCCTTCCCTGTACTGCCCTCTCCCAAATGCTCATCTCTAAGGCTGCCGCTGGGAGATACAGCTCACTCCCACTCCTGCACAATGCCCCCCCATGAGCACCAGTGCCCCCCAAATCCACATCTATACCCCGGGCCTGATCTCCCACTGCTGATGGGCTCTGGGAAGCTGGGTGCTGTACCTCAGATAATGCTGACCTATGTGCTGAAAGCAGACCTATCACTCCTCCTCCCAGGCCTACCCCAGTGATACCACCCTCACCAGGTGCTTAAGCCAGAGGCCTCCTCTTACCCCTAACCCCCTCACTCCTCAGCCTCCCACCTGTATCTCAGTCCCCCAGGCAGTGATGCCTCCTGACAACCCAGTAATATTCCCCGGCCCCTTCATCGCTCACATGGACCCGCCCCCTCACCTCCGGTCTCTCCCACGCTGCGCCTCATCGGTCCTCCACACGCAGTAGTCACAGGGCTCTTTCTGAAATGCAAATATGATTACATTCCTTCCTGGCCTAAAACCTTCAGTGGGTCTCATCAAAAATGGAAAATGAATAACACAGGCACCGGACTCCGAGGTTTTTCCTTCAGCAGGTCCAGAGGCTGTGCCTAAAGCATCCAGGATGGGGACTTTGGACACAGGGTGGGCTGTGGATGTGAGGAGCCCTGGCTTCTTGGCGGTCACACCCACTGGACATCGGCAGCCCACTCCTCCAGGGATGTTCGTGTCCCATGTCTTTGTTCCTTTGTTCAGAAGCTTTTCTTAAGAAATGTAGTAGTTCGTTAGGGGTCCTGTAACAAAGTCCCACGGACTGGTGTCTTAAACGACTGAAATGTGTAGTTTCGCAGTTCTGGAGCCCGGAGGTCCAAGGTCCCGGTGTCAGCAGGTTGGATCCTCTGAGGGCTGTGAGGAAAGGACGTGTGCCAGGCCCCTCTCCTGGGCTTACAGACGGCTGACCTCTCTCTCTGTGTCTCTACATTGTCTGCCCTCTGTGCATGCCTGTCTCTGCTTCCAAATTTCCTCTTCTTAAAAGGACACTGGATTGGATTAGGGTGCATCTTAGTGACCTCGTTTTAACCTCATGACCCCTGGAAAGACCCTATCTCCAAATGAGGTCACATTCTAAGGTGCAGGGGTTGAGGACTTCAACATATAAATTTTGGGTCCAGTTTCCAGGGCTGCTGCTGCCACCCTCACAACAGCCCCTAGGGGGCACTGTACTCCCCTTGTGCTCTGTCCAAATCCTCCCCCTGTGTTCCTTGGTGAGGCACACCAGGATTTCTGAAAGGGACTGAGCTACCAAAGGGGACTCCATGGAAATGATCCCCAGACCAAGGACAGCCTGGGAGTCATTTCCCCCCAATACTTTCTGCTCCCCTAGGATGTTCTAGCCACAGCTTTCACCAGACCTGGTCACCCTCAGTTCCTGACAGTGAACCTGACCCCTTTCTGACTAGGGCAAAAAAGACCCTTCTGTATTCGCGTATGAGTCAGGACCTCGGCTGGATACAGATGGCGCACTCGGGGGCTAACTGAAGAGTTTAATGAGGGTGACAGTGTGGGCAGGGTAAGGTGAAACTCCCAAAGACAGCAAGAGTGGAAGCTCAAGGGACAGAGAGAGAGGGTGCTTCCAAACCCCACTGACAGCTGCTTTCATGGAAGTGGGCTGTCCAATAGGATCCAGGCCAACTTAGGAGGAGCCCCCACTGTAGAACCCACAGCCCAGCAGAGAGGGAGCCTTTAGGGGGCTTGGGAAAATTCCTCCATGTCTCCTTCCTCCTGCTGTCAGATAGTCAACCAAAGCCGCCCATTGGCCAAACCCAGCTGGAGGCAGAAGGTGGAGGAGCCACTGATGTGGTCCACAGAGCAGGCCAGGGAGCAGCTAGAAAAGGCTTCAGGCCACCTCACTGCCTCTCCCGTCTTCCTAGTCACATCTCTCCCTCAGCCTCTGAATGCCTCCTGCACTGAAACCAACCATACCACGTGCTTCCCCGTTTAGCTACTCCTTTTACTGATGTGAAAGAGAGAGGAGAAAGAGAGGTCTCCCCACCTCCAGCCTGAGTCCCTAAGGATTTTGTTAGCCTTGCCTCATCCTGTCCAATTCCTCAGGGTCATCAAGACTTGGGTCTCCTTCAATAGCCTCAGACCTTCCTGACCATGGGAAGGTCTCATTGGCTGGGTGCTGCTGCCAAGAGGCTTCCTACTCATCAGCTCTGTATTCAACCGGCTATCTCTTGTAGAGCTCTTTCCATGCCTCAGTTTCCTTAACTGTAAAATGGGGGTGGTAATAATAATATTATATGAGAAAGTAAATGCAAAGCACTTCATAAGGAACACACAAAGAGAAAGAGAAGTGCCTAAGACCCACCCAGAGGGAGCCATGTCCTGTTTTGTTGGTGTAATTTGGGTGTCTGCTTGGGTTGGACTACCCCATTACTTAAGTCAATAAATTGCCTTTGCAGCTTAAGCTGGTTTTAGTTGAATTTTCTGTAATTTGCTACCAAAAGAATCTTGACTAGTGAGGTTATTTTGAGAATTGAGACAACTACAGTGCACAGAGTTACAGCGCCTGGCACGTAGTGAGCACTTGGCAAACATTAGCTGCTATTCTTCTTGTTGGACCCATTGGGTTGGTGGCCTGGAGTTGGCCTCGATGCTGTAAAAGAGCCTAGAACGGGCCTCGACCTTGTGCACTGGACTAGCTAACAGATCCCTTCCATTTAAGTGCATTTAGTTGGTCAGGGCTGCCTAGAGTAATGTGTTGGGAAAGAATCTGAGTCTCTGGCTTCCATAGGGAAGAGAACCAGAGAGGATGAGCCAGGGCGAGGCAAAGCATGCCCGGTGTCCTATTTGGCCTTTCCATCCCCTCTTCCCCCACTCCATTGTGCTGCTCCAGAAGGTGTCCTCCCAGATGGGCCTGCATCTCTCCATGGCCCTCAGCTCACTGGGCAGGGGCTCTGGAGCCCCTCATTGGCTGGGTGCTGCTTCCAAGAGGCTTCCTACTCATCAGCGCTGTGTCCTGCCCCACAGCCCCAAACACTAGTCATTGCAGTCACCTGCCCAAATTGCATAGACCCTCCAGCGGCAGGCACACTGCCCTCAGCCCTTCCCCTTTGGGCTCTGGCCCCCTCCCCATCCCTGCCAGGGGAGAGGGCTGAAGTTCAGTGTGCCTGCTCACCTGTACCATGCTTGGTGTCTGGGGAAAGTCACAGGCCAGGAAGGTCCTAATCATAATCATAATAACAACAAACATTTGATTCTATGGCCAGGTACTGAGGTAAATACTTTCCATGTATTTTCTCATTTAATATTCATTATAACATCAGGAAGCAACTATTATTATCACCACCATTTTATAGGTAAGGAAAATGGAGTCATGGACAGACCAAATCATTCTATAAGGACGTATAACTAGTAAGAGACAGAGGTTGGATTTGAACTCAGGCTGATTGTAGAGCCTGTTCTGTTAGCCTCTACTACACCATTCTGCCTCCCTTGGGGGGGCCCTGGGAGCCCCACAGTAACCGTACACTCCAAGTGTGCATTGATGCCAGTGCTCCTCCCTGAGGCTATACCTGGGTCACTAACACCTATAGGAGCACCGGACCTGACCCAGACCTGTACTAGGGTTTTGCCAACTCATCGTACCCTACAAGATAGGTTCCATTCTCAGCATCATTTTATAGATGAAGAAACCAAGGCATAGAAGTCAAATAGCTTGCCTAAGGTCATATAGCTGGCCAGTGGTTGTAGCCAGAATTTGAACTCAGACCCCCTGCTTTAAGGCTGTGGTGTTAACCACTGGGCAACACCACCTGCCAGCCACCTGGCTGCCTCTGTGTGATAAGGGATCCACAGGTGGTGCCAAGGCCACCGGGAGCCAGCCTCACTGGGCTCCACTGGAAATGGCTGTAAAGACTGCCCCCATTTCAGTTTCCTGATGAGCCTGACCTTCCAAACGTGACCACAGTGAGAGTGTGATTAATGAGCCAATTATTTCTGGGGAAGACATCGTGCAAAATAAATAGCCCATTTCCCTTCAATTTACTGTTTTAATAAATAAATAGTGCTCCATGCTCGGGGTTTGTTTATTGCTGCTCATACCTGAAAGTTCATGATGAATCTTCATGTTGTTCATTTCTAAAATTAATCAGATCTGCCCAACGACTTTGAAATATAGGGCCGCATCTGTCCTTCGACGTTAACAACAGGACAGCCAGGTGGAGCCCCGGGGAGAGGCAGGGCTGGGGGAAGTGTGGGCAGAGGGCAGGGTGCTCGGTGCTCTGGACCCATGGCCGTGCATGCCCACCCAGAGAACCACAGTCAGGGAGCCTCACAATGTAGCTCCATGATTGATGGTTCAAGGGAGGTCACAAAAACAGACAGGGGCATAGGAGGAGCAAAACCTTCTCTTTCCTCTGCTTCAGTTGTGGATTCAAACAAGAGCCGTCTGTCCAGAGTCCACCCAATGGGCCAAACTGTAAAAGGCCTTCACCTCCTCTTCAGCAGTCATGGGTGATTGCATGGTCATGTATTCAACCGGCTATCTTTTGTAGAGCTCTTTCCATGCCTCAGTTTCCTTAACTGTAAAATGGGGGTGGTAATAATAATATTATATGAGAAAGTAAATGCAAAGCACTTCATAAGGAACACACAAAGAAAAAGAGAAGTGCCTGAGACCCACCCAGAGGGAGCCATGTCCTGTTTTGTTGGTGTAATTTGGGTGTCTGCTTGGGTTGGACTACCCCATTACTTAAGTCAATAAACTGCCTTTGCAGCTTAAGCTGGTTTTAGTTGGATTTTCTGTAATTTGCTACCAAAAGAATCTTGACTAGTGAGGTTATTTTGAGAATTGAGACAACTACAGTACACAGAGTTACAGCGCCTGGCACGTAGTGAGCGCTTGGCAAACATTAGCTGCTATTCTTCTTGTTGGACCCATTGGGTTGGTGGGGCCACATAGCAGGCTGTTTAGATGAGGTACTGAAGAGCTTCCTGGGAGAACACTAACCCTAAGGGATGAGGAATTCAGTGCCTAACACTGACTCAGAAAGAAAACTTTCATCAGCAGGACGGAGCAGGGAGTGGTGTCTGAGGAGAGCCTGGTGGCTGTCAGTCAGCTCCACCTGGTTCAGCCCCACTGAACGTCCAAGTGTGTGCTCTGTGGGGGGGGGGGCGAGTGAAATGGAACGGGGAAGGCTGGAAGTTCCTGACTTCACCCTGTATGCTCTCTTCCGTTTGGCTGCTAACATCACTCGGCACAGGAAGGGGAGCGAGGCGGACTCCCCCTCTTCGCAGTAGAGCCCAGGAACCCTCGTCACTGTGAGGCAGCCCAGGCTGAAAGGTCAGTTAGGACTAGTTTGCTCTGAGGAGCCAAAATCCCCAAATAAACAAGCTTAGTCTCTTTAAGATATGGCTTCTAAGCATTCAATACATGCAGGCTTTGAGGAGGACAGAAAAATAAAATACAGGTTCTGCATTAGCGGTTCATTATCTAAAGAAACATGTGTGTATGTATGTACACCAGGATGGATGGATGGATGGATGGATGGATGGGTGACTCATCAAAGTACATCAATAGCATCTATGGTTTGCTCATATGAACCTAATGGGTCTTCATAAAATATTAACCATGATTTTGAGCTCATATGCTCCATCTGTTACCCTATTAAGTTAACCAGTGCCTCTGTGACACGCTGAGAATTGCCATTTGAGGTAGAACTAAACATATTTGAGCTGACATCTTTATAGTTTTTTATCTCCCATGCAGGTCTGCATAGCAGCAAAGGCAGTAATGAAACCAGCACAAATATTAGATGCCTTTGTTGGAGATGTACTTATAGATCCCTTCTTTCCCAATGAACATAGCCCTTGCCTAGCTCATCCCCGAGGCCTGGCCCCAGCACCTCTTTGGAGGAGAGGAGGAAATAGACGTGAGCTGTAGCTAACCTGGATTACCATTTACCTGTTCTCCCCTGTTCTCCTGAACTACCAGCAAGAACATTCACATTTTAGCTCTTGTTGACTTTCTGAGCTCTGCATGTTGCCCTGATACAAAGCAATCCTCCCCCTTGGAAAGGCCAAAGCTTCATCCCTTAATTCCTTGTATAAACCCTTTGTTTCAACCCTGGGTCTGAACAATCACATCTTCAGGCCTTTGACAGCTCTCAGGAGAGCTAAATTCCCTTGTGGTTTCAGAGGAATAATAGTGTGGGGATAGTTAAGAGCGAGGAACAAAAAAAAAATGTAAGAGAACAGTACCTACAACTAGATGGCAATACTTTTGATGCTCTGTTGCTAGGAGCGTACATATTAGGACGGTTATGCCTTCTTGGAGAATTGACCTCTTTATTATTATGTAATGCCCGCTTTATCCCTGATAATTTTCCTTGGTTTGAACTTCACTGCCTGAAATTACTATAACTACTCCTGCTTTTTTTTTTACTGGTGTTAGCATGGCATAGCTTTCTCTATCCATTTAGTTTTAATCTATGTGTCTTTATCTTTAAAGTGGTTTCTTGGGTCTTGTTTTTTTGATCCACTTTGACAATCTTGTAATTGGTGCATTTAGTGATCATTGATGTAGTTGGATTAGTAGCTACCATATTGGTTACTGTGTTCTATTTGTTGCTTTGTTCTTTATTCATCAATTATAGCTCAGGTTTCCATCGCCCTACACTGTTCCCAAGAGGGTTTCAGCTCATGGGTTTCTGTTCCTATAAGTTGTGATCTCTGGATTCGCTTGTTGGTCTCTCCAGTTTGGGGGGTAGCAATTTGTCCTATGACCTCACTCTCCTTATGGATCTGAGAAGAGTTGTTGAATTTTCACTTCTCAGGGTATTGACTTCTAAGCTCCCTACATCCTGAAGGGAAGGGGGGGGGCCTTTTTCATCAATATTTCTAAAATCCTAGGGGAAGTGAACGATTTTCTAGCAAAATACAAGTTACTTAAATTGATCCCAAAATACATCAAAATCTTGAATAACCATGGGAAAAACTTGGCAGAGTTTTAAAGACCTGGCCCAGGACGCCTGGTAAGGAGAGGTGTTTGGCTTGTGCTTTCACCCTCCTTCTGTGGACCTGGGAGAAACAATGGGGGGCAGGGGCAAGCGTCACTTGTCCAACTTGTGCACCTGCTGCATACCCTCCTGGGGAGTCAAGCCCTCCGAGAGGCAGGCACACGGCCAATTTTGACCCCCTCGTACCTACATTCCTGAACACCTGCAATAACCCCATCCCTGCAGCTTGTCTGTGCGTGTCTCCTCTGTGGCCTCACGGAGCCTGAGCCACTGCAGGTGCCTTGCCTCACACAGACGGCCAAGGTCCCCGGGAGGTCGCCCTGGGTTGCAGGGCGTCCCAGTGCCTCTGCCCTTTGCTGGTCTTGTGAACTGTGGCTTAGGGGAACCTTGGAAGCAGCTGTCCACGGGACTAGGGGAGACCCTGGAGTTCCAGACAGTACCTGCCTCCAGTACCCACCTGCCACCCCCAGAGCAGAAGGCCACACCTGAGGTGAATTCATCAATTATAGTGCAGGTTTCCATCGCCCTACACTGTTCCCAAGTGTGGACAGGGCCGGCCAGGTGCGCAGTCAGCTCTGCTCAGCCAGGCCCTGCCAGACTGGGGGTTTCTCGTCTGTCATCCTGACTGTGCTGATGGTGCATCTTCAAACTCCGCTAAACGATGAGACGGCCTTTTAGCTGCAATACACCAACCCAATTTGGGAGCCCAAATGACATGGCTCCATCTCATTGGCAGGAATTACGGCTCTTGAGTTGGTCACAAGCTGCAGAATAAGTGAAATTGTTGACAAAGAGAAATGTGTTTGAAAACATGACGTGATCTATGGTTAAAGCCTGTGCATTCTGCATCCATCTCAGAAATATTCTATTTCCAGAGCAATTTCTTCACTAACTAGCTATCTCTGGAATGGACCATATGTCTTTTTCATTACTGTGTCAGTCCTGCCCCTGTTGGCAACAGTTCCAGCTGCTAAGCTCCTGATTCCCCATCCACAGGCTCAAACCTGTCCAGGCTCTTGGGCCATGATTCACAGAGACTCTGTGCCCACCTTGGTCCCTGATGCTCCAGAGTCCTTTCTGGGGGCACAAAGCTGGGCCACAGAGCTGGCCTCGGGGTCCTGAGTGCAGAATGTGTAGTCACAGCCACCCTCCAAATAGTCACCACTATGGTATCGGGTCCAGAAAGCTGATCCAGAAGCAGGTAAGGCTGGCCCGTGCCCAAGCAGGAAACTCTCAACAAGGGGCACAAGGTTTGCGATATTGACATTCAGATTTAAAGAGACGCGGTACGAGACTTTCTTTGTAACACCTTTGGAGTGTGCTAGATTCATGGCTAAGCCAAAGGCCCTTAAGGAGCCGTGCAAGATCTAGGTGAAAGGTTACATTGGAGCTGATACGAAATCTGTAACAAGGGGCTTTGGAGAAGGCATTCTATGAGCAAATGCCTAAAAGCAAAAATAATAGGCAACCCATACATGCCTATGTGCCAGACACTTAACTACTAATTTACATGTATTAGCTCTTTGAAATCTCAGCAACCTTATGCTACTATTATTATGCCTAGTTTACTGATGAGAAAACGAAGGTATGTGTAGTCCATGGAAAGAACCTCATACTCACCAGAGGTGCCATCACTTGTAGTAAGAAAGGTATCTAGAAAACAGAAATGTCAGCCTCCTGCCCTGACAGTAGCAAGCATGTCAAACTCGTTTAAACGAGGCATGCCGCCCGCCGGCCGCGAGTTTGACCTGCTTGCACTGTGGTGTCGGTGGAGGAAGCACAGGAGTTTGGGGGTGAGATGTGACTGTTTCTGAAATGCTTCTGCCTCAGGTGCACTGTATTCCCTCTTCTCTTCTCAGCAAGAGGCTCTACCGCCCACCTAAGCAGCACTCCCAGCCTTGGCTGCACGTTTAGAATCACCTGGGGCGAGTTTAACAGTTACAACGCCCAGACCAAGGGAACCAGAGTCTCCAGGGAGGCATGCAGGCACCAGCGTTATTGGAAGCCTTCGCTGATTTTAGGCAAGACTTGATCTCTTCCGCAGAGAGCGTTCTGGCTGGAAGAGAAGGTGATTGCGGCAGTTCAAATCCTGATCAGCAGAATGTGAGGAGCTCGTCCAAGTCACTGCCTGTGGAGTGTGAGCCACCTGGGGAAGGAAGGCACACACAACATGCCAGTGAGAAACGTGTGGCTGCCAACAGGGTCACAGGACACCTGACAGCAGTCCTGTCAAGCCTGATGGAAGTAAACATGGCTTGGAAACCTCGAAGGCAATATGTGTAGGTGGGGAGCCGAAGGTGAAGCCACAGAGAGGTGAAGCAGTTCCGAAGACCACAGACGCTGCTGACAAGGTACATGCCTCTGTGGGCAGAACAGAAACACCGCCAACAGAGTGCAGCCGAGGGAACGATCAGCTCATTTGTGCCTGGTGTCGGACGGCAAGTACACAGCGAATAATCTCCGCGCGGCTGCACTGTTTTATAATAACAGCCCATGGCCACACTGCACACGCCTGAAGTCTGATGTCAGAGCAGAAATAAAAATGCTTTGAAGCAGAAATTCCTGGGCTTAAAATCTTTCCTGACATTCTCTCGCTCTGCGTCTAACTACCCCCTTTGAGATTTTACTTCTTTTTCTGTAAAAGGGAATCATTAATTCATACAACGAATGTCTATTGAGCATCTGCCATGTTCCAGGCGTTGATTTAGATGCAGGGAATAGTGCAGGTAACAACACAGATAAAAGCCCCTGTTTTCTTCGAGTTTACATATTGTTCAGGGCAAGCAAACAATGAACTAACAAGTAAAATACATAGCAGGTTGGGCTGTGACGAGTGCTGTGAAGTTATATAAAGCAGGGGAAGGAGATCAGATGCCTGAGGGTGGGGAATGCAGTTTTATTGGATGGTCAGGGAATACCTCCCTGAGAAGATGACATCTAAACAATACCCTGAAGGAATGAAGGGAGCAGGCCAGGCAGAGATCTGGGGGAAGAGTGTTCCAGGCAGCAGGAGCAGCAAGTGCAAAGGCCCTGTGGTAAAGAATGTGCCTAGTATGCTATGCTTGGGAATAAAGTGATCTACCTTCTGTGGTTGTGTATGTGTGCATGTGTGTGTATGTGTATATTTACATATATTTGGGGGAAGAGTATGGAAATAACTGGGGGATGCCCCAAAAGCCTTGAATAACTTGGGAACCATCCTTCCTAAAAAGAGGGGCTATCACCTCTTCTGGGTGGCAATAAAGCAATCTACTTAGAGCTCAGTTGGTGGCCTTTACAACAAAGCCAGGCCCAGACAAGCGCCAAATGCCCCACACATTAGTGACGGGTGTCACTCTTTGGCAAAGTGATGAGGTCAAAATTTCCTACCAAGAAAAATGCCCTTTCCTCGAATGTGTCTGTGCTGGGTTGTCTCTGAGAAAAAGTGATGCTCCCTGTGAAGAGGTGCCCTTGCTCCTCAGATGAGCCCATAAGGAAAGCAGCCTCACCCCCTTGGGGTGGAGAGAGGAGGGAGATTATGGCACCATCTCACAGGCCCTCGGCCCCTCCCTCCCAGGGGCAGCAGAATGGACACCATTATCCGCCTAAAGGAAGTCTGAAGTACTCCAGCTTACAAGACCTAAAGGCAGAAACAACCCTAGATTAGACCATCCCTCCTTGGTCTTTCATATGTTAGCACGTAGAACTCCTCCAACAAGCATGATGCATCACAGAATTGTAATAGAGAAAGATGGTGCTGAGAAGTGTTACAAGCATGTTTTTTGATCCATGGGAACTCAATTAATGCTGTCTATTGTTGTCATTATTATTATTCTCATTACAAGCTAGGTATAGACACCAATCATTGGACATTGGGCCTCTACCCTGGAATCTGGTGCCCTGAATCTTGACCTTGGGCCAAAGTTCAGTCATTCTCTACAGGGCTTACATTTTTTACCTGGGCAGGACCCAGACAGAGAAAAGCTGTCTGTAACAGGCTTACCTGGGCTGACTCACACCCCAACTTCAAGGGCAACTCTAATTGGAAGCCCTGGGAGTTCTCAGGGGCCTGAGGCTCCTGCTTGTTGCTGTACGAACCCCCTCCAGAGACCAAGGGAGATTTCCAGTAAGATGGGCTCTGCCCTGTTCTCCGACAAGCTGTGTCAGACTTCCAGGAATGGTGCTTTGTGTATCTTGGTCTGAGGCAGTAGAGTTAAGAAATGCAATTAGCTGCTAAAAGCTCTGATGGCAAGTCAGATTGCCCGATCCCTGGGAGGCCATCAGTCAAGAAGCAGACAAAGGTATCCTTAAGTCCTCGGTGCTGTGGCTCTGTTTCTTGATGGAGTTGGCTCATTTGCCCCCATTGTGGGCATAGCATGAAATTTTAACTCTAAAAAGATGGTTCCAAATGGTGAATAGGGATATCATCGCCCATTATTACAGGACTCCATATACTTTTCTTTGTTTTGGGAGGTAGCTGGTAAGTAGAAATAAGAGGAGCAAGGGGAGGGTGGGGTGAAGTTTGATATGATGAGAAGCACACTGGACTTAACATGAGAAAACCTTAGTGTCAATTCCAGCTGTGCCTCTACTATGCTGTATGACCGTGGGCAAGTTATTTGACCTTGCTGAGCTTGCTTTCTCTGTAAAATAAAACAGAAATATTGATCGAGTTGTGAGAAAGCTATTCTCTTTGCAGGTGGATTCTGACTCCAGCAGAAACAACCTCTGTGTGTGTGTGTGTGTGTGTGTGTGTGTGTGTGTGTGTGTGTGTGTGATACTCTTTTTTTAAAAAAATTAAAATCTTTATTGTTCAGATTATTACAGTTGTTCCTCTTTTCCTCCCCATAGCTCCCCTCCACCCGGTTCCCACTCCACCCTCTGCCCTTAGCCCCTGCCCCCCCCCACCCGGCACTGTCCTCATCCATAGGTGTACGATTTTTGTCCAGTCTCTTCCCGCACCCCTTTCCCCCCCAAGAATAGTAAGTCCACTCCCTTTCTATGCCCCTGATTCTATTATAATCACCAGTTTATTCTGTTCATCAGATTATTTATTCACTTGATTCTTAGATTCACTTGTTGATAGATGTGTATTTGTTGTTCATAATTTGTATCTTTACCTTTTTCTTCTTCTTCCTCTTCTTAAAGGATACCTTTCAGCATTTCATATAATACTGGTTTGGTGGTGATGAACTCCTTTAGCTTTTCCTTATCTGTGAAGCTCTTTATCTGACCTTCAATTCTCAATGATAGCTTTGCTGGGTAAAGTAATCTTGGTTGTAGGTTCTTGCTATTCATCACTTTGAATATTTCATGCCACTCCCTTCTGGCCTGCATGGTTTCTGTTGAGAAATCAGCTGACAGTTGTATGGGTACTCCTTTGTAGGTAACTGACTGTTTTTCTCTTGCTGCTTTTAAGATTCTCTCTTTGTCTTTTGCTCTTGGCATTTTAATTATGATGTGTCTTGGTGTGGTCCTCTTTGGATTCCTTTTTTGGGGGGTTCTTGTGTGTGATATTCTTTATAGAAAGGTACAGAGGGATGGAAGACACCACCATACACCTGTGCCTTTGGGTTCTAGAGGCAGACATAGTTGGAATGACCCCCTGGGGTCATGATAACAGGGTGTGAGCATCACCCATCTCTGGCCAGACCCAGACACTTGGGCTCAGACTGCCTACCAAGGGGTAGGCAGTGAGGCCCCATAACCCTCTGGCCACAGAAACAGGTCTGCTGACTAGCAGTTGTTCTTCCTAGCTTTACCAAGGCCAAAAATATAATATCAGTGGTAACTGTGGGTATAGTGGATGGAATTCTGGCTCTGGAATCTACCTTCGAATCCTAGCTCTGCCCTTACTAGGTAAATTATTTAGCTTCTTTGTGCTTTTGTTTTCTCATATGTAAAATGAAAGAAATGATTATAGATCTCTCCTAGTGTAGTTATGAGGTTTAAATGAGATAATATATGTAAAATGCATGAACGAGTACCCAGCATATAAAAGGGCCCCCCCCCAAAAAAAAAAAACAAAACAAAACATTAGCTACTGTTATTGCTAACACTTATTGAGTTGGCTTAGGGAGATAACTATGACCCAGACAGTGTGTTGGGTGCGTAAACCCTCATATTTACCCTGTGATCTCTGTAATGTTAATATCCCATTAAAGACACCAAAATGTAGAGAGTGACTCTCCCAAAGGCACCCAGCTGATTCCTTCAGGAAGTTTCTCAAGCAAAAAGGAATTTCCTTCCTCATCTGGATCCCTATCACACTGTGAAACACCTGCCAATGACACTGTACTGTAAAGATCTGTTACCACTTTGTCTTTCTCTATGGGGTTGGTGAAATACAGCCCATGGACCACACTTAATTTTTTAAGTCGTTTAATTGTAATGGTTGTGTCCATTTGTTTTCATATTGTCTATGGTGCTTTCACACTACAGTGGAGAGTTGAGTGATTGCAACAGAGACAATCTGGTCCACAAAGCTAAAAGTATTCATGAGCTGGCCCTTCAGAGGAGTTTGCCGGCCCCTGCATTAGACTATGAGCACTGGGAAGCAGGGCTCACACCTTCCATCTCTGTGCCCCTCATCTCAGCACGCGATGGGGCTCCTTAAACATGGGCTGAATGAGGGGGTGAGTAAGCATGTGGCAGACTTGAATGGATGCCACCTCAGAAGGAATGACCCCTCAGAAGCCCCGCTGTCGGGCTCTTGGCCCCACCCAGTTCCTGGGAAGCCCCTGGGCTCGGTGATGCTGCCAACTGCAGAGTGGTCCCACGGGTGATGCTGAGACAGAACCAGTGACAGGTCTCCACATCATCATCCCAGCACCACTCGCAGCTCCCAAATGAGAGGATCAGCGTCCTCTGGGAAGGAAACCCCTCTTCCGTCCTCGCTGGTGAGATGGAGGTGGTTTGGGGAGCACACCTGCTCCTTCCTGCCCACTGCCTCCCGCCCAGGGGTTGGGTGCTGTGCCTGTCCTTGGGGCCTCCTGTGCATGACAGCAGGATTGCCTTTCTGCTTGAGGCAGGCTGTCCCACAGCGACTACTTCAGCCTCTTGTTGCAAAACAGCAACAACTACAAGGAAAATAGCTGCTGTTTGTTGAGCTCCTGCTCTGTGCCAGGCACGGGGCCTGCCTCCTACTTTCCCAGCTCTTAGAACAGCCCTGAGATGCAAGGTGGGCTTTCTCAACCCATTTAAAGATGAGGAAACTGAGGCCCCTGCCCAAGGTCACATAACCAGTAAGGGGTATTATTTCCTCTTTTCTCATGTCCCTGACCGGCTTCCCTAGGGACCCATAGCCCAGCAACTAGAACAGTATTGGCGCTCCGGCATTTGAATCAAATAGTCTCACCTGCCCCAGCCTGGCCCACGGCAGATGAGGTTGTCATTTGTTAGAGATGCGTTTGCTATGCACTGGCACTGTGTCAGGTTTTATGGAGAGCACTCAGCACAGAGGTCGCCAGCGCAGCTCTGTCTTTCAAGGACTTCACAGTCTAATAAGGAGAGGCAGATAGGAAACCAGCAAGCAGCACAACAGGTAAGGCGCTGGGTGAGGGGAATGGGCAGTGAGGAGGGGCTCCGAGTGGGCGTGGCTCGAGTGGGCATGTCCAGTGGGCGGGGCTGTAACCTCCGCCTCACCCCTCCAAGTTAGCTGTCCATCATCTTCTTCCATAAAGTTAGTTCCATATAGCTGCTCCCTTTGAACGGCTCCTTTGCTAAGTTTGAAAACTTCTGCCCTCGGGGATGAACAAAGCAGGAAGAACAAAGTGCTGATGCCATCATCATCCAAACTACACATTTTTTCAAAAAATCACGTTCTCTCGGAAGTTCACAGAGACCAGCTCTTAAATACATTCCTGGAGCGTTTTTCTTCTCAGAGGACAATTAACCTTTGCAATTAGCTTCATCAACAGGAACTTAATAGCAAATGTTTGGTCGCTTAGCAACAAGCAAGCAGCCGCCAGCGGGATTGCTCTAGCTTTGTTACCGAGAGTCTCCTGGGAGGCAGGCTGAGGAAAGCGGGTGGGATTTCCAGACTCTGCACAGCTCTTTGCCCGAGAGTGCTGACCACTCACCCAAGGTCCTGCTGTCAGTGACCTGCGGGGCCCATGAGCCAATGAGTGAGGGCTCAGCCTCTCATCACTGACTGAAAAAGGAAAACCCCGTAGCCTCTGGTGCCTCAGATGTCCCAGAGGAACCTTCAAGAATGGCCCGGCAAGGGGGTGTCGGTCTGCTTCACCCCTTAGGGCAGTGGTTCTCAACCTTCCTAATGCCGCGACCCTTTAATACAGTTCCTCATGCTGTGGTGACCCCCAATTTCATTGTTACAAATTGAACATAATTAAAGCGTAGTGATTAATCACAAAAACAATATGTAATTATATATGTGTTTTCCGATGGTCTCAGGCGACCCCTGTGAAAGGGTCGTCTGACCCCCAAAGGGGTCGTGACCCACAGGTTGAGAACCGCTGCCTTAGGACAATGTGCCCTGGGAGAAACAGGGCCTCCTGAATACCTACTTCAGGGTCACTTCATGTCTTTCCAATTTTCACAGGGCCCCTTATCCCCCTTTTTTTGTTGTCAATATTTTTTCCATTCCTTTTCAGAGAGAGTGGAAAGGAGGAAGGTGAGTGGGGAGGAGGGGGGGGTAGAAACATCGATGTGAGAGAGACACATCAATTGGTTGCCTCTCCCACATGTGCCCTGACCGGGGTTAGGAAACAAACCTGCAACCAGGCACATGCCCTTGACTGGGAATCAACCCCCAGACCCTTCAGAGCGCAGTCTGATGCTCTAACCACTGGGAATGCCAGCCAAGGCCTTATCCCCACTTTAAATGGGAAGACTGAGGCTTCGATTGAATCACTTGCCCGGTGTGCCCAGTGGTAAGTTCTGGGGCAGCTTGGTCCCCAGCGCGTGCTCTTTCCACATCCGCCCAACGTGCTGCCAGGCTGTGCGCCCGTTCTGGGCCTGGGCTTCAGTGTTGGGCGCAGTGGGTCTCTCTGGTCCACCCAGCCTGGCACGTCTGCATCTTCTTCCCAAACTCGCACCAGCTCAGAAGCCACTGCCGGCTTCGGAGGCATTTACTTGGACCTCTCTGTTCTCTGATTTCACTGACCATGTTTCCCAGGATGAAGAATCCTTTCTTTCTGAGTGTCAGATTCCAAACCGAAAAGCAGTAAAATTGTATTCAGATCCTGGCTTTCACATTCACCAGCTGCATCACCTTGGGGACTTAACCACCCTTCCTCGGGTCCAAAAGGTGATCCTGTCTTGTCGTAGGTCCTCAAGAAACAAAAAATACAGAACAACAAAACAAACCACCGCCAGGCGGCTCACACCCCTGTCCTGCTCCGCTCCTGCCTCCTTTCCCTCACAAGAACTTCCCCCTATAAAGTGACCTGAAGAAGGTTTAGATCAAGTGACTGCTAGAGACCTCTCAGTATGTATACTCATAAACCCAAACAAATGCCTTGAAGAAAATGTCCTCCTTTTCCTTTGAAATAAAAGTCCTCCAAGGCTGACAGATCTGATTTGGATTCTGACTCCATCGTGTAACAGCTCTGTGACCTGGGCAGACACCCTCTCTCAGCCTCCACACCATCCACAATTGTCCACGCGGAGGAAAGTAATTCTTCCCCAATAGGGTTCTAGTGAAAACTAACTCTGAAAACCAATAAACAACAGCTTATCCCAGGACCTGGCCCAAGGCTCACCTAAGCTATTCAGGCAATACATGTTTTGTCTGAATCCATTCGACAAACATAGCCCGGATGTGTTCCTGTTGTGAAATTCTTATTGGCGTATTTTTACCAAATTAGTCATATCTACACTGTTTCAGCACCAGCTTTAGGGAATAGCATACCTGCTTCTATTTTCAAACAAATTCATACCAAAATAAAATAACTGCAATCCCATTTCCTTTGGCACTCTGAAAGGGCTGTATATGCATGAAATGGCAGCTTGGGTTTTAGAAATTCTCTTTTTTAGAAATGGAACTTCCCAACTGCCTGCCACCCCCAGGGTCTCGCTTGATGATCAGCTCGCCCTGTTTGAAACACTTCACTGGCCTCTCAGGATGTGCAGAAGTCTGCAAAACAAACCTCATCGTGTTAAACAGAGAGTTGCCATATGACCCAGCAATTCCGTTCCTAGAGATAACCAAGAGAACTGGAAAATATGCCCACACAAAACTTGTGCATGAGTGTTCATAGCAGCATTATTCATAAAGCCAGAAAGTGGGGGGAAACCAAATGGCCACCAATTCATGAGTGGATAAACAAAGCATGGTATATCTATAGTTTTAGTTTCCTATGACTGCTTTAACACATTGCCAGAAACTTAGTGGCTTAAAACAAAACTGTAAGAGAATACGTTTATTATCTTACTTCTCTTAAATTCTAGAGGCCAGAGTCCTTAATCTGTTTCACTGGCTGGAGTCCAATTATTGGCCAGACTGGCTCCTTCTGGAGGCTCTGAAGGGAGAATCTATTTCCTTGTCTTTTTCAGCTTCTAGTGTCTACCTGTATTCCTCGGCTTGTGGCCCCTTCCTCTATTTCTGAAGTGCAACACTCCAGTCTCTGCTTTTATCATCACAGTTGCCTGGATAATCCAGGATCTTTTTCCCACCTCAAGATCCTTACTCAATCACAGCTACAAAGTCCCCTTTGCCACATAAGGTAACACTCCAGGGATTAGGATTTAGGTGGTGGACATCTTTGGAAGTCATTATTCAGCCTACCATACAATAGAATATTATCCAGCCAAAAAAGGAATAATGTACTCATATATGCTACAACTTGGACAAAACTTGAAAAGTGCTCAGTGAAAGAAATGCCACAAAATGTATGAATCCATTTATATGAAATGTCCAGCATTAGCAAGTCCATAGTGACAGAAAGTGGATTAGTGATTGTCGGGGGCTGGAGGTAGGGACAGGGGGGCAGGGGTGATTGGAAGTGACGGCTAATAAGTATGTGGTTTCTTTGGGGGTGATAAAGTTCTGAAATTAGATAATGGTTGGTGATGGTGGCACAACTTCATGAATACACTAAAAGCCACTGAACTATCGACTTTAAAACAATGAATTTATGATCTGTGAGTTATATCTCAATGAAAAATAAACAATTTAGAAGGAACCTCATCATGCATGGATATTACCTATAAATGATAAAAGTGGAAATATTATTTTTAAAACAAATTGTGGTCTGAATCCATTTATTTCAATAAAGTGTTTTACACCAAATTGTTCAACCAAATTGTATATTTCCCAGGAGGCAGTATAGTGTGGGGTGGAGGGTGGACTCTGAATTAGTTCAAGTACTAGCTCTGCCCCTTACTAGCTGTGTTTTCTGAGCCTCAGTTTTCTCACCGGCAAAGTGGGAATACTAAAAATGCTTGTCTCTCAGAGTTGTGAAAATTCAATAGAATAATTCAGGTAAAGCTCAGCATGTAGTGAGTGCTCAACACCTTTGTGCTACTGATTACATTACCCTGGTCCCCTCTGCTTGGCCCTTTGGTGGAGAGAAAGAATGTGATGCTGATCAACCCAAAGGGGGCCCAATAGGCAACCACTAATTGACACCAGGAGATGGAGAGTGAGCTGATTCGATTTGTCTTTTAAGAACATGTCTCTGGCTGTGGTGTGGCAGAGAAAAACAACTGTGCTGAAAAAGAGGCTGAAAGCAATGGTTAGGGCACTGTGGCAATGGTCAAGACACTGGGTGGCAGGGACCTGAACTTGGGCAGGGATGGAGAATGGGAGGGAGAGTCTCCTTTTGTCTCCATTGACACCCAGTTTACACACTGAACACCAGTACACACCTGAGTGCATAGATACACAGGCAAACACCCCCCGCCCCCCATCCACAGCACTGGCATTCTGTAACCACAGGAGTGGACCCATTGGCGAGTGTGATGATTAATTTGATATGTGAATTTGACTAGGCTTCATTGCCCGATGATTCAATAAAACACAAATCTAGGTGTTTCTGTGAAGGTATTCTGTAGATGTGGTCTTTTTCAAAGCCCTTCAGGTGACTATCATGTGTTGTCAGGGCTGAGTACCTCCACTCTGGAGCTTTGCCATTTGAGAATTGGGCCATGGGCCAACACCATTAACATCACCTGGGTGCTTGTGAGACATGCAGGTTGGCAGGCCTCACCCAGACCTACTGCCTCTGAATCTGCTTCACCAGCTCCCCAGGGGATTCAGAGGCACCGTGGGAAATAAAGTCAACCTTCACCCACGGACGGCTGCCCAGCCCACTCTGGCTCCCACTCCATGACTGCAGCTCTGGATCCTATTGAGGGGTCCCAATGACCAAATGTTACGGGTGCTGTACCCCTCATCTGAGACCCTCCCCACCAGCCAGGCCTGGGCTCCACTAAGGCTCACAAATTATTTCTCTTCAGAATAGAAGCACTCACCCCACGCCCAGTGCAAGCATTCCTCCTGCTGCGTCCATACACAGCCTCTTTGTTGGGTTGGCCTTGACTCATAGCAACTACTTAACTGGGCACCTACTAAATGATGAGGACTTTACAAACACCCATCAGTTTAGCCATCCCGTGACCCCCAGTAGGATAAGTTTTATTAGCCTCATTTTGCCCATGCAGACACTGAGGCTCAGAGAGGTTAAAGCTAAGAGCCCACATTCACACAGCTGGCCAGTAGCAGAGCTGTAATGGGCACCCGGGGTGTCCAAAACTTTATTACACTGTGCTTCATAAATAAAACAGTGAAGGGACTTCAAAAACCAGACTCTGAAATTCCAACATTCTCGGGAAAAAAAGGAAATGTAACTACATCGCCATTTCCTGAGAACCGTAACCAGAGGGGGAAGGATTTGACATAAGAAAAAGCGCCTTTGGGAATATGAGCTTGTGCATTAATGTAATGATTATTCCTCCCACCTGGGCTCTAACTATATTTTTATTAGGATGCTTTACATATTCTTTAGCTTTCTTAAAATGCTAAACTGACTCTGAGTCCCCAAATGTGCCCCAAATCTAGGTAGTATGTTTAGAGGAAGCAAAAGCCCCTCGCAAAATAACTCCCAGAGGCCTGAGTTGGTGGTTTGTATAGCAAGACGGTGATAATCCACTTCTCTCCCGGGAATGCAACTGACATAAAATTCAAACCAAACTGAATTGATGAAATGAACCCTCAGGCTTGAAGGCTCATCCTGTGACCTGAATCGCTATGATCATGACTGTCCGGAGATCTGTGCCAGGCTCCTCCGTGGCCGGGTTAAGGGCCAGGGTTCCAGGCTCTGGAGAGTTAGGTAGCTCCATCTGTAGCCACGGTCAGAGGTCAGCTAGTAATGAGGGTCAGGATTCATGGCCGGGGTTTAAACTCAGTCAGTGACCAAATCTCCAGCCAGGAATAGAAACTGCATGAAATAAGGTTTACTAAACGACTCTCTCCAAACTCACTGATTTGCAGGGTCACAAGGTCTCTCGTTTGTGGTTCCTTGTTACGATGGCCATAATTTGCTTTCACATACTTCAGCACAGAGGGGGACTCAATTCTCAGAGCTTTTGCCCTAATAGAGAATCCGCAGACCAGGGGTCATCCGCTAACGTGTACACTCCAGTGGAAGCCCATTAGGTCAGAAGCCACTGTGTAAGCATTTCTGTTAGTTGTATTTCAATCAACAGATGAGGTTCTGAAAATTAGTGTGTCACATATCAGAAATGGGCTTTCCTGGTAAAAACAGTGGCCTTTTGACGAGGAAGATGAAAATTAGGAATGAGTCTGTATTGGTGGAATGAGGAGCGCTCAAATATGTGGACTGGCTGAAAATACTTTGGAAACAATATTCGCCTTTGCCTGAACAGGACAAAAACATCCAGGAAGGCCTGTGCCCTTGAGCAGGGGTGGGCAAACTTTTTGACTCGAGGGCCACAATAGGTTCTTAAACTGGACCGGAGGGCCGGAACAAGAGCATGGATGGAGTGTTTGTGTGAACTAATATAAATTCAAAGTAAACATCATTACATAAAAGGGTATGGTCTTCTTTTTTTTTAGTTTTATTCATTTCAAACGGGAGGGATCCGGCCCACGGGCCGTAGTTTGCCCACGGCTGCTCTAAGAGCAAACTAAGGAACCTCACTGAACATGTGTGCAGAGCCCTCCAGCCCACAAAGCACGTTTCCCTCAGGCCGTATCATTTGCCCTTCACCATGACTCATTATTATCCATCCTTCCCACATTGCCTAGGTGAATAAAACGAGGGTCCCAGTAACTTACCCTGGATCCTCCGGCTGGTGCAGGTGCGGCCCACTCCCCAGGCCCCCGTCATTACACAGAGATTCTCAGCACAGTCCCTGGAGCTCATTGCCTAGCCCTGCTTTATCCTCGCCAGCTCTGTGACTTGGGAAAATTACTCAGCTTCTCTCTGCCTCAATTTCCTCATCTGGAAAACAATCATCATAATAATGGCATTTATCTCTTAGGGCTGCTGTGAAGATTAAATGCATTATTATGCACAAAGAGCATAGGATACTGCCTGATGCATCATAAGTACAACAGAAGTGTAAGCTATTATTAGCATTAGCTCTAATCCGGGATCCCAGCAGAGTCTTCTCATTAGGTTTCTGGGCATCACTGGGTGACTTCAGGGAAGTTTCTCTACCCCTCTGTGTCCATCCACAGATTGGCCCTCAGGAAACTGGGATTCTCCCTGAGTCTGTCTTCTCTTTCTCCTGTCCTTGGACCCCTCCTCTCTCTTTCCCCTTCTACCACCAACAGTTGCTCCCCCTATACCCCACTCCCCACACCCACACCAAATCAGACAGGCTATCCCAAGAGTCTAGGTGAGGAACAGCTTTTGTATTCAAAAGCTGTCCTTTACAATGGTCGTTTTTGAATGTTCAATACAAAAAGAACTCGTTGTCTCCTTTAAGAGCCCAGTTTGAATTTTTTAAAAAAGCTCTCCCGTGAGAAGCAGCTTTGAATCTGCTTCCTGGCTGCAGCAGGGGGATTATCAGCAGAGAACCACATTGCATACTTAATTGCAAAGCCATCCCCTGGCCAAAGGCTGCTCTGGGATAAGAGGCAGCTTGGGGCCCTCGTAACTACTTCGTACTCCAAGTTCTGCAGAAGACATCATGGTGCAATAGAGGGGATCTCGGTGGGAGCGTTGCTCTCCAACACTCAAGAATGACAGAGGTGACCTGCCATGTTGGGACTCGCTTTGACCTGTGGCCTCTTAGAACCCTGGTCTTTGGACACCTAAGAATTACCCTAGGGAAATGGGAGGGCCAGGACGGGCAGTTCCTGGAGGTCCTACATTCATTCTTACGCTGCCCAGGGACAGAGTGGGCTTTGCCCAAAGGGGAAACCAAAGAGATCTGTTGGGTCTGCCTGGACCACTTCCATCTACGGGCTGGCGAAGTGTTTGGTGTGAAAGGGTATAGGGCCCAGTGCACAGGAGTGACTAGGAAATGTCTGAGGTGTGAATTTCCTGGAGGTTGATGATCCACTCACCTCCAATTGTACGTTTAACATTCGGGGACTCTGCAGGGTTGCTGGTGGGGGTGATTGGTTGAGGGCTGAGCCACTTCAGTGCCCTCCCCTCCAGCAGTGAAGGAGGAACAGTCTTCAGAAAACTTTATCTCGGCCTTTCAAGTAGAGATAGTGGAAGCTTACACAGCTCAGCAGCTCCTCCAGATGTATATCAGCAAATTGAAGCTTTTCAGAGTCCCCGTGGAGCATCCAAGTTAAGGGATGGAGGGCGATATCTGCGAGGGCAGATTTCCCGGGAGTGTTTGGGAACTTCCTAAACACAATAGGAAATGAACAGCAAAAAACAACCAGCTCTCACCTCACACATCAGGGAAAGTGTCAAGTTTTATAGAAACTTAACTAAGCCACACAAAGCCAAGTTTTTCCAAATCACTTGGTTTAGAAGCTCCTAATGGGGAAAAGATCATTCTAATAGGGACCCCCATCTTTGCCTGGATCACTATTGCCAGCCTCTTTTTCAGGTTACCTGTCTCTAGTCTTTCATCCAATCATCTTCCAGACCATCATTAGAAATGTGTTTCTATGCCGAACCGGTTTGGCTCAGTGGATAGAGCGTTGGCCTGCGGACTCAGGGGTCCCAGGTTCGATTCCGGTCAAGGGCATGTACCTTAGTTGCAGGCACATCCCCACTGGGGGGTGTGCAGGAAGCAGCTGATCGATCTCTCTCATCGATGTTTCTGGCTCTCTATCCCTCTCCCTTCTTCTCTGTAAAAAATCAATAAAATATATTTTTAAAAAAAAGAAGAAGAAAGAAATGTGTTTCTAAATCACATATCTGGTCACACCGGACTCCTTCTTAGTACTTCCAAGTTCTGCAGAAGACATCATGGTGCAATAAAACTCGGTGGGATCCCAGTGGCTCCCATTGTGTTCAAGATGGAACAAAGATCCCTCCACTTGGCATGCAAAGCCCTTCAAAATCTGGTCTCCATTCAGGCTTGAGACGCACCTGGGGCTCACCAGTAAAGCTGTTACAATATTGAAATACCTCTGTGCTCCTTTGATGACCCTTTGCCATTCACCAGCCAACCCCCTTTGCTCACTTGGCTTCTGGCCAGACCCTGGCAGGAAAGACAGCGCCTCTTATGGCATTTGGCACTGGCTCCGCAGTAGGTGTATGCTGGGCAGAGGCCTTGGCATTGACCAGTGTTCCCTAGAGAAGCCCTTGCATGGGCACTTTTGGAGCTACAGCTTCAGCAGAATTGCTCAATGCAATATTTTAAATACTACTCCTGCCTCAGTCAACTGTACTAGACTTCTTGTTCACCTTGCTTATTTATTTGTTGAATGGATCAAAGAGCACCTGAATGAATCAAGGAGTGAATGATGGATGTCCTAGCACCTGCTATCTTCCCAGCTTCGTCATGAAGGAAGGAGGTCCCTGGGCCATGTGGGTGGGTGAGTGGAGGAATAGCCCTTCTCCCATAGCAGAAGACCTGTCTCTAGGGCAGGGCGGAGGTAGGATAGCAACCCTCCTCTCTGAAGCCCAGTTTCTGCTGCTCCTTTTATCTTTACTCAGGAGACAGCATCACCGATTCTATCCAGAGCTGCAGGTGAGTCACTCTGCCCAGCCTCACCCACCCCACACAGGTTTCCTTGACTTTGACTCATCCATCTATATGAATAGACTTTTCTTGGTGCTGTCCTGCCTCAGCTCTGTCCAGCAGCCTAATGAAAGGGAGCAGGGCAGACTTCTGTGCTTGTTGTAGGGGTGGTGTGATGAAAGCAAAGAGAAGGCAAACCACAGGCCCAGGTTCCCACAGCTGGACAGAGGCAAGGTTCCTGTGATGAACCCCTGGCCCAGCACTTTTTATATAAATGAAGCTGCTTATTGATATCCGTAAGGGGTAACAGTCCATCTCTCTTTAACTAACCACTTAAGTGTACCGGAAGACTCTTTATAGTGGAGGCAGAGACCTTGTGCTTGGCCACACCCAGGCAATTCCTACTGCTTTCTCCTGTCCTTGGCCCCTGATCCATCCTCAGAGGCACTGCCCTTGTTGATAACAGGCTGGAGGGACCACTGCTGTGGGGCAGGGGATGTGGGGTGGGGGGGGGGGCAGCGCTACACACAGTCTGTCCCTCAAGACTGACAAATCTCCTATCTAGATGCAGTCGGTGCAAGATGGATGGCAAACAACATTTGGACTGACAGGTGCCATTTACTAATGTGCTCTAGATCAATGGCTCCCAAAATTAAAACATTCTGTATCTGTCAGATGGTCCCCACCAGACTCCCTGGCAGGACAGAGGTGCCAGCCTCCGATTAGTGTGAGGGTAGAGGCAGTGGAGGTGGGGAGACTGTCAGCCGTGGGGGAGGGGTGGCATTTCCCACTAGAGTCATGAGCAAGTCTCCCCCAACCACAGTGGCTCCAGAGGCTCCCCAGAAAGTGAGGAAATGAGGAGCGGGAAGTCCAGACAGGAGCATTTTGTAGCTGGAGAGCAGAGGAGACATCCCTGAGTTTCCCAGCAAGCTGAGCACTACCCTGGGCTTGGACAAGACCTGAAATACCCAGGAGAACCAGCGCCCATGGTGAAAACCGTTTCCTGTTTGCCTTCATCCTTTGGGATCTGTGGGCATAGCAGATGCTGTGGATGCCCCATACCATCTTCCTCCAGCCTGCCTGAGTTCACTGAGTCACAAAGACTGTTCTCAGCCCTCACTCCCAGCACCCAGTCTCTCTCCTCTGCCTGCTGGCCTCTCTTGAGAAGGCTAACCCCTATTTTTGTAAAAATTACTATTTGAAATTCTCTGCTATTAGATGATCCCTTATTCTGTAAGTCAACTCTGTTATTTTTAGATGGCCCCTTACTCTGTAAATTAACTTTGCTTTCTAGCTACTTGAATAATAGGGAAGATAAACTTGGCTGTCTGACCTTGTAGGCTAGTCATCTGACGTAAGGTCCAGAAAAACCCTTATTTGGGAGACAAAGGGGGTGGAAAGATATAAATAAGGAAAGCTTCCTCCATGTTTTTGCCCAGAAATTTGGGAGACATCTCCCTATGGGCCTGCTGGCGAATAAATGGTGTTACTCCATTTCTCTGGGTATTGCTTGGTTTTTCTCTGGTCTTCTGTAAGCATCATTTCTTCTGTAACACTCTGAGTCACCAGGCACCTCTGTGAAATACAAGGAAGTTAATGCCTGGGGCTCGGGGCTGGGGGCTGGCAGTGGCTAGATAAGTGCCCCAGCCCTTCCTCCCGCCCCACCCTCGCCCCCCTCCCACCATGTCCTCCAGTGGCACACTTCTTTCATTTTTTAAAATTTATATTTATTGTTGAAAGTATTATAGATCTCCCAATTTTTCCCCCATTGACTCCTCCTCCCCACTCCCACCCCTTCCCCAGGCCTTCACCACACTATTTGTGTCCATGGGTTATGCATATATGCATACAAGTTCTTGGTTTTTTATTGTTTAAAGTATTACATATGTCTCCTTTTTCCCTGATTGACCCCCCACCATCACCACCACTCCCACCCCTGAGGGCAAGCCCCCACCACTCTAGGGTCTGTGTCCATTGGTTATGCTAATATGCATGCATATTAGTGCTTTGGTTGATCTCTCACTCCTCCCCCCACCTTTGCTCTGAGGTTGGACAGTCTGTTCAGTGCTATCTTGTCTCTGTATCTATTTTTGTTCATCAGTTTATGTTGATCATTATATCCCACATATGAGTGAGATCATGTGACATTTATCTTTCTCCGACTGGCTTATTTCACTTAGCATAATGCTCTCCAGTTCCATCCATGCTGTTGCAACTGGTAAAAGTTCCTTCTTTTTTATAGCAGCATAGTATTCCATTGTGTAGATGTGCCACCGTTTTTAATCCACTCATCTGCTGATGGGCACATAGGCTGTTTCCAAATCTTAGCTATTATAAATTGTGCTGCTATGAACATAGGGGTGCATATAGCCTTTCTGATTGGTGCTTCTGGTTTCTTGCGATATATTCCTAGAAGTGGGATCACTGGGTCAAATGGGAGTTCCATTTTTAACTTTTTGAGGAAACTCCATACTGTCTTCCACAGTGGCTGCACCAGTCTGCATTCCCACCTGCAGTGTCGTTTGTTGATTGTTGATGATAGCCATTCTAACAGGTGTGAGATGATACCTCATTGTTGTTTTATTTTGCATCTCTCAGATGATTAGTGACTTTGAGCATGTTTTCATATGTCTCCTGGCCTTCTGTATATCCTCTTTCAAAAAGTGTCTATTTAGGTCCTTTGCCCATTTTTTGATTGGATTGTTTATCTTCCTTTTGTTAAGTTGTATGAGTTCCCTGTAAATTTTGGAAATTAAACCCTTATCTGAAATAGCATTGGCAAATATATTCTCCCATGCAGTGGGCTTTCTTGTTGTTTTGTTGATGGTTTCTTTTGCTGTGCAGAATCTTTTTATTTTGATGTAGTCCTTGCATACAAGCTCTTTGGTTAATCTCTTCCCACCCTCCACCTGTCCCTTCCTTCTGAGAATCCTCAGTCTATTGTCTGTTTCCATGCTGGGTCTCCTGGCACATCTCTGAGGCAAGGGCCAGCCACATGGTTTGCAGAAGGTCCCCAGGGGACTAAGCCTGGCTTCCCATGAAGGTGACTCGTTTGTTAGTTTCACTTAAATGGCTCCTCTCCTTCCATATCTAACTTGACCCCCTTCCTCCTGTGCTTCCTGGGATCACCTTCCAAATAAATATCCATGTCCTTATCCTCCAGGAATGGCCTCACCCTCTCTTCCTCTGAGCCTCCCGTAGGATCACAGGGATTTGTGAGCAGAGGGCACAAAAAGGCCCGCACTTGGCTCTTGGCTCCACCCTGACTGACTACAAATCCTAGAGCATTGGTGCCCTCTCCTCCCACTCCCTCTCACCTTTGCCCTTGGCTTACCAGTTGGCAGCCCAGCCATTAACTTGACTCTCCTGGACCTGGTGGATCTGTACAGGCACAAACCAAGTAACATCGTAGAAATAACAAGGAGGCCATTGGCTTCCAGCTTTGGCATTAGCTGTGTGGCCTTGGGGAAGACACATAACCTCTCTGAACTTCAGTTTCCCCAACTCTATAATTAGAAAGTATCCAAACCTATCTCATGGATTGTAGCTATGATCAAATGGGGAAATATCTGTGACTCTTTGTAAACTATAGCTTTTCCATGGCAGAAATTTAGCTGGTACCCACCAGAACAGCTGTATGTTGTTTATGGCTGTTGCTTGTTCTGATTGGTTGGAGCCCGGGCTATCCCTAGAATTCAACATTTTCAGTGTCACTTCTGACTAACACTATGATTGCATGTACATCCTGTGCCCCTTGTATGGCAGCAGCTGGCCTAGCTCTCTGAATAGTAGAACCCCAGCTCATCTAGAATGGGGGTCCTGGGGGCAGGAGGCCCCTAATCTGACTGTGCCAGGGAAGGGCGTGTCGATGTAGTCTAATGCATCCTCCAGACAGATCAATGCCACTTTAAACATGCAAACACAGTGCAAATATGCCACATGGCTGGCTTTGAGGCCCAGCCGGTTGCTAAGGAGTCCAGTATTCATCCAGCTTAATTAAGTGAGTCTAAAGGGCTACATGCTCTCTTTCCCCCATCCATCCTCAAAAAAAGGGCCTCAGCAGAAGTCAGTTAATTATTCAGAAGGCTGCATTGGGAGGTTGAGGAGGACAACCTGGGGACAAGACAGCAGGAGCTCAGGGTTGGGCACAGGAGGGGTATACTAACAAGACCAAAGTGGCCTAATACAGGATGGCATAGGGAGATAGGCAGAAGCCTTAATTAACATCTGTTTGCATATTCAATGTCAACTGTGAGTTGTTTAAACCAAACTCAAAGGTACACAGAAATCTGTAGTGACTGTCAGAAAATGATAAGACTTTGCGGTTTTGCATTTTGCCTTGGAATACAAAAGATTGCAAATCTGCTCTGTGTGATACTCATATCAAAGGTAAACTCCAATTTAATTAAACTAACCAAGGACTACACTTAAACACACCCTTCTCCCCGCACCCCCCCCCCTCATTCTCACCCCGCCCCACCCTGCTCTAAGCCCCAGCTATTATCTAAGCCCCCTTGACTATTATCAGCCAAGCTGTGGATTGCATTAAACGATCTTCCTGCCGAGTCATGACAACTGTGGCCTTGAAGTTGGCACCCAGGACCCTGGGACAATCACTCCTGGGGAGAACACAGGGCATGGTGGGATAGTAGATCTGTGTGCTGTCCTCCAGGCAAGAGGCCAGCTTTGACTTAGTGGTGGTTTGGTGTGCATAGGAGGAAACTAGAGCTGAGAGCTAGGGTTTCAGGAGGGGAGAAAATTAGCATTTATTCAGTATATCCTGTCTGCAACCCCTTAGTTGTACCTGTACGTTTTGGAAAGTTCTTCAAGTGCAGCCTATTACAAGAGTGGATACTTTATACAGAGTCACCTCAGGTGTCGATTCTCACCTCTTCTCTTTCCCACCGTCCCATCAGTCTTCCTACCCTGCTGTCGACTCCCCAGAGTCCCGGATCAAAGCCTTTTGTTCTGTATTATTTTATATGAGGAGGAGGAAGGGGGTGGGGGTAGCTTTTTCTCTTAAGCATAACTTCGCCGTGTTGCCACCTTACAATATGACCACACTCTAAGGATGCCACCTCTTTTCTTGATGAAGACTAGACCTCACCCTGGGAGGTGGCCAGGAGGAAGAGAAAGGAAAGTAAGACTATCCTGTGCTCTCACTAGTGCCCTAGGCCCGTCACCCACGTGCTCTCACCTACTTCTCGCAACTATCACATCATAGTCCAACCCCTTCTGTCACCAAGGAAACCAAAACTCAGAAATGTTGAGTGAATCCCTAATACAGGGAGTTAGTCTTGGAGCCAAGACCCAGGATTTGTCTGACCAAAGCCCATGCCCTCTGCCCTGAGCCACTGCCTCTGTCCTGGCTTGGCCAGACTCTAGAATGCATTATCCTGTGTCCCGTGGGGTACAATGAACTCTGGCTTAATTCTGACATTTGGGGGACAGCAAAGAATTTGGTCAACAAGTAGGGAGAGCGTGGCTGGAGGACCTTGGACGTGGGTGATGCTTGGAGCTCCACAAGGTTGTCCAGGGTCCCAGGCTGGAGCAGAGAATCAGCAAGGGTCCCAGGTCCTGGGGACAAGGCCCAGCCCCTGGAGAAGCTGGGGAAGGATGAGGATCCAGCCCTGTCAGCTGTAATTCAGAACTGGAGGGAGAGCAGCCCTGGGGTGAGCAAGGAGAGTCAGGGTACCGGCCCTGCTGCTGTCATCTTGAGGGACTATGGCTCCCCTTTGAGGAATAGCAGGACCTCAGTGCATGACTGGAGGTGTGGGGAAGCCAGTTGAAAGGGTTCAAGGTAATGCTGACACCAGCCAGGGAGCCCTGTGCTCAGCTAGAAAGGTGGCACCATCACACTGGGCTTCAGTTCAGAGGGTCAGACTCTCCCCTCCCTCTGAAACCTTCAAAGGAGCCCCTAAGGTCCACCCGGGAGCGAGTCTGCCTTTAAGTTCAAGGCTGGGAAGGGGAGGGGCAGAACAGAGGCTGACAAAACGGGTGGCAGGAAACTCTCCAGAAGCCTTCCTTCCGGTGCAAGCCCTGTGGACACAGAGTTTGAGGCCCTGCCCAATGCAGTGATGCTCCAAGGCACCCACTGTGGGCCCCAGGAGGATGCAGCCAAAACATCAGACACCAGGAAAAGTTTTCCCAAAGAACTTGGACTTCGTTTGGCCATCTGTTGCTCCCTGCCCTGTACGTCACCTCAGCAGAAACTCCTAACTTAGCTCTGGGCCCTGAAGCTCCTCACGGACAAAACCCCTGGGCAAAGCAAGGGGCCAGACTGTTCTAACGCAGGTTCTCTGTCTTGAACAAGAAAAACCAACGAATCAGATCTGGCCTTGCCCACAGCCTGAGCTCATGGTGGTTAAGGGTTGGGCTGGAGCCGAGCTGAGCACCAGAGATGACAGAGACGCAGGGTGGGCTGCTTGAGTGGCTTCTGCCTTCTCTGTGGCCCCTCTGAGGACATCCTCGTGAACGGACCACAAGGGGAAGCAACTGGATCATTTTTCCCCAGGGAGCTGGCTCACTCTGTAGCCTCATTAGTTTCCAAGGCAAATTTAGGTAGAGCAGCAAAAATACATACATTTGTAATAGAATCACATTAATATGTAGAAAAAGGTCCGATGTAAATTGGATAGTGACATTTGAAAACCCTTTGGTAAATGGCTGAGCAGAGCTTAAGATTCCAACTGGATGCTTGATGTCAAAGAGGTGACCTGTGCGGCTCCCACAGAGGGCTCCTGCTTCCCACGCTTTGCCCACACATGGCTCAGGAACTGATTTTGAAACTCTATCAACATGTGGGTGTGACTTCCACGCATCAAAATGGCTCATTCTTTCCCCCTCTGAGGTATACTCTACCCAACATTGGCCAGGGTAGGGGAAGCAGACCCTCACACAGTAGCGCTGAAGGGAGTGTGGGGTGGCAATTGGACAGAATGAACCAATAGCCTTGAACTTGTTCCCATTTCCTGACCTAGTCTTTAATTTCTAAGAACTGAGTCTAAAATCGTGGTTGAGGGTTTCCACACATACACTACCCTGCCCCACCCCACTCCAATGTAGCTGAAAAAATATTCATGAAAACTTTATTTCAGGGGAAGGAGAAAATAAATGAAATGAAATGCAGCAAAGTGAAATAAAATAAACAAAATGAAACCCCCACTGCTTGTCTCCTACAGGAATGGCACATTTGTCTCACGAGTAATTGGCTATCTGATTTAGAAATTTCCTGGCCTTTGGGTTATGAAAGGAAAGGCTTTGGGCTAGGCCATATGTGAGAGACACAGACAGCAAAGGAACTAAATCACCTAGCATAGCAAAGTCTCCCTGGCAACTCAAGAGAAAAAAGTTTTGGGAATGTGAGACAGCTGAGAAGGGAGAAGATGGGGAGAGAGCTGGGCCAGATAGTATCATGGGCCACGCAGAGAGAGGCAATAAAAAATCCTCAAGGAGGGAATAATGATGTCTACTATTCCTTTCTCCGGGCTAAAATCCCATTTGACCCAAACCCTTTAATTCAGGTCATTGTGTTAACTGGCCTGTGGGAAATGGAGGAGGAGGAGCCAGACAGCTCATAGTTAAAATAAAGTGAACAAAAAAAAGCTGGAACAGCTAACAGAGCGGTGGAAGACAGTGAGAAGTGACTGCAAATGGTGACGGCAGCAAGAGTGTAGAACAGATCAGCTCAGTCGTGGGCACTGGTCTCCACCCTCCCTCATTGCCCAGAATCCTCAGCAACATTTGCCAGGAGGATGCCAGGAGGCAGACGCCACCAAGAAAATCCAGAGGAAACCACATTGTGTTACAGGTGATGGAATTACAATTTGGTATTGAATTTTCTTCTTTGCTTATATGTATTTTCTAAATTTTTAAACAAGTATGTATTACTTGTGAAAAGTAGAAATAAAATTTAAAAAGTTTGCTGACATGACCGCAGCAGGACTTACATAGCCAGCAGGAGCCCGTAAGCATCACCCGGACCATTTTCCTGTGCACAGAGGAACAGCACACAGCCTGGAAGCCTGCCCCCATCCCTGATACCTGCACAGGATGCCAGCCAGGCCAGCCCAGCCAGGGGCACGGCCCCTCTTGTTCTCAGGCTCTGCCAACAAGACTTCCAGAACCCCAGGAACACTCTTCAGAGAAGACAGCCAAGGCAGACGCCGTCCTTAAAAGGATCCTTGTTACCTCACATTTTCTAGACCCAGTGTTCTGACGTCTTAAAGAAGAATCACATGTGGAGGGTGGATGCTTCCAGAAAAGACAATGGCCATGCATCCCAGCTACACGCCAAGCTCCCGCTCTGATCCTTTCAGAAAACTTGAAGATCCCAGGTTTCTGGGTCCCAGCCATGGCCGCGCTGGTTGACAATGAAAACCCCATTCCGCTCTCCGTGCTCCCTCTGGCCTCGTGAATCTTGGCAGAAGGCTGCTCTCCTGTGGCGATGTCTCCCGTATTAATTTAAGTCTTTTCAAGACATACTTACTAATTAAAATGTGAAACAGTTTTTATCCCTTTAATTAAGATACAAGATGGGAAGCATAATTTAATTCGGTCTATTGAAGATATCAGGATTATTAGCTCCATAACTTGCTTCCATTACAGATGACTATGTTAAACAATTTTTTTTTCTCCCACACTGGTTGAAGCTTTGGCATGTGCACTGAGTCCTGAAACACTGGGGGGGAGGGCGGGTTGGGGACTGAGACCCATTGAAAAGGAGCCACATGGAAGTCACTGAGAACATCAGCTTTCGGACCCTGTCTCAGGTTGGGTTCTCCTAGAAGCAGATCCTAAGAAAGAGTTGAGTAAGCAACTTGTACAAGAAGACCTTTTAGGCCTTTAAGGCACTGAGGTGTGAAATAGGGACAGGAAGAGGGTCAACCTTGGTGAACAAAAGAATATGTTACCCCTGCGGGGAACTGAGGTAACCTCCCTGGAGACACCTGATAGTGCACAATACACCCCGAGGGAGGAGGAAGCTGGGGTGTTTACCCTCCAATTGTCCACCATGGGCTAAGGGCTGCTCCCAGGGGTATCAGCTCCCCCATCCTTACACCCTCCCCGCTCAGGCCAAGAGTTGTGCAGGGCAGCCATCAGGGATGAGGGGTGAGGAGTGAGGGGTGAGGGATGAGATAAGATGGGCAGGGCACAGCCCTGTGCTTGCAATTGCTGAAAAAGGAGGCATGCAGGGAGAGTCTCAATTGCTGACTTATTAGTAAGCTCTTTCCATGGTCCAAGAGACAGAGTCTTGGACTGGCAGCCAGAGTCCTCACCTGGAAGCCTCTGGGGAAGGCTACGGGCAGAAGGAGGTGTGTCCAACTCTCTGACCCAAAGGCAGAGAAGAAGGTGGGGAAACAGGAAAAGCACAGCCAGGAGCCTGGAAATGGAATGAGGGAGAGTTCTAAGGTCATTTCAGTTAGTTAAGCCCAGAGGGAACTTTCTCACCCAGCACTGGAGCCCTGACCTTCTGGGGTTCGAGTCCTCTGGAGAGCAAGGTGTGGAGTTCCAGCTTCTTCCAGTTGAAGATGGAGAGGGCAGCTGTGAATTTGACCCCGTACTAACTGGAAAATGGGGAGTGAACATATTGTGCGAGACAGAGTCTGAGAAGATACCAGTCAATCAGAAATGACACGGGATAGGGAGTCGGCTAAAGGGAAGATTCTGAAGGTGAGACTGCATCCCGAGCTGGGTTGAAGGATGACAGGAACCAAAGAACTGAGCTTAGGAAGGAAGATGGGGCATTAGATGCCTGTGTCAGGGAGCTATACACAATCAGCCGGGTAAGGATGAGCTGGATTAGAGCCCACGGAGGATGCAAGACAAGGTGCCCAGCAGTAAATCTCCTTTGTCAGAGGGAACATGGTGGGACACAGAGAGGTTAGCACTGGCAGCCTGACCTCCTGGACTTTAAGCCCTGATTCTACCACTTACTTGGTTGGTAACCTTGGGCAAGAAGCTTAGCTCCTCTGAATCCCTACATAGAATTCTATGAGGGCTGATGTAGAAAAAATCCATAGCATAGAGTCTGCCCCATGGTGGGAGCCCATGAAAGTTACTTCCTGTCCTGTCTTACAGTGAGCTCACATTGTAACCTGTATAACACTCTGGGACTCATACCTTCAGGGAGCCTAAACGTGGCAATTTCTGACTGTGTGTGCGTGTGTAGACGTCTGTGAATGTGTAGGAGGGGGCAAGAAGTAGAGACATCCTCTCTATCCTAGTTTCTTTGAGCGTACCTGTCCTAATTTAAAAATAAAACACCTAGCTGTGTGTACCAACTCCCTTCCTGACTCTGGCATTTCCCCAGACAGGTGGGACAGTAAGGCAGAAGGGACTAACGCAGGAGGATGAGGCCCAGAAATCAGGATTTTAAAAAGATTCCCAGGTGATTCTAATGTGCAGCCAAGGTTGAGAACCACTGGACTAAAAGGTCATGGCTCCAGCCCCACAGCTGGTGATTGATTGTCAGAGCAGGCCACTGAATGCTTTCACTACTTCCATCCTCCCTACCACCTGGTCCAGCCCCTGGAGGCCCACCCCAGCCAGGCCCTCATCAAGCCGAGGCCATGGCACTCTGTGCAGGATATGCAGGGGGTCTTTTAGAGTAGAAGTGGGGAGACACTGTGTGGGATATGCAGGGGTCTTTTAGGGCAGAAGTGGGGAGACACTGTGTGGGATATGCAGGGGTCTTTTAGGGTAGAAGTGGGGAGACACTGTGTGGGATATGCAGGGGTCTTTTAGGGTAGAAGTGGGGAGACACTGTGTGGGATATGCAGGGGTCTTTTAGGGTAGAAGTGGGGAGACACTGTGTGGGATATGCAGGGGTCTTTTAGGGTTGAAGTGGGGAGACACTGTGTGGGATATGCAGGGGTCTTTTAGGGTAGAAGTGGGGAGACACTGTGTGGGATATGCAGGGGTCTTTTAGGGTAGAAGTGGGGAGACACTGTGTGGGATATGCAGGGGTCTTTTAGGGTTGAAGTGGGGAGACACTGTGTGGGATATGCAGGGGTCTTTTAGGGTAGAAGTGGGGAGACACTGTGTGGGATATGCAGGGGGTCTTTTAGGGTAGAAGTGGGGAGACACTGTGTGGGATATGCAGGGGTCTTTTAGGGTTGAAGTGGGGAGACACTGTGTGGGATATGCAGGGGGTCTTTTAGGGTAGAAGTGGGGAGACACTGTGTGGGATATGCAGGGGTCTTTTAGGGTTGAAGTGGGGAGACACTGTGTGGGATATGCAGGGGGGCTTCAGGGTAGAAGTGGGGAGACACTGTGTGGGATATGCAGGGGTCTTTAGGGCAGAAGTGGGGAGACACTGTGTGGGATATGCAGGGGTCTTTTAGGGTAGAAGTGGGGAGACACTGTGTGGGATATGCAGGGGGTCTTTTAGGGTAGAAGTGGGGAGACACTGTGTGGGATATGCAGGGGTCTTTTAGGGTTGAAGTGGGGAGACACTGTGTGGGATATGCAGGGGTCTTTTAGGGTAGAAGTGGGGAGACACTGTGTGGGATATGCAGGGGGTCTTTTAGGGTAGAAGTGGGGAGACACTGTGTGGGATATGCAGGGGGTCTTTTAGGGTAGAAGTGGGGAGACACTGTGTGGGATATGCAGGGGTCTTTTAGGGTAGAAGTGGGGAGACACTGTGTGGGATATGCAGGGGTCTTTTAGGGTAGAAGTGGGGAGACACTGTGTGGGATATGCAGGGGGTCTTTTAGGGTAGAAGTGGGGAGACACTGTGTGGGATATGCAGGGGGTCTTTTAGGGTAGAAGTGGGGAGACACTGTGTGGGATATGCAGGGGGTCTTTTAGGGTAGAAGTGGGGAGACACTGTGTGGGATATGCAGGAGGTCTTTTAGGGTAGAAGTGGGGAGACACTGTGTGGGATATGCAGGGGGTCTTTTAGGGTTGTAGTGGGAGCAGGGGTGGGGAAAGTGAATATTTGAATCTGAGCAGAGCTTGCTCCTAACTGAAGGAATTTTTCTTCCCACCCAACAACCCTTCTGAGAAGCGACAGTCAGGGGAGGAACACTGATTCAGCCTGAGAAACACAGGCCTGAAATTCCATCAGGGAGTCTTCACTCCACACAGACTCGCAGGGGCTGGAAATCAGGGCCTCAGGAGAGCTGGCATGAGTGCGCCCCCTGTGGTTGAACCTGAGGAAGAGGGAGAGCCGAAGCTTCCACCCAACAGCGCTCGGGCCTTCTTCCCGCCACCTCTCATATGCCTCTCTTTCTTTGGGCACCAGAAGAACAGAACATCTTAAATCTTAAAGAAGTGTGGCCATGAGAATTCAATACTAATGCCATCAGCCCCCTCTTTGGGTCCACAGCCCTGGCTGTTGGGGCCTTCCTGAGGGGACTCGGTGAAAACCCCTGGAGAGACAGTGCACATAGCAGGGCCACTTCTCTCCTGCCACACTTCATGCACCGTGAATTTTAAAACAACATGTGGGAAAGCCACCTTCATTGTCAGACCACATGAAGGGCTCACTCTATCTCTTGTCCAGAAATGCCTCCAAGCTGAACCCCTTCCTGAGCGCAGAAGAGCTTCCCAGGCAGTGGGTGGAGGACCCTCTAGCCCCTGGCCCAGGAGAAAACTGGGCACAGTGGCCCCTGTTCCCTGACACCTGTGCTCCTCCCATTGCTGTTGGAATTTGACTTGGGTCACTTGAGCTTGATTTGCTACATCTTACTTTTTTGTGGCTCTGATTATGCTGTTGCCACTCAGAGTAGGGAGAAGCCAGGGGACTAAGAGGCAAGGAGGTGGGTGATGGCAGAAGTGATCACAGGACCCTGGCCGGGTAGCTTGGCTGGTTGGAGCATTGTCCCCACACACGAAGGTTGCAGGTTCTATCCCAGGTCAGGGCACTGCAAGAATCAACCAATGAATGCATAAATGAGTGAAACAACAAATCGATGTTTCTTTCTCCCTTCCTCTCTCTCTGAAGTCAATCAATAAATAAACATTTTAATTAAAAAACAAAGTAATTACAGGGGCTGCTGGGAAAACCCATAGCTGGACGAATGGGCCCATAGGCATGAGGGCTTCTGTCCACCAGTCCTTACAACCTCCCCACTCACAGCTGTTGACTTTGAGTGCATCACCAGGGCCCAATGTAGTTCCCCTGGTGATTCCTGGAGTTTGTCCAATCTGTCCTTTGTCCTGAGCTCCATAACCATTTATCCAGATATTTCAGAGTGGCCCATAGACAGCAGATGCACTCACTCAAACCTGTCCTTTTCATCTAGCCCTCAAGTCTGATTCTCTCCCATTGGTTCCCCATCCCTGTGACAGATGTCCTGCAGGCCGGCAATGTGTCATCCTTGATGCCACTCCTTCCATCCCTGGTACCCAATCATGCATCCAGCCCAGCCAGTTCCACCTCCAATGTACTAGTATATCTCGAATCTGTGTACATCTTGCCATTCTTGCCACAATCATTCAAGTTCAAACTTCCTCTCAGCATCTCACATCGGGATTATTTTCACACACACCCACTGGTCTGGCCTGGTTTCACTGGTCTTGCCCCAACATTTAGTCCGTCTGCCTAGAATATCCTCTTTCTTTTGTCCATCTTGTAAACCCTCTCTCCTCATTAGCCTTCCTCCTCTGTGAAGCCCTGGAGGATTCACCCGTTTAATATGAGGGACAATAACTTCCGCTGAGGGCCCAGACCCTGGCACTCACACATCCATTTGAATCCTGATCACATGGCACTGCCACTGATCATTGGCACAGCTTTCTGCCCGCAGGGCTCCTGGAGAGCAGAGGCTGTGCTTCCTTCATCTCTGGGCCCCCAATGTCTAACTCAGTTCTTGGCAAATAGCAAATGCTTCAGAACTATTTTCTTGACTTAAGGAATCCTTTAATAAAGAGGACAGAGGTCTTTGAAAATCCTTTTTCTCCCATATCTGAAGGATATAGAAATTGGATTTTATGTTGGTATCTTTCTAATCATACACCCAATTATCTAACCCAGACTGAATCTTTTAGCAACTGAATCCATCCAGCACAGCATATCCCTCACTCAACAGCCAGGACAACTTTTGTAAGGAAATTTCCTTGTCTCACCTCCCATTTTGTTGTTTTAATTCTTTAAAATTTGAGCTATATCTCCATTTCAGAGCCTCAATACCTAACATTCCCCGTGGGCTGGTGAAACACAGTTGTAGTGCAGTGTCCAGTTTTTCTGGTCCTGCCATCAGGGGAAAATAGACTTCTTTCTCTTGGCTCATGCCTCCATACTCAACAGCCCAGAGCTACCCATTTGCAAACATTCAGTGTTTGAAAATAATAGTAACCAAAAAATGAAGAAGAGAACATCAATCAATGTTACCTGAGTCTATAGGCATAAAGTGGTATTCATAAAAATCACAGATTCTATCTCAGTGATGCTCAGAGACGAGTTCTCCAGATCACTAATTGCTCCTGGGAGAAAATATATCTGCTTGGGTTCTGTAGGTGCTTTGCACATGCACTTACTCGTTCATTCAGTAAGCATTCATTGAGCACCTGCTGTGTGCCAGCCATTGTGCTGGACTCTGAGCAATCCAGAGATGAGCACCAAAGTTCCTCTCCATGGTTTGGACTTTTACTCACCTTTCTACTTTGGCGGTTTACTCCAGCCTGATTCCTTCCTCTCTGTCCCCCAAGTGTTGGCAGGAACAGCATGACTTCTTGTGCCCTTATTCTTCTGTTATTCCTACAATTTCTCTCAAGACCAAACTTCTTGAGAGGAAAAAAAAGGTTTTCTTTTCTGACTATTTTCTATTTCAACTTCCTTTTGTTTTATCACAAAATCAATTGCAACCTCCTCACTGCAGGCAAAACTGCTGCCCTTAAGTGGACTTCAAGCTTTTAAATACACTTGGTGTACATTCTCCCTATCACAACTACATAGTCACTCACCAATCAATCCTTCCTTCCTTTCATCTACTCATCCATTCACCCATCCATTCATCCATCCATCATCCATCCATTTATTGAGCAGATACTATGTACCAGGCACTGAATAACCACAGGCCCAGCACTAAAAAGCTCATAATGTGATGGGGGAGAATGAAATTTTTATAAATGTTCATGAAGAGTGTCGAAGGAATAATGTGTGAACCCAAAGGAGAAGGTGATTAATTCTAACAAGTATGGAAAGGTGACATCAAAAAGTTGACATTTGAGCTGAGTCTTGAAGGTGGAAAAGAGGGAGAAATGCCATTCAGAGGAAATAGCCACTTGGAGGCTTAAAATAATTAGGTATGAACAGAAAAAAACAAATGTCAAAAAGCTCAATATGAATGGAGCAAAGGAAGCAGATAGGAGAGAAATACTAAATAAGGTTAAGTTATTAATTCCATTTTTCTTCTATTGACATTGAAAGGTTCTTATTACTCAAATACAAAGGACCACTCCAGAGTGACAAACAGCCACAGAGAAGAAAAATCTTGAATTTCTATCCTGAGGAGAAAAAGTAATCAAGAACTCTTCAAAATTATAATTAAAAAGGAGATAAAAACTGACCCCATATCTACAGGGCTTATGACAGTGATTTTGTACTGCATTATCTCATTTCATCTTAATGACTGTGGGGAGAGATTATGGTTGCCCTTGAACATATGGGAAAACTGAGGCACAAAGACTTTAGGACACTTGCCCAATGTCACACAATTGCTGGTTTACAGATCTAGGGTTTAAATTCAAATCTACCTCAGCCGATCAATGATTCTCTCTCATTGGTCTCTCTCTCTCTCTCTCTCTCTCTCTCTCTCTCTCTCTCTCTCTCTTCCTCTCTCTCCCTTCCTCTCTGAAATCAATAAAAATATTTAAAAAACATAAAATAAAAAATAATAAAAATTTTCAAATCTGCCTCATTTAAAAGACGCTGTTTATTGCATCACATTGTGCCCATTCAGCGTGACAGCGCTGGGTGATGAGAGCATGGATAGGGGTTGGAGCCCAATCAGCACCCAAGCTTGGATAAGGAGACTTCAGTGGAAGCCCTGGGTCTCCTTAATAGCTCCATGACCTTGGACAAATCACGTGGCTTCGTGAGCATCCGTTTTGCCTCTAAAATGACATGGTGTGTTGGATTATCCAGGTCCACCATTCTTTGTTTCCAAGCCAAGCAAGAGAATGTGCTCACTGTCAAATGAATAAAATTTTACAACATTTCTGCTTTATTTGATGTTGGAATGTCTCCCCATAAAAATGAAACAGAGCCTTGATTGTGAGTCCGTGATTGATCCCGTTGCTTCACTGGTCTGGTCCTCATCGTTTCCTCTGAATCCACTGATGCTTGTTGAGGGTGTGTTCTGTGTGAGGCATACTCTGCCAGCAGCCCAATGAGGTGTGGGGGAAGTAACTGGCCTGGTGGGTACAGTCCTAAATTCAGTTTTTCTACATCTTCAAACTAAGTGAACTGGCTGACTTTTCCCAAACTGTCTTTTGAGGGACACTAATTTCAGCTGTTAAAAGATATTAGGGGACCAAAAGTATCCTGTGCCCAAAAAATTTGGGGGGAAAAAACTGTATCAAACAAGGATAAACAAGCTTCTATATTGTGGGGCTCCTCCCAGACTTTGATAAGCTGATGTCTTAGGAATTCTTCAAGAAAGAGAAGAATAATCAGGGTTTCCCAAACTTTCTGGACTACAGAATCTTTTTCAAGGAATACCTAGCCAAATGAATGTCCCAATGACTACACTTTGGGAGCACCAGATCATGGGTTTAAAACTCTTAATTAAACAGGGGCTGAATTGTAATTATAAATGTGCTGCAATATGAAAGATGAGAGGTCACCCCTGCCAGTGTTCATTAACTGTTAACAGAAAGGGGATCCGATCTGCGTTCATAATGAGCACTGTCTCTGGCCGTCAAGTGACCCTACAGCTCACACTCTCTCCCCTCAGCCGGGAGGGGAGCAGTGGGGCCAGATGACCTCTGACACTCTGGGAGTGCATTTACCCAAAAGGCATTCAAATGCCCCTTTTCTTCCCTTGTGACATTTTGGGAAGATGAATCATGGGGCAAGGGGGCCCTCACCCCTCTTCTAAGTACACGTGCTTGTCAGCAGGAGGTTTCTTCAAAGGGTCTTCCGAGACTGTGTCCTTGTCTATAATGACTGGTTGGTGTGTTTTCTCATGAATCTGCAGACACCCGCAGTGTAGGAGTTGGGCCAGTAGTCTCTTGTAATATTTTCATGAGTTGATATTTTTAAAAGCTAAAGGGTACTGCTTTCCTTCCCCATTTGTAGAACTAGGGCAGGAATAGCCCGGTGGTGAGGATCACATTTGTGAATATGGTGAGTTTATTTTGCTATTTTCTCATGCAAAAATGAAAATAATCTTAAAATGCCTAATTTACTTGAAAAAGAAAACATATCTATATTTTTATTCTTTTCTCTCCTATTTCCACCCTTTCAATAACGCTTAATTTTTTCTTGGTGTGAAGAGAGTAAATTCTTCCTATAAAATTTGGGAAAATACAAAAAGTCATAAAGAAAAAAATAAAAATAGTCAGTTGTCCCATCATCTGTGGAAAACTACCAATACTTATTTATTCAATGCTTATATATTCATAAATACATGTATCACATACAGGAAATAACATAAATAAATAAATTGTTTTTACCGAATTGAGACGTTACTGTATATAGTTTTCAAACCTGCTTTTTTCACTTAGTGCTGTGTCATCAGCAGAGTCTGAAGGCTGAAGTTCCCCATTCCAGATCGCCTGGGGTGTTGGCTCATAGACGCACTGATGACTTTACAAGCTGCTGTCAAACATGACAAGTGACGGCCGTGGCATTCTTACAGATATATGCAACAGTGGTTCTTGAAGGCAATTAAATATGGCATTGCTCTCACTACCTAATGTGTTTGTATCAGCTCCTGTAATTGTTTTCTAAAGTCATAACTTTCTCAAGTTAATTATAAACAAATTGCTGTGCTTAATTAATGGGGATCACTAATGGGTATTATCTAATATGCATGTGAATGAACCTTGAGGCAGCCTCACAAGGCTGGATTACTGATGTCAAGAATGTCAAGATGGTGGCCCTGGGAGAGAAGTCAATCACGCAGAACGCAGGCCTTGAGTGCACTCCAGGAAACCCTGGGGCCGGAATCTGCTGCAGCAACAGTGTCCCAAAGTTATTGGTGCCCATGCTGGATCTTCAGGGTGTATGACCCCTTGGACCTGCCCGGCTATGCATCAAGAAGGAGCTGAGATGAGGGTGACTGGATGTGCTCTCAGTTTATTAATGAAAGTCTCTCTCTAGCAGCACAGATTTCTTGTCTATGTTACCCCACGTGGTCCTCCCCTCACCTACCACACTGTAGCTAGTTTGACGTGAAGGTGATGAGACTGGACACTGGGGCCAGGCTCCCAGGGTTCAAGTCTCAGCTCTGCCAGCCACTAGATGGGAGAACATGGGCAAGTTACTGCTTAATAGCACAGTGCCCCATTTGTAAATAATAACATGTGTTGTGAAGCTGATAGATGATTGGTAGATAGATAGATAGATAGATAATAGATAGAATAGACATTTAACTTACTCATTGGTCCACTCATATTTTTTTATTCTTAAATTTATTTACTCGTATTTTCATTTATTCAATCATTCATTCATTCATTTACCCACTCATCTGTCCATCTAACTAATTATTTATTTCACACAAACTTTCCTATGTGCTAAGTACCATACTATGTGTTAGGAATATAGAATTGAGTAAGACAAAATTCTAATCATAAGGAAATCACAGTCTAATGGATTAGATAGTCGTTTACATACATAATGGCATGAGATTGTTTTAGGTCCCACAGTACAGAGACATACAATGTATTTTGCGAGTCTAGGATTGATTGTCCCTGCTTGGAAGTGAGGGGGGATCCTGGCTGGAGAAGGAATACTTGAGTGAGACTTCATCAAGTGAAGAAGAAGGTGGGCAAGGACAGGAGAGAGCACTAGGTACAGCCATGTGGCAATGGGCCCATGGCTCCCATAATTTGTAATTCACATGCATCTCAGACACGTCATGAGTCCTGTGCTCTGGCGAGGACATATGTGGGCACAAGAAAAGACAAAAACAGTCCTCACTTTATCTGCCCACTTCTGTCTGTCACCAGACGATGAAGGTGATGGTTTTCAATTTTTCAGGAAATGATCTGAGGTGAGGACAACATGGACCCCCGAGTACTGGAGGCGCCCAGCCCACCCGGGTTGAGCAAGTCCTCATGGGTCTGTCACCCTCCAGTGTCTCTGGTCATCCTCAGCCACCACGGGAGCATAAACCTCTGTAATGTGAAGAGAGATTCACTCCAACACTAAACAGGGTATTTGTGGGGGAGTGAATGCTGTTTACCCCTTCAGAGTGGGATTTCCCAGCTTCTCCCTCTGAGGAGCCCATCAGAGTGATTCTCGGTTTATATAGTACCTTTTCTTCAAGTAGCTTCATAAATTTTTAATCAAAATTGTATTTTAGAAACTAAAATCTACTTGATTTCTACCAGACTGTCACACCAGAAAGGAATTTTATAAATCCCAAATGGGATTCTTTTAATGTCTATATTTCTTCTTCTTCAAGTGAGCTTCCAACCAAGCCTTCAGATTTCCTTTCCTTTTTTTCAAAAGGACCTTTTACGCACAATGTCAAATCCAAAACTGTGACATTCAGTAAGTGACATTCTATTCTAAGTCACTTTGACAAAATAATGAACTCTATTTGTAGGAGCAATAGAGTCTCATCTGACAAGGAGGTGTCTCTGGAGTTTTGCTACAAATGGAAAAACTATTTCATTTTTTTCTTTCTGATAAAACGGCAAGTTTGAGATCTTGGAGAAACTTTTTGGAAACGGTGGAAAATGCCCGTGAATCTGTAGGTAAGCCCTCACCATATTCGCATGTCCTCCTGTTCGTCAGTCATGTTTGGATTTCTGGTTGAGGCCAACACACACCATGGGCCTCCATCCAGGTGAGCCGCATCCCGTGCCTGGGGGCAAACAAGGACTCGGCTTCAGGACAGCTTTAGCTTCCCACCAAAGACCGGCCACCACGGCATTTCTTTCCTCTGCCAGTGACACACAGGGACACTGGCTCAGGTGAGAGTCACAGGCTGGTAATCACTTGGGATTAGCAATCCCAAGGCAGGGCCCCTGGTCACAAATCCAGCTCATAACCCAAATCAGGGCTTCTTTGTTTTGAACTGTTTATGTTTGCTATAGCTCCTTGGTCGTTTTTAAAAACCTGAGGCTAACTTTCAAGGTGAGCCCAGGAACCCTGAGTTATCAGTGAGAGCCAGTAGGATGTCCTAGAGAAACAGGACTGGGGACTTTGATCGTAACTGTCCAGCCCTTGAACTCTCTGCTAAAAAAGAGGGGACCAAGGCTGCCTCAGACCTGGGGGAGAGAGCAGGAAGCTCACATCAACATAGGAGCTGAAGTCACATGGCCCTACTTAGACACTGGCTGTCACAAGAAGAGATGAATTTTATTTTTTATTTGAAAAACATGTTTAAAACAATAGATAAAAATCATGTATTAGCTCACCATATCTTTTAAAATTATTAAAATAGGAAATAAAACTCTTTTTCTCTATCCTACCATGAATTCCCCCCTTTGCCATGATTATCATTGTCCATCCTTCCTAACATTGTCCATCCTTCCTGACATTTCCTGTCTGTAGACTAAAGATAGATAGACATGTATAAAATTAGAGGGTCTTTTCTTATTAGTAGTAACATAGTTTTGTGCCTTCGGATCCTGGGGAGCATGTTTTAAGTTCTGTGAGAAAGGTTGGTAAAGCAGAAGGGAATCTTGAGTCCCAGTGGTGTTCTTAGACAAGACTGTGGAGACCTGGACTGTACTTATTACCCAGATCCCTGATTACCACTCCCCACTCTCCTGGCTCCGCCCAGACCATATTAATGCGGTGTGGGAATGTTCCTATCAGGTGTCCCTTTTGTTTTAAAGCCCAGTCAAAGACAGAATAGCAGGCATTTTTTTCAATAAGAAGACATGATCGACTGAGTATAGCAGATTTCCCTCCCCAATGTGGGTGGGCCTTATCCAATCAGTTGAAGGCCTGACTAGAGCATGAAGACTAACCTTCCCCAAGTAAAAGGGAATTTCACCTGCCTGGCTACTTTCAGACTTGAAGTGAAACATTGGCTCTTCTTATGTCTCATCAAATGAAATGATTGGGGTGCAGGGGGACAGGCAAAGTTTGTCAGTGAGCAGTCAATATATTAACTGCAGAGCCAAAATAAAAACATGTGTGGCGGTAACTGTGACCTAATAGGATGTAAATAGTAAACACTCCAACAATGTAGAAATGAGAGGAGAAGGTGAAATATGGTTGGATAAAAATGACTTCATACCTAATATCTGGGAGTTAGTAGTTAGCATTCAAAACTAACCAAACGGGGCAAGTGAGTCTGCCAATTGAGCACCAGACTACAGAGGCGTTAGGACGAACACAGCTGCAGAACGAAGGCTGTGTTGAGTTTAATTCTCAGCTCTGCTGCCTGATTTTAAGCAATTATGTTCACCTGGACCACGGATGTGGCTACCCACCTGAGAGGTTTACACTTACTGGAAAGTTGCCAAGAGGCAGACGTGGCGGCCCCTGAGACCAGAGCTGTCCATGTGCAGGAGCCACGCCTCCTCTCGTCATAGGCGAGAGCAGGGCACTGGACTGGCTCTCCCGATGCTCACAGTGCTCATTTCTAGGGGGCAGGTGATTCTAAAATTGTGAGACACCACTTTCCCTGCAGGGCCCTTCTCTTGAACGTTTGACCCACCAGTGGGAGCCTCCCAGGACTTTTTCTTATTTCTTGTAGCTGGTTCCTGCCCCACTGTTTTGTTTTGTTGTTTTTGTTTGTTTGTTTGTTTGTTTTGTGCGTGTTTGTGTGTGTGTTTTGGGGGCTTTTCCTGCTCTCATTATAAACATTTAGAAATTACAGATATTTCTCTAATGTTATTATTCTTGTGACTTTATAATCTTTTACCTTTACAGTTTTAATTTTTGTTTTTTTAATCCTTAAATCCCATCTACTTGTACTGTTTTTCTGCTTCCTACCTTATATTTTAGCCATTTTATCTTAATCTTTCATCTCATTTGCTTTTATGATTTTAGCCTTTTATTTTGTTGGCTTATAGCCTTTTAGGTTTTCTTTTAAATCTCATCCTTTTTATCCCATTGTTATTTTTAAGTTGCTAACCTTTTGCCTTCGTTATGATTTATAGTCTCTTAAAAATGTGAATTTTTTTATTGTTTTTTTAATCACCTTATAACCTTCCATACTCTCTCTCGTGATTGAAATAATCTTTTCATTTCTCCCTGGTCTTATACTGTAGATGTTACCTTTTCCATTTCCTTTAACAATGGCCAGCCAGAATATGTGGCCATAGCTGTGGCTGCAGGAGAAAAGCTCACCTGTAAGGCGGGGTGGCAGGGAGATTGGGGCCCATCTTCCTTGCATTTGTCCTAAAAGCTCCACCCTGTTCTTATAAGGAGTAGCAGAAGCTATCTCTTCCTATTCAAGAGTCTCTACTCCATCCCAGCCCGCAAACCTCTGGGAGACCCCCGTTAACCCTCCAGAATTCTAACTCCCTGCACAGCGGACAGACTGGATGGTCGCGCTGTGCCAACCATCTCCTACCCTCTGGTATCAGCGGAGAGATTCCCTGTTTGGTCGGTTTTTTAAAATAAATATATTGATTTTTTCACAGAGAGAAAGAGAGGGATAGAGAGTTAGAAACATCGACGTGAGAAAGATCACCAGCTGCCTCCTGCACACTCCCCACTGGGGATGTGCCCGCAACGAAAGCACATGCCCTTGGCCAGAATCGAACCTGGGACCCTTGAGTCTGCAGGCCAGCGCTCTATCCACTGAGCCAAACCAGTTAGGGCTATAGAGACTCCCTGTTTTTAAATCCTTCACCTCCAAGCCCCTAAGACCCTGCTGGGACCAGTTTCCGCTTAGCTTTGCTTCCATTGCCTCGCGGGAGATGCTTTCTCTCCAACCTCCTACCAAACAGAAAGCTGATCACTTAAATACACTCCTACACACGCTGTATCCTAGGCAACAAAGTGCTTACCCACCCAGTTTGTGGTTAAACAACACCCTTGGGGAAGAGAGAACCCTCAGGGGCGGCTCCCGGTCATATTCCAAGCTTCCACCGGTGTAATTGATTCAGGCCACGGCAACGAGCAATGGGATCAGAGTCTAGAAACTAATTACAGGAGGCATGTGTTTGGTGATTGAGGGAAGGGCCATCTAATTTTTACAACTTTATAAAACAAGGTCAATTATTCAAACCTTGCAGGTCCCAGTCTACTTTCTGGCAGGCCTGGTAATAATCGCTCATTTTATACAGTTTTTTAAAACAAAGTCCTCAAGCTAAATAATAGACAGTAATAAAATTTCCTGTGCCCAGAACTGCTCAAGGAGGGTCTCAATGGTCAGATTTTGGACTTTGGTTCTGTTCTGGGCATGATGATTCAGGCACACAGCAATTTTCAATAAATATTTGTTGGAATAATTAAGTAAATGCCTCAAAAAGTCATATCTGCCATTTTTAAGAGCAGATATGACTTCTTGCCCCATTATTTTTAGATATTTCATCTAAACATATGTTGTTGCCTTTCTGTTTTTTAATCAAAAGTTAAACCTAAGTTTCTCAAGCCAGCGCTTCATATTAGTTATTCTACTGCTGCCTGCTGCACTGTTTCTGTGGGGAAACATCTAAGAACAGCACAAGATCCTTGGAGGTATTTGCCATTTCCCTGGTCTGATCTGTGGACAGGGTGATATGAGCCCAGTGTATGTTGTGTATGTTCATCTGGAACAGGGCTCTGCAGGCTTTTTCTACAGAGGAGCAGAGAGTATTGGTGGGCCATACAGTCTGGGTTGCAAACACTGCACTCTACCATCGTAGCATGAAAGCAGCCACAGACAATATGTAACAAATGGCATGGCTGGGTTCCAGTGACATTTTATTTATGGACATTAAAACATGAATATCATATCATTTTTTGTGTCATCAAATATTATTATTATTATTTTAAAAAACCAACCATATGAAAATGTACTAAAATTTATTAATCATCATAGAAATAGACTCATAGATACAGAGAATAAACTGATGGTTTTTAGCCTTTTATTTTGTTGGCTTATAGCCTTTTACCTTTTCTTTTAAATCTCATGCATTTTATTCCATTGTTATTTTTAAGTTGCAGAATGGAACTGGTGGGAGGGTGGGGGAGGGTGCTGGGTGAAAAGGGTGAAGGGATTAAGAAGCACAAATTGGCAGTTACAGAATAGTGATGGGGATGTAAAGTACAGCATAGAGAATAGAGTCAATAATATTGTGATAACGATGTACGGTGCCAGGTGGGTACTAGACTTATTAGGGGATCACTTCATAAGTTATATAAATGTCTAACCACTATGCTGTACACCTAAAACTAATATAATATTGAATGACAACTGTAACTTTAAAAATAAAATAAACTTCATTAATCATCAAGAAAATGCAACTAAAGCCATAGTATACCACCCCACACCCACCATAATGGCTAAAAAGAAAGTCAGAAAGTCCCAGACCATGGCTGGTGAGAATGTGGGACGAAGTGAACTCTTCTACAACATTGGCGCAAATGTAAATTGGTGCAATTATTCTGGTAAACTGTGTTTCCATGTCTAACAAAGCCGAACATCTGCATGCCTTATTACCCAGCTATTTCACTTCTAGTTGTACACCCAGCAGAAATGCACTCATGTATCCACCACACAATATGTGCTCTGATGATCATAGCAGCACCATTTGTAACAGGGAGAAAACTGGATATTATCCAAGTGTGCATCAGCAGTGGACTGATAAACAAATTGAAACATAATGGAATCCAGTACTATATATTCCACATAATGGACATGCATGCAACAATGTGAATGAAATTCAGAAAACATAATATGAACTGGGAAAAGCCAGACCCCAGTGAGTATCTATTTATTATTCCATTCACGTAGACTGCAGCGATGGACAAGACGAATGTGTGCTATTAGACATTAGGAGGATGGTCGCCTTTGGGTGGGCGCAGTCACTGAAAGGGACCACAACGAAGGACTTCGGGATGCTGGTCAGGATGATTCTTGATCTTGGTGTCGATTACTTGTGTCTGTTCTGTTTGTGAAAATTCCTTGAGCTCCAAAAACTCACAGCTACGTTTACTATTGCTCCATAATATAGATTATTCCATGATGAATACTGGCTACAGCTAATACTACCTGCTTCATTTTACTATGCTTGGCATTAGCCTGACAAATGGGGCCCTGTCCAGCCCTGACTCTGCTGCAGAGACTTCGTAATTTGTCAAAATGTGTGCGTCAATGTTGAGCATCATCAGACGTGAACCCCACGAACAGTAACGTCTGTGAACATGGAATCGTTTCTCTCCACTTTGAACATCTTTCTAAAGCAGTTCTGGCAGGTGACGACGAGATCCTTGAAAGGGCAATGACTAAGGGTCTCCAGAGTCGTGTCTGACACAGATTTCCCATGCAGGTGCGTTACCCAGGCAGGCTCAGAAATGGCTTCACGTGGGCCTCTCCCAGGAGCCAATGTGTTTGAATAGCATTTGAGATGCCGAGATGTCATTGTTCCCTGCCTCCTTAGCACACCCTGGTCCCATTTGCCAACTGCATGAAGCTTTTCATTGTCTCCCTATGTTGTAAAGGTCCTACGACAAATTCTCAGGTTCAGATGTAATTCGTGTTGAGCACTCCCATTCATTTGTCTGCTTACACTCCCCCTCCTTCTTCCAGAAAGGTTCAAAGTGGCTTCCACACATTCTGCTGTTGGAGCCATCTTTAGGGGTTACCGCCTAGCCTGTGAGCGCCCTCCTCTAAGAACTTCTTCTCTCAGTCTCAGGGGTGGGTCTGGAAGCCACATTTGCAGTTTATTGCCCCTCCCCCATGGTCCTGGGTGAATAGACCTGGGAAGATGACTGACCCAAGCTGGGCCCATTGCAATCTTTCTCCTGAGAATTTGAAATTGGTACTTGGAGACAGCTGTCATTTCCCACAAACTGGCTGAATGAGACCATGTCAACCTACCTTTTCACAGAGAAGGAAGGAAAGCTGGTCCACAGAGATAGACAATGAAACAGATAAATAGGAGAAAGTAGAAATGGGGTGTTTGGGAAAGAGAAAGGAGAGAGACTGGGAGAGAGGATGCCTTGGTTTCTGATATGTCTCTCAATTCTGGTTCCTGTCCCTCCTATGGCCGAAGCCCATTCCTCCCGTGTCCATGAGATAACCCCTGTAATATTATAATGACTCCCTCCTGCACTCTTTAGCTTCAGCTAGCTCAAGTGGATTATCCACAGACTCTAAAATATAACTCATTACAACAAGATAAAGTCACATTTGAAATGTGTCGACAAAATGGAAAATGAGACCTGAAGGCTAGTATGGTGTCAGGAGAGAGGAGAAGATACCAACAGCAGCCACAAGACCCTACGTGTTTGCTGCTACCAGCCAACAAATGCCAAGAGGATGAGTTCTTAGGTATCAGCCACTCTCAACTCTCTGCATGAGGGACTCTGGAGAGCTCCGGGAGAAACATGCCCAGGCTCCGCCCCAGAGGTCCTGATTTGTTGGTCTGGATGGGCATCTTTATGTTGCAAAAGCTCTCTTGTGATTCTAAAGTGTGGCCAGGGTGAAGAGCAAGAGTTTATCATCACAATATGTAGAAGTAAAAGTAAATAATGAATCAAACAAAAACAGCTCCTTGAGAGAAGTACAGGAATGGTGCTGAGGCCACAGAGAGAAATTCCCCCTGTGGATCCTCATTTGCAGGACACGTGTGATGCACTGTACAATGTCCTCAACAATATCCTTAAATACTGAAGTGTCCCTGAAGGTGAGGTTTTTGATAATCCCAAAGCAGCTTCCAGGGAAACAACCCCTCAGGGTGGGACAAACCAATTCTGCTGCCTGGGATCATCTCGGAATGGGCGTGGAGTATTTGGAACAGCTGTTTTGGGCACCTGGCATGTGATAGAGCTCACCGTGTTTCAGACTTGAGCAAATCTGCCTTAGGAGTCAGCTAGCACGGTGAGGATCGGTGTCCCCTTTGGAATGGTGGGGAGCTTGGCAAGGACACGTGCATGAACAGGAAGCTAAGAAGCAGGTAGAAGGAGTCATTGGTGGGCCAAGACCCCCTTCCAGAAGCATTTGGGATACACTCCAGTGCAGACAAAAGGGCAATCAAGCTCCAAAAGTTCTCCCTCTGAGCACAAACAGCCATAATTTCTGCTTGGAAGAAATTTAAAGCAGGTGAACCAAATACACATCCTGTTCATAAAACATCTCTATGAACACCCAAGGAACATTTAACCTTGAGAAATATAGTTTCCTGGTTCCCTCTCTAAGCTAAATTATTTTCAAAATATATGACTATGTGACTGAATTAGTTAACTTGTTCCTTAGGGTTATTGACCATAAGTCAGTTTAATGTTGGAGGCTGTCTAGCCAAAATGATGACTTTGTTTTTAGAAGCATTTGATCTGTAGTCCTTTACAACATTAATTAGATAGTATGTAAGTTATCTAGTAAGGTCAGCACTGGCTCATGAATCTAAACTACGGTATCTATGAATAAGTGAAGACCCCCCCTTTATTTTTTATAAAAAGGGGTGATATCCTGATATCTTAATCACTGAAAAGGAGTAGCAAGACTTTGAGATATTAATTAAACCAAAGGCAGGCCAGAATAAATCTCTTTGGAACATGCCATCTGATTCATCAAAAGAATATTCTTGTTGGGTAGTTCCTAAATCAGGAGTCAGCAAACCACAGCCCAAATTTGGTCTTCAGCAGTTTTTGTGTGACCTACAAGCTAAGAATGTTTTTTGTTTTTGGGTTTTATATATTAGCAACTTGTGAGCTAAATCTTGAAGATTGAGGCAGGGATGACAGGAAGAACATTCCAGACAAAAAGATGGGCATAAGGAAATATGGAGACCTAAAGTCGCTCTCCCAGCTGAGGAAGACTGCTCACCTCCATAGAAGAATTAAGGGATTCAGATTCATGCCTTTAGAGCTTGACTGTGCATCAGTTAGGAGGTGCCAATGCTTATCCTCACTGTATCACCGGGCACCTGCCTGTCCAGGATGAGCCATATGGTTCCTCAGCATACTCTGTGCTTATGGGACAACAGGAGTGAAAGGTGAACCACCAGGAGCTGATACCCTGAAGTGAGAGGTCATTGCAGCCTGATCAGAAGTACCCAGCAAGGGAAGCGGTAAGATGATTCAAGTCCTGAATCATCAGCTTCCTCCACGGGGCAACTCTTCAAACAGGTGGGAGAATGGTGACCATAGTCAATGGAGCCCATTAGGTTCTATTGGGGAGAAACAGGTCAGGTAGAGCACATCAGGTACATTATGTCTAATCCTGGGCACCGCATTCTGTTGGTGAGTGGACTCAGAACCATCTTCCCTGAGGAATACAGGTTTAAATTGAAGCAGGATATAGGGGAGGGGGCCAAGGAATATCATGAAGATGGGTTAGGTTTTCTTATTCTGCACCAGAAAGGAGAACTAAAAGCTCAAATGAAAATTACAGAAAGGGAGATTTTGGCTCAACATAAAGAATTTTTTGATCATTAACAAATATTTCTTGAGAACCGAATATGTGCCAGAATTATTCTAGGTACTTGATAGCAATGGGAGCTATCCAGCCATGGAATGAGATGCCTTGGAAAGTAGTGGGATCTCTGTCACAAGAGATGTTCAAGCAGAGGCAAGTAGACCTCTTAGTGGAAATGCTGAGGGAGGAATTGAAGCCTGAGGCACGAAACTGACCCAGCTGGCTTCCGGTTTCTCTTTATCCCTGCAACTCTCTGACCTGTGCTTCCTACGGACTGAAGACACTTGTCTAAGTTACAGTCAGAGATCTGCGTGTGGTATCCTGGGGAGGCTAAGAGGAAAGGGAGACATTGTCATCCTCGCCCTATGGGTAGAAAACCCATCCAGAGAAAAGTGAAATGATGTTATTGAGGCCACACGGACAATAGGGTCAGAAGCAGGCCTGGAGACCAGGCTTCCCGCCTCTGAGTCTTGCATTTGTGCCTCTGCACCACGTGGCCCGACACTCCTTTGGCCTGCTGGCTGATGGTCCTGAAGTGGCCAGCGCCCCTGGATTCCCAGGCAGTGTGGTATCAGTCCTCGCCATGCTGTGGATCAAGGCTTACATCAGGGCGGCCTCGGTGGCAGTGCAGTCCTACAGGGCTGCTTCCTCATGCTCAGGCTTTAATGCTCTGTGGTCCTTATCTTGGAATTATTGATAATGTTATTTTTGAGCCTGTGTTTGCTAAGTGAGATCTGATGGACAACGGAGCATTCACAGGAGCTGAGGGTCTCAGGTCACTTGCGCCCTTGCCTCCTGCTACCTCTCCAAAACTCTCAAGGAGTGGGCTGCCTGCAGAGTTTCTCTCTCCCCAGCCCCCCCCCCCCCACAGCTACTGCCCTCTACCCCAGGCAGGGCACAGGGAGGATTGGGGTCCAGCACACACCCTACACGCAGCACCATGGGGTGGGACTTAGCAGCACCATGACACTTCCGGTTCATGGCCAGCCAGAGGCCACGCCTCCAGGGGATTGAACCTCTCACCTACCCCCAATCCAGATGCCATAACATCCCAGCATGAACTTTTTTTTAATCCTCACGTGAGGATATGTTTTTATTGACGAGAGAGAGAGAGAAAGAGAGAGAAACATCAATGTGAGAGAGAAATTTATATCTGTTGCCTCCTTTACGCTCCCACCTGGGGATCTAACTGCGACCTAGGTATGTGCCATAACCAGGAATTGAACCTGCAACTTTTTGGTGTGTGGATCACACTCCAACTGAGCCACCAGGCCAGGGCTCCCAGCATGGATTTTTAAAGTCAGTGGGGGGACCCATCTGCTGTGCTTTGGGGTGGTAGGCTCATGGTTAAGGGGAAATGCCTGGCTTGGTTTCTCCAGACCCTCAATGGCTGCAGGAAGCCTAGTCCTGAGGCTGGCAGCAGGGGGCCAAGCAGGGGGGGGGGGGGCGGGGGGGGGTAGGGGCGGAGCCAGCAGCTTCAGGCCAGAAAAAGCTCAAGATACATACTCTCCTGTAAGTGTCCCCATGCCTGAGTGTCCCCAAGCCAGCTCCATCCCTCAGGGATCCTCTACTTTGGAGCCTGGCTTGGGTTTGTCTCTCTGGCCAGCTCAAGGCACCCTCTAGGGCAGCCATGGGCAAACTACTGGCCGCAGACCGGATCCAGCCCGTTTGAAATGAATAAAACTAAAAAAAAAAAAAAAAAAAGACCGTACCCTTTTATGTAATGATGTTTACTTTGAATTTATATTAGTTCACACAAACACTCCATCCATGCTTTTGTTCCGGCCCTCCAGTCCAGTTTAAGAACCCATTGTGGCCCTCGAGTCAAAAAGTTTGCCCACCCCTGCTCTAGGGACTAGCTACAAAATAGGAAATGTAAATACAAATATATGCTCTTATATTTGCACTTACATTTGCATTGCACAGTATAAAGTTGGACAGTAAAATTCATGCTAATAATTGAAAACTAATTTGTCTTGGTCGGTGGGGGCTTGCCCGGGGGGTGGGAATGGCTGGGGGGGGGTCGTCAATTGGGGCAAAAAGAGACATATGTAAAACTTTAGACAATTAAAAAAATAATTAATTAATTAATTTTAAAAAGAAAATTAATTTGTCTTTAGCAAGTGAATGACATTAAACAGCAAGTGAAAAACACTATGACAAGTGAGAGAGACAGTAGGAAAAAGCTTTATCTATAACAGCACTTTTTTCTGCGTTTTAACCTTGGGGCCCCACATTTTCATTTTGCACTGAGCCTCACAAATTATGTAGGCAGTCCTGGTGACAACTCGCTCCTTGCCGAAGCCAACACGTGTGCAAACCTGGCAGCTGACCCTGAAACCACTAGCTGGAGCCCAGTTCGACAATAATGTTGCTTTCTGTGAGTGCCCCGTGGTGACTCACAGCTCGAGACTGTATATTTCTCACTTGTCTGAATGCAAAGTAAAAGTGGCTATTTTTATAGAACAACAACCCAAGAAAAATATGGAATTCAGCCCATCTCCATGCACGGCTGCACCTGAGACACTCAGCACACATAATAAATCTGTCTTTGGAAACTTGCTCCTTTGCAGTTGTGACACAGATAAATGACAAGTATTAAATCTTAAGGGGGGAGAAGCAGCTGCTGTGCTTGTTGAATTACGAAGACATAAGCCTCCAGGCCGGCTGATTTGAGGCACCCGCCAGGGGCCTCCTGGGGAAGCGTACAGGTGAGCTGGGAGGATGTCACCGCACAGTGTCTGTCTTCACCAACCCGAAGAACCCAAGGTCACATCTAAAAGCACTGGGTCTGACCTTGGGAAGCCACTGGATTTGGACCAGTAAGAGGACCTTGTTGGGGACAGATGCTACACTAAGGCAGTGGGCTCAGAACTTAGATTGTCATCTAAAGGAATATTTCTTTAACCAGAATGGGTTCCTGGAGAAAGAGCAAGGACTAGCAACAGACATATTTATTTGTTTACTGCTCAGCCCAGCATTGTTGTTGGTAGGAGTCAAGGGCCAGGATGGGAATAATTCTGGAATGCCAGAGGCAAACATAGCTAGTAGGGGCCACATTCCATCCGGGAGTGTTCCTCTCCCCCGGGGGAAGCCTCTGAGGGCAGGGGCCTTCACTTCTCTGATTTGACTTCTGGTGCTCCGTAGTTTACCCAGCTTGGAGTGGGAGCTCAGAGCCCTTTAAAAAATAAATTAAATTAAATCTACCACCTTTGTTCTTTAGATGGGGAAACTGACCCAGAGTTTTGGTGGTATTTCCAAAATCACACAGCTACCCAATGGCACAGCTGGGATCAGACCAAGACCTATTGACCCAATTCAATCTGTGTCTCTTCTATCGCACTCAAAGAGAACATCGGTGTTTCAATTTCTTTGAAGGTTATATATGCTCCCTATGGATGGGGGAAATCTCAACCATTAGCAGAATTGGGGTCCGGAGAAGGGCGGAGGAAGGGGTGCCAAGCCCGGCCAACACAACAAAGGCTGACAGTTGCTCAGACAAGGAAGGCCAGACCCTCAGCTCAGGGGGACCCTCTGTTGGCCCCACCCAACATCCTGAGGTGAGAGCTCTTCGCAGGAAGATCACACCATCGATAGGAGGAAGGGCCAGACACTCTTCTCAGAGCTCAGAGCTCCCATGGATCAACTCACTTCATCCTAGCAACCCAGTCAGGGAGGCACAGTATTAACTCCATTGGAAGGAAACTGAGGACAATCTGCCAGTGAGACGGGAGTCCATCTTCCACCCGAACGTCTGAGCCGCCCCTCTGGCCAGTTGAGCTTCTTCCTGTCTGATACTGAGAAAGGCAGAGGAAGGCCCTTAGGAAAGGGTAACTCTGACGCCTCCCATGGAAGCAGGAGCCCAGCACCTGCTGCTGGAAAGGCCATGCTGGGGAGCACTTGGCACCCAGCTCTTTCCCTGGACTTCTCCCTTCTCTAGAGCCATCTCCTGAACTCATCAGACTGGGAGCTGGATGCCTGCATCCTCGAACATTCCGATCCCATCGTCCCTGCAATGGAGAAGGGAGAGAGCAGCACTCACAGAGCCCAAGTTCCCCGGTCCTTACATCTCCCACTCACTGGCTATGAACTTGGATGAGTCACTGGACATCTCCAGGCCTCAGTCTCTTTACCGAGCACTGCTTCATAGGGATCAAATGACTTCTCACCTGTAAATTGTTCTGTGTGAGCCATCATCCAACCTGTTGCAATTAAGTCACAACTAGGACCAGCCACTTGAGAGTATTTGAGAGCACAGACTTTGGAGCCAGACAGGTTATGGTCAAATAGTGAACATTTCTCAGCCTTCATCTCTGTAAAATGGGTATGACAGTAGTGCCTACTACAGGGATGTTAGAAGTCTTATGTCAGATAATTTATGAAAATTAATAGTAAGAATTTTGTATGACTTTAAATAAGTTAATATATAATACAGTCACTGATAGGAGGCCCTGGCACATGTGTATTAGCTGTTAATATTAATAATTTTCAACTAAAGACAGTTATAAGTCAGACAAATGTCTATAAAGTGCTTAGTTCTGTTTCTAGCACGTGGTTTGTTCTCAATGAATATAAGCTGCTAGGTAATGTCATTTTATTGTTGCTGTCATTGTTATCACTAATAGGCTTGACTCAGACACCCCACCTTTAGCGAATCTAAATATTCCCTCTTGGACTCGAACCCAGCCTGACTCCTGCAATAACAGGTAAGGAAAACATTCAGGTATTCTCCCATTGGAAGGCCAGGTCCCTAAAGATAGGATTGGTAGCCTGAAAAATGGATAAAAGGAAAAATCCAATGCCTGGGTCCTCATCACCGGTGTGTGCTTGGCCTAAGCTATCTCTTGGGACCTCGCTATTCAAAGGGGGACCGGAGGACAGCCAGCATCCGGCATCCCAGGGAGTGGGATCCAAGAAATGCAGCATGTCAGTCCCACCCAGACCTCCTGAGTTAGAATCCACATGTTACAAACCCCTGGCGATGCCCATTGACAGCGGAGTGGAGCAGCGCTGCCTTACTGTGGGCTCAGCAGGACTCTACCCTTTTCTGCCTGGCCTGGTCCAGGTAAGAGGGCTGGACTTGATCACCACCCCAAAGCTGGCTCTACCATCTGTGCAGTCACCTGGGCCCTGGGCCCTATGCCCAGAAAGGCCAGGGGGCTTGGTTTAATGTTCTGCCCTTGCTGTCTTGACATTCTTAGTAATTGGAACAAGGGGCCCCACTCTTTCACTTTGCACTGAGTCCCACAAATTAGGTCGTCTTGATGCCTATTACCCAGGACCCTTTAGGACTGGGACCTAGAGTCTGTCTGGCTTTGCTCTAGTGGCTGGAGATGGAACTTCACATGACTTCCTTGGGATGTTCTGTTCAACTTCTTCACACCTACATATTGTTATACACATGTCCTCAGACCCAGGCGTCCCTGGCAGGACCTGGGTTCTGGCGAATGTGGAAGTGTAGGGGGTAGTATCGAGTTCCCGCAGAGTGAACTTGGAAAGCCAGGCTGAGACTCTGACTCCAGAAAGACTGCCGAGAACCTCCCTTTTTTGCTTTGCTGGTGGTGGGCCCTGGTGCCATCCTCCAAGTCCCAGGGCGAGGTCCATAGGTAGCAGGAAAGACTGGCTGACATGCTGTCATTTCCCAGAGGCATCAACCACCCCCTTACACACAGCTCTTCTTAACCTCCTCAAAGTAGAACTGCCCTGAGCATTTGAGTCTCACAGACATAAATGTGGGGACAATCACAGAAAATAGGTGCGTCCTTCCCACGTCTTCCGTCTCAGCGACTGGCCCCACTCTCTCTCTCTCTAGTTCACAAGCAGAATCCAAGGAGTCTCCTTGACACCTCCCTCTCCTGCAGCACCCTTTACAGCAAACACTGTCCGCTTCACCTCTTAGAGAACTTTCCAGTCCTCCCTCCCACCTCTCTCTTTCCTCACTGTCTCCTCCTTCAAGCTGCCACCATCCCTCCTCGGGGCCCAGAAGTGGCCTCTAAATTAGTCTCCTCACATCCACACCCGCCCCCATCCAATCTGTTCTCCATTCTGCAAACAAAATGGTCTTAAAAACATGCAATCCTGATTATGTATTTGTCCTTAAATTCCTTCATGTCTTCTTACTTATTGTGCTGCAGATGAAGAATAAAAGTCTTCGTGTGGCCTAGGAGCCCCTACAAGGCCTCAGGCCTCAGTTTGCATCTGGCTGTGCCTCACACTTCTCCAGTCCTCTCCAGCCAGCCTGGCCTCCCCTCAGTGCCTTCTCCCACTCCTCCCCACGGTCATTATCTCCCCACTTTTGCCTACTTGACATCTGCTGTGGTTAGTGGTCACCTGTGCAGTCCCTGCAGGCAGTCAGGCTCCACATCCCTAGCTCCCACACTTTTTTAAATTGTGTGACTGAGTAATTTACAAAAGTCCCCTGCATCTCAGTCTCCTCATCTGTAAAAGGAAGCAGTAATAGTACCTGCGGCGACAGGAATAAATGAGATGGTGCGTGGACAGCACTTGGTGCCAGGCACGTCGTGAACACTTAGAAACGTCGGTTGTCATCATAACGCATCAATCCAAGCAGACTTCCTCAGCGAGGCCGTCCCTGGAGTGCCTCCCCCTTGCCTCCTCCCAAGTCAGGTCGGGTGCCCTCCTGTGGGTCTCATAGTCCCTGCTCCTTCCTTCCTTTCACAGCACAGCGTGGATTCACCTGCCTTATGTTCTAGGCCATAAGCTCCCCCAGGCTAAAAACAGTGCCTGTTTGCTCACCATCCCCCCCCCCCCTCGCGCCCCAGAACCTAGCACAGTTTCTCAAAATAAACACTCCCTTTTTGGTGAAGTCCGGAGGGTGTGGGCACGGGGTATGATGTGGGCTTCCTGTCACCACATAGGGAGTTAGAGAATTGGGGACAAGAGAAGATGCTTGGACCATCCTGGGCAGGCCTACCAGTGGCTGATGTCAGATGAATGGTCCGCCCATTTCTAGCAAGCTCTGGGGAGAGGCACAAGTCAGTCCCAGTGCCCCCTGAACACTGTGCAGCACTGCTGGTACCTCCCTGCTGCCTGAGGACCTCAGAGTGCAGCCCACAGTATTGCTGTAGGGACCCTACCACAGAGGACAGCCTTTCCCACGCTCGTTGGCTGCCCAGCCTCAGTAAGGTGCACCCAACAAGTCCATCTAGTTACAGAGGGGTGTCGTTTGGATTTCCATGTCTCCATTACAGAGCACAGACAGGTGTTTGCATTACAATAATGCATCACTTTGAGTCTAAGTTACTTCTGCCGCCTCCTTGCCGTGTGGCACAGGTGTGGCTCCTTGTAGAAATAGCTGAGGGCTTGCTCTGAGCCCAGGACAGGTTGAACCTTGAACACTCTCAGCCCATTTTGCCGATGAGGAACTGAGGCTTCAGAACCCCAGGTCTCAGCTACTGTGTGGTAGACACCGGGTTTGAGTCCAGGCAGCCTGACCCCAAATGCTTGAGCTATGTGTGATGCTTCTTTGGACTTACCTTTAGACAGGACTAGTGAGGGGTGGGCAGGCTGTGCAATCTCCCAGGGCCCTGGTGTCTAGAGGGGAATGTAGGGCCTCACTATGCCGCATATCAATACTAACTGTATTGAGAACTTTAGCTTGTGCCCCATCGCTGGTGAAAATGTTTCCCCGAGGTCTGATGGTGTCTTTTGGCTGCCCTGTCTAGGAAGAAGTAGAAAGAGCAAAGCTCAGAGCGTCAGGGAACGCCCGGGATGTACTTTGGGTCTCTTCCCACCTCCGGGCTTCCTTTCCCCGGACATAAAACACAGGTAGATGAGATGGCCTTTCAGGTCTCCTCTTACCCTCTCCACATCCAGATCTGCCCACACAGGAGAAGCGCATTTAAGCTGAAGCTTAAATAATTGAGCAGCTGGCACATGGGCAGCCCTCAGAGTAGTTTCAGGGGCGCCTCAGGCATCTGGACTTTTCCATCATATCTACATCCATCCCCATCATTTCCTTACACTTGACGAGCCATGTGGGTTGTCGTCAAGGCTGTGTTTTATGGAAAAGATTTCAGGGCTCAATCCCAAACAGGGAGCATGGAGTCCCTGAAAGGGAGGGTCCAGAGTGTCATTGAAGGGGACAAAGAGACAGCATAAATGAAAACGAGACCAATCTCACTTGAATTCAGGGGTGAAAATTCTAAACAAAACACCGGCAAATTGAATTAAACAGTGTATCCAAAGAATAATTTACCAAAACCAAATAGGGTTTACCCAAAGAATGCAAAGCTGTTTTAATATGAGTAAATCCGTTTACAAAACACATCGATGGGTCAAATAAGAGAACCATATGACTCTCAATAGAAGCAGAAAAATCATTTATGAAGATTCAACATGGATTCCTAAGGGGGACATTCTCTAAAATTCTAGGAATAGATGTACAAGTGGACATTTGTGGGGGTTTTATGGTGGGAGGCACTCCACAGCTGAACTCCCTCGCTAGGTTGGGGAAGTCCCCACTGTCTGGGTTCTGGTGGGAGGCAGAGTGACCTCCCACGATAGAAATGGAGGAAACAGACACTCACAGTTCTGGGCACGGTCCCACCCTTGCAACACAGTGTGGCACTTGGCCTAGGCCCAGACAGTGGCTCAAAAAGGACAGGCAGCAGAAAAAATTTTAAAAATTTTTCAATTTTAGCTCTTTCGAGAGCAAAGAACTTGTTATGGTGGTTCCAGTAACAGCAGCAACATCAGTTTGCAAGGAGAACAGTAACAATAGCACAAGCCGCTGCCTCCAGGCTCCAGGGGCCGCAGTGCTGGCGTTTCTGGCTGTGCCTCCCCCGTTCTAAGACACAGCAGCCGTCCCCTCTGTTCTGCGTTGTGATCTGAGCTTGGCACAAACTGCTCTGGCTCCCTTTGTGCCTGACCTTCCGGTGAGTCTCTGTCCTGCCCAGGATCCTGTCAATAAATTCCTTTTCTGCTTAAATCACCCAGAATCCATTTCTGCTATTGGCAGTGAAGAAATCTTAATGATGCAGAAGGCTATTTCTTTAACATAAAAAGAATATGACTCTTTTCTTTTCTTTTTTAAGAATAGTGTATTAATTTTTAAGTGAATCAGAGAGAGAGAAGCATCGGTTGGCTGCCTCCTACACGCCCCCTACTGGGGATGGAGTCTGCAACCTGGGTGTGTGTCCTGACTAGAATCCAACAGACAACCTTATGGTGCACTGGTTGATGCCCAACCAACTGAGCCACACCTGCCAGGCCTGTCTTTTTTCCTTTTTTCTTCAAATCTGTGGCAAAAAAAAAAAAAAAGAAAGAAAAAAAGGAAAACAAAACAAAAAATTCCATAAATACTAAACTTCATATTAGAACAAAGAGCAAAACAAGGATTACAGCCAAAACCACGATGATGATGATGATGATGATTTTGTCTATGTACCCGTGTCTTTTGTTTTTGTTTTTTTCCCATGTCTTTTTTTAAAAAGGTTTGTTGAGGTACAATTTGCATACACTGAAATTTACCCCTTTAAAGTGTATAATGTGATGGGTTTTAGCTATTATGTATAGTCATTTAAGCACCATGGGTTTTAGCCATTATGTATAGTCATTTAAGCATACATGCAATATATGTATAAACTATTTCCATTACCCCAGAAAGTTCCCTCAAGTTCCCTTAAAGTTACTCCCTCCCCTTCCCCAGTCCTGGCAACCATTGATCTGACTTCTGTCCCCACAGTTTGGCCTCCTCTGGAATGTCGTATCATGCCTTTGGTGGCTTTCTTCTTTCACTTGACATACGGCCTTTGAGATCCATGCATGTTGTTGCATGAGCACTATTCCCTTGTATAAGTGTGCCAACAGTGGTTTATCCACTCAATGACATTGGGGACGTTTTCAGTTTCAGACTGTTATGAGTGAAACTTCTATAAACACTTGGTGTAAAGGTTTTCATATAAACATATACATTTATTTTTATTGGGTAACTATCTAAGGGTAGGAATGCTGCGTCGCGTTAGGTAAATATTTCACTTCATAAGGAACTGCCACACTGCTTTCCAAAGTGCTGGCTGCTCTGCATTCCCACTAATGCTCTGTGAGGCTTGCCGTTCCTCTTCATTCTCACCAGCACTTGGTATTATCAGTCTTTTAATGTCAGCTGCCTACTGGACATACAGCTGTATCTTGGTTTGGTTTTGATTTTTATTTCTCTAATAACTAATGATGTCGAGCATCTTTTCATCTATTTATTTGCCACCAATATGTCTTTTTTTTTGGGGGGGGGGTGTCTGCTCAAGCTTTTCCCCTATTTTTTTTATTTAGTTGTTTATCTTATTACTGATATTTCTGTATATGTTTTGAATATAAGTTCCTCAGCAGATTTGTGTTTTGCAAATATTTTCTCCCTGTGGTTTGTATTTTCTTTTTCTTACGGCTGTCTTTCAAAAAGCAAAAGCTTGATTTTGATAAAGTTTAATTTTTTGTTTTTTTCTTTTATGACTCATGCTTTATGTGTCTTACCTAAAAAATTAATGCCTAGCCAGAGGACACAAAGAATTTATTTCTCTTATGCTTGCCTCTGAAAATTTTATAGTTTTAGCTCTTGCATTTGAGTCTATGATTCATTTTGAGTTAAATTTTGTATGTAGAGTGAGAAAAGGGTTCATTTTTACATATAAATATAAAAATTTTCCAGAATAGTATTGTTATGTAACATAGTTCTAGATGTTCTGGTTGCCATAGTAAAATACAAACATAAGAGATAAAATTATTGGAAAGGAGGAGAAAAACCATTATTTACAGTCAACATGATTTCATGCCCCCAAAACCTCAAGAGAATCCATTGAAAACACATGGAATTAGTAAGGAGAATTCAATAAAAATGATTCATTACAGAATAAACATGCAAAAACCAATAACTTCTCAATATAACAGCAGTAATTATTTAAAGGATATAGTAGAAAAATAAAGAATCCCATGCACAATAGCAACAAAAGACATCAATGCCTACAATTAATTTTTTGCATGTGTGGTATGCTATTTTTCCATTAAAGTTTACATTCAATTATTTTATATTCATTTCAGGTGTGCAGGATAGTGATTAGACAATCGTCTATATATATAAAAGCCTAATATGCCAAGTGTCCAACCTATCGGTTGACTGTTCAGTTGACTGCTCAACCAGTTGCTATAACACACACTGACCACCAGGGGGCAGATGCTCCAACCAGTCGGTTAGCTTGCTGCTGGGGACTGGCCGATCAGAACTGGGTGAGATGGGCTGGGCACACCCTGGATCCCTCCTAGGGTCCCTCCCTGGCCGGCTGGCCCCCATCGGTCCCGATCAGGACTGGGCAAGATGGCTCCAATCGGCCTTGATTGCTGGCCAGGCCAAGGAACCCCACCCATGCACAAATTCATGCACCAAGCCCCTAGTATACTTTAAAAATGTTCCCCCTAATATTATCTATACCACCTGGCACCATACATAATTATTACAATACTAGAGGCCTGGTGCACAACATTCGTGCACTGGGGGAGGAGGGACCCTCAGCCTGACCTGCGCCCTCTAGCAGTCTGGGACCCCTTGGGGGATGTCCAGCTGTTGGCTTAGACCTGCTCCTCACTACCACCACTGTGCTCGCCAGCCGTGAGCCTGGCTTCTGGCTGAGTGATGCTCCCCCTGTGGGAGCACTCTAACCACCAGGGGACAGCTCCTGTGTTGAGCATCTGCCTCCTGGTGGTCAGTGTGCGTCATAGCAACCAGTCATTCTGCCATTTGGTTGATTTGAATATTAGGGTTTTATTATACAGGATTATTGACTATATTTCCTATGCTGTACTTTATATCCCCATGACTATTTTGTAACTGCCAATTTGTACTTTTGCATCCCTTCACCTCTTTCACCTAGTCCAGTGGTCAGCAAACTGCGGCTCAGCAAACGGCGGCTCATGAGCCACAGGCGGCTCTTTGACCCCTTGAGTGTGGCTCTTCCACAAAATACCAGCTCTTCCACAAAATACCAACTTCTGCGCATGGGCCACGAAGTTTCAATCGCACTGTACATGCATGCCCCCACGTGGTATTTTGTGAAAGAGCCACACTGAAGGGGCCAAAGAGCCGCATGTGGCTCGCAAGCCACGGTTTGCCGACCACGGACCTAGTCCCCCATGCCCCTCCCCCCTGGCAACCACCTGTCCTCTCTCTGTGTCTATGAGTCTGTTTCAATTTTGTCTGTTCATTTATTTTGTTCTTTAGATTTCATATGTAAGTAAAATCTCTGTCTGACTTATTTCATCGAACACAATACCTTTTAGGTCCATTCATGCTGTTACAAATGGTAAGATTTCATTCTTTTTTTTATGGCCCAGTATCATTCCATTATATTCATAGCATTTTTATTCAGTCATCTATTCAGTCATCTACTGATGGGCACTTGGGTTGCTCCCATATCTTGGCTATTGTAAATAAAACTGTAATGAGTATAGGAGTGCAAATACTCTTTCAAATTAATGTTTTGGGTTTCTTCAGATAAATACCCAGAAGTGGAATTGTTGGGTCATAAGGCAGTTTCATTTTTAATTTTTTTAAACCTCCACAGTAGCTGCATCAATCTGCATTCCAATCGACAGTGCATGAGGGTTCCTGTTCTTCACATCTTCACCAACATTTGCTATTTGTAGATTTACTGATAATGGTCATTCTGACAGGTGTGAGATGATATCTCATTATGATTTTAATTTGCATTTCTCTGACTATTAGACCTACAAATAATCTTAACAAAGAAAGTACAGGATCTATGTAATAAAAATTGAAAAGCTTTGTTGAGGACATAAAAGAAGATAAGTAAATATAGATATGCCAAGCTCTTAGATGAAAATTAGATGAAAAGTATTTCAATAATCTAAAGATGTTAATTTTTCCAAAGGAATTTGTAATACTTGGAGGAGAGGGGTTGGAACATGCCAAAATAATTCTAAACTTATCTGGAAGAGTGAACAGTAAGGAGTAGCTGATATTGTAAAAGATATTATAAGCCCTGGTCAGGTGTCTCAGTTGGTTAGCATGTTGTCCTGATACATCAAGGTTACAGGTTGGATCTCCAATCAGGACACATACAAGAATCAGCTAATGAATACATGGATGGGTGGAGCAATAATTGATGTTTCTCTCTCTCTCCTTCTCTCTCAAAATCAAGAAGTAGAAGTTAAAAGTAAATAAATAAATAAATAAATAAATAAATAAGACATAATTTATATATTGTGTAAGGGAACAAAATAAAATAAATAGATGGATCAATATGCTACAATAGGATAAGTTAGTCTGAAACAGAACCTGATGCATATTAAAACTTCATGTATAATAACTGAAGCATAATTAATCAGTTGGGGTCAAGATATACTGCAGGGTGGTGAACACAGTACAATATATGGATAATGTATTATAGAATTGTACACCTAAAACCCATATAATTTTATTAACCAATGTCACCCCAATAAGTTCAATAAAAGAGAAAGAAAGATATTACTGCAGAGTAGCAAGAATGGAAAAAAGAAGACCAATTACGAGGCTCTGAGACTAGTCCCAGAGAAATATGATGGCAGACAATTTCCCTGGGTTCCTAAGCCAGAGCAGCTCCTTCGTCAGGCAAGCAGGTACCCATCTGGGAGCAGGGCACTGCAGTGCCCTCTACTGACAAAGCTTAACATCGTGCCAGCTGGCAAAGGAAAAAGATTGGAAAGGGCTCTTATTTTTCTTCATAGTTCAGGCAGCAAACAGTGAGTTTGGAGCTGACAGGTAATATATTGATAACTGACACAGGATGTAAGTGCCAGCCCACACTTTTCCAACACAATTACAGTCTCAGCTTTGGACACATTTGCTAACATCCCAATGGCCAAAGCAAGTCACCTAACCAAGTCCAATTATTAATGGTGAGGGGGAGTATACGTTACAGAGGAGGGGGGAGGGAAGTGAACACTTGCTAAGCTATAATCTAAAGATCACAGAGGTGGTACTGGTAGGACATCCTGGTGGATTGAAGAGGAAGGAAAAGAGAGATGACTCTTAGAGTTTGGATATGAGCAGCTGAGTGGATGTTGATGCTATTTACTAATACAGGAAGGACCAGAAGATAAACAAGTTTGCTGGGTAAAAGCAAAAGTTTGAACTTGTTAAACATTGACATCTAAAGGAGATTTTGAGGCAGCTAGATATGAGTCTACGGCTCAAGAGAAAGGTCACATCTAGAGATCTGAGCATGATAATCACTGGCTTATAGGAAGTGTTTTATGCCTTGGGGTCACCTGGGGAAGGAATGTAGCTGGAGCAGAGAAACTGTCCAAGGATGGGGCCTGGGAACTTTCCTATTTAGATAACAGGTAGGAAGAAGGATTTGGTAAGGGGACCTCAATGGAGGGGCTGGTGTTGCGGAAGAAAACGAGGAAAGTGTAGGGGTCACAGGAGCCAAGAGAAGAAAATGTTGGAAGTAGGAAGAAGTGCCCAATGAAGCAAAATATTCCTGGGAATTTGAAATGTTCCTGAGAACAGAGATGAAGGTTGTTGGTGACCTTGGAAAGAGCTACTTAGGGGACCAGCTCTATGAAGAAGCACTGCGCTAAGTGCTGGAGATAAAGAGATGAGCAAGATGCATTTCTTGCCCTTTAGGAAATCACTGCCTGGAGAGGAAGGCGGGCATGAAAATAAATCACTGCAATACAATGTGATAAATCTTACACTAGAATAACACTTCCCTAAATGCATTCCACTGAACACCACTATTAGAGGGAGATGTTAATCGGTGCTCCAAAGTGTTCCAAAACCAAACAAGCTTGGGAAACGCTTGAAACCGAACCCCATCTCAGGCTACAGTGCCAATGGCAGAACACTTAGCTCTATGCTCAGGTGTTAGGAAACCAATGTATTGCACCGTGGGTTCCTGTCTACACAACCAGATCCTGCCTGGCATTCCCCAAGAATTAAGGAAAAACAATGCCAGCTCCACAGTCAGTAGAAACAGCCACCAAGGGGGGAGGGAAATTGCACTGAAGAGCAGCCTCTGGCAGTGTGACCTGACAGCAGAGCTGCTCTCAGCGGCAATGCCCAGGCAGGATTCCCCTGGATGTGCCCTGGGTCCTGTGGCAGAGCAGCAGGGGGAGGGAACCCCTGCGCGGGACTCCCAGGTGGCCCTGTGCACAGGACACAGCGCCTGAGACCTCCCAGTGGAGTCCATGGAACTGCATTCCCAGGGCAGCCACCCACCTGCTGCTGCAGAAGTGAGAGGTCTGGCTTTCAATTAATCTTGCAATTTCCCCCAGAGGTAGGAAAATTAGGAAAAATTAAATCACCAGCTGGCTCCTCAGCAGTTTCAGGCCCCCTTCATTTTTTCCCTGACAGCTAAGGCACGGGAGGCAGCAGAGACCCCGTTAATACTTTGTTGCACAAAATGCATGCTGCTGAACAAAAAGCAAGGCATTAGTCTGTGGCTCCAGGATTCCCAGGTGATTTCGGAAGCCTCCTACCTCCGACAGGTAGAAAGTGCAAGGAACGTGAGGGGCGGGGTTCTCACTCACACCTATTGGAGGGGAACAAGAGGAGCCGCTGGTCTGGCAGGAGAACCTGGGTCTGCAACCTTGTTCTAGCTGTGGGAAGGGTGGCCCGCCAGGGCACAGACATCAGGAGACCACGAGGAGAAATAATCCACCTTCTCCTCATCGTTCTTCTTGACATTTTAGGATGAGGCCCAGAAATTAGGATTTTAAAAAGATTCCCAGGTGATTCTAATGTGCAGCCAAGGTTGAGAACCACTGGTTTAAGGGGTTGTGTAAGTCACCTTTCTAAAGAGTCAAGGGAAAAAAAAAAAAGACTATTCTATTTGGAGCTGTTTTTGGTGCAACAAATCAAATGTCACTCCAACTGGCTGTGGAACAGAGATATGGTTTGTTGCAGTGACACAGAGGAAACTTAGACTAAACAGACAGGATAGGAGGCACAGCCAGGCCCTGCAGCTTCTAGATCTGGGAATAGCTCAGTCTCACCGAGGCCATGTGGCCTCTCTAATTCTGTTTCCACTTGATTCTTGTTCAACCGGCTTCCTCTGCTTATACATATTGTACTTGGACCTCCATGGCTGCTACCAATCCTGACTCTAGATCACTTTTAGTCTAAAGAAACTACCATCTGCTGGCTACAGTCCCTGTGTCATTTCATCCAAATTCTTTAGAACTGAATCACTGGCTGGTAGGAGGCAAGTCAATGGGACAATAGGTCATTAACCAGGAAACAGATGAGCTATTCAGCAACTATTGTCATGCCAAGGAGGTTGGAGCCCTGTGACATTTGCATTGAAATTTGCACTGTCCCTTCCAGGAGATGTGAGCTGGGCAGATATTGAAGTCCAAATAACATAGAGTTGTATAGATGATTACCATCAGCGATGCAGACATGTGGAAAGAATACATAGCAAAGCCTGAATAATGCCCCCCAAAGGTGTCCACATCCTAATCCCGGAAACCTGTTAATGTGTTTACCTTATATGGCAAAATGGAGTGCAGATGTGAATAAGTTAAGGATCTTGGCATGGGGTGATTGTGCTGGGTTCTCTACATGGGCCCAAGAGTGCTTGTAAGAGGGAGGCAGGAGGGTCAAAGACAGTGTAGGAGATGAGACACCAGAAACAAGAGATTGGAGTGATTCCAGAAACAGGTAACAAACTAAGGGAATGCAGGCAGTGCTAGAAGCTAAAAAATAATCCAGGAAAATGGATTCTCTACTGAGGCCTCTGGGAGCAACACAGCCCTCCTACATTTTGATTTTAGACTTCTGAACTCCCTAACTGTCAGCGGATAAATGTATTGTTTTAAGCCACCAAGTTGGTGCTAATTTGTTACCGCAGCCAGAAACCATGGGTGCCATCATCCTATCGCTATAAGCACTCTGGCCTCTCCGAGAGAACTGAAACCTTAGCTCATTATCTTTTGGGGTACAATTGGAATTCAAGTAAATGCCACTCTGTTGTGTATACCTTGCATTTACTTTTTCCCAAACTGAAGGTTTGATTAAGTTGATTCATCACTGTCTAATAAACAGTATTCCTATTGGTCATACTGATGGAGCACCGTTGAGGGGTTTCATGCCAATACCCTGTGGAGGGTGGTGGCTTCCCTCTTGTCCAATACCTGGACCCTGGTCCAATCAGCTGTGGTCAGGGCAGCAAGACTACTGTCAGTTAGTACAAATTCGCGCGCACACACACACACACACATGCACACACACGCACACAGTTATTAGGGAAAGAATAGGTTTGAGCTATTTGTGGAAGTCACCTGAGGACACCTCCTACAGCCAGTAGGGTTTAACATGGAGACATTCAGGAAACACTTTTGAGATTTGTTTGGTTTTTTTAATTAATTTCAGAGCGGCATGGAGAGGAAGAGATAGAAACATCAATGATGAGAGAGAATCATTGATCGCCTGCCTCCTGCATGCCCTCTACTGGGATCGAGCCCGCAACCCAGGTAGGAGCCCTTGACTGGACTCGAACCTAACACCCTTCAGTCTGCAGTCGGATGCTCTATCCACTAAGCCAACCAGCTAGGGCAATTTTGAGGTTTTAAGAGAAGAAAGACCCTTACTGACCTACTTTACCAACTTTAATGCTGCCTCTTGAGTTGTCAGAAGCTTTAGAGCTAAAAGGCCTGACATTCCTTTCTTTGGGGTCCTTTGAAGCCCCACTGTCTCCTAACGCCAGCACTGAAAGCAGTCCTCCTCCCAGGTCAAAGGTGACCCTTCCCCCTGCATCTCCCACCTTGCCCTTGGCCCCACAGATCGATTTGCAGGACGGCACAGGCTCACTGCTTGCCCTGGAGCAGTATTTTTGGAGTTGAGAAAAAAGAAAAAAGAATCTGTTGAAGCCAATTTCAGTTCTAGGCATGAAAAGGGATGCATTGCTTGAGCTTCTGGAAATCGGGATGGCTTAAGAAGTCAAGGAGACATTTGAAGTATTGCCTTCAGGGCTGGAAGAAACCCAAACAATCAGAGGTGTAAATGCACAGGATTCAGGTGTTGGCATATCCCTAAAATCAGGCGGCAGGAGCCTGGCCTCATTTAGAATTGCTGGAAAATGCATGTATTCAGCTCACTCTGAAGGCTCCTGGACAATTCTGTTTGGATCAGCCTTTTCCTATAGGGTTTGTCTTACTTATGACTATTATTTTTTAGTGATTTATGTTTTCCTCTTATAATATGCTACCTTTTATTAAACAATTGGGCATCCCACATCAGACTATCTAGAAATAAACTTGTGCTTTTCTGTGGTATTTGTTAAAAGATGAGGATTTTTCAACTCATTATTTACCTTTTTATAGACTTTCAACAACTCGTCTCAAAACAATTCCACCAGCTTTCTTAACCTGAATCTTCAGTTAGGTTTTCCAATCCCTCTCATTAAAAACTTTATAGTGTTTTAAATTTTATTGAAAGTATCATGTACATCTTTTATGATTCCTTTAATAAAGATTAAATGCATATATATTTTTAAATATACATTTATATAATAGATATATTTACCCAAGAAGGCAAAAATTACCTGCCATATACTTTTTTGTTAGAAAATAAAACCAATCTGGCTTCTAGCATAGGCATGTGTAGTCCCTCCCAGAGAGTCCCTTGGAGCAGGGTCAGGGCCAGTTTCATCTCACTCTTCTCTGGAGAATGAGAGATCAGCTCCGTGGGCCATGGCCTCCCTCCTGCAAGGTCACCCTCCTCATGATGCCCAGGTCCATTGTGAAGACCCCAGGAGAGTGTGGGTGGCTCTGGGGAAGCAGCAGGAAGTCTGCCGAGCATTGGGCAGGGAGGGGGCCTCAGCACATGGCACTGTGGGGAAGACAGAGCCAGGCTCCCTGGGCACCTCTCTCTCTCACATCTCTATGGAGATCACCTTTCTGCCCCTTGTATGGGCACAGCCCCAGGCCTACACTCCTGCCAACAGCATCTTGGAGGCAAGCTGGATAAACCCTTAGGCTGCCATGAGACCCCAAAGCTATGCCTCCTGTAGCCAACACATGAAGAATAAGCGGGTGTGGTTTCCGAAAGCCCAGTGTCTCCACCTCACACTCAGTCCCTGACCCTCCAGCGGAGGCAGCTCTGCGATGTCAGTATGTCTGGGCTGGGGAGGGTGTGCTGAGTGGGGTGCCAGCAGCTGACCTGGTTGCCCACCTGTTTGTTAGGCCTGGATACATCCTGCCCACAGACACAGGACTTGGATGACTGGGAACCTTCCCAGGCCACCATGGGCCCTCACTACCTCCCAGAGGCCAGATCAGCAGAATGTCTGGCCTAAGGAGCTGTCGGGAAACTCTACAAAGGGCTGCAGCTAAGCCTTAGTGAGGAGTAAATTGCTAATCATAGTTCCAATTGTGCCCACCTGCCCGCCTTCCCAAGGGTATTTGCTTCATCAAAAGAATAGAGCTGTGATGGTGGCAAGGTGATCCATGAGAGTGGGGTCATAAGGGAGAGAGCCCTGCCGGGTCTCCCCTAAATGAGGAAGCATCCAGTCCTGTCCACAAGGCTCCCATGGGCACCTGGAGCCCAGAAAAGAGGGTTTGGGGCTGGAGGAGCTGTTGCCTTTAGGCTCCTGTAGCAGGGAGCTCAGGGGGCTTCGTGTTTAGGGTGGAGCCTCAGGCGCTGTGTGACTTCCACAGTAGCAGCCGTCATAGATCTCTATGTGGATCTATTTTCAAAAATTTTAAGCTACTTGTAGAAACTGTACGTGTTTTCCGTAACCAGAACCATGCCCCCCACCCAAAGCTACAAGCTTCAATTTATATCAACTCGATATTTATACCAACTGTGAAATTTCTTATGGATAAGAAGTTCTGACTGGCAGTTATATCTGGTTTTAATGAATAAAACTGTGAAAGTACAATTATTATCTGCAAGCAAAGAGTACATGGTAGATAGGATTTTCCACAGCATGGAGTTCAAGGGAGAAAACAACACAGAAGGTATCCATGGTGATGAGAAGGCTGGGAGCACCGAAATAAGACCAGGGGCGGGGGCAGGAGCTCAGGAAAGGTGGCTGGATTGCATGCAGTCTCTTAAAGTGAAAAGCCATACATCGTAGTGGAAATAGTGTAGCATATATAAGAGAACTCTGGGCCGTTGCCTTGCTGTGTGACCTTGGGCAAGTCCCTTCCCTTGCTGGGTGTGTTTTCACACCTGTTCAATGAAGGGCTTGGACTCATCTGATTCCCCCTCCCAGGACCAGGGTTCTGGACCCAGCCTGAAGAAAGGGGAATTGGGGATATGGTACAACTTCAAGGCTGTGTGACCCTGAGCAAACTGCTATACCTCTGAGCCTCAAGTTTCCATTAATACTAGTGCCTACCTCTCAATGCTTCAGTAAGTCTCCAGAGTTCTTCCAGCTGCTGGTTTTACTGCTGCTGCTTCCAACCTCTTTTGAGCTCTGACCCCTGGCTTGGATTTAGGGTTGTGGCATAGATAGCTGAGCACCAAGACTAATTGCTCACAGGCCTCTTATATCCCACAGTTCTCTGCCTCCTCTCAGGGCCCGTCCTGCTTTGCTATCAGCTTTCCCATCTCAGCATCTCTTCGCTCTTTCCTTTTCAACCTGACTGTTACTGAAGCCCTGACAGAAGAAATCGGTAAACGCTAAACAGATGTGTCTCAGCTTTGGAGTAAATGGCAGGGCTAATCCATCCTCACAGAAGCAAACATACCTTGCCATCTGAGTCATGCCAAAGGTGATTTACTGAAATTAGAAGGTTTCCAAATACAAGATAAAGGATGATTTCAAATATCCTACAGTAACACACCAGCTTAAGACAGAGTTTGGCTACTACAATTTTTGGAGGATGGATGGAAGGGCCAGCTGCCCCTTCTCTGTTAAAAGAAATGGAAGCCTTAGAGGACTACAGGCGGGGGTGGGGAGGGGAGGAGAAATCTACAAGTGGAAAATAGGAATTACTATATTAAGAGCCTCTATTAAGGTAAATGTCTTGCTCAAAGATGGACAACCTCGATGCATGTGGGGTTTGGTGCTGGTGGAGGGTGGGAAGATGGTAAAGTGAAAAATGACTCAGAGGTTGTGGCTCATGGTGTCCTTGAAGAGGGGAGAAGGGTTGGGGACGTGGAGGAGAGGCAGTTTCAGAGTGAGGGAGGCAGCCTCCAAGATGGCCCCAGTGACCCCCACTTCCTGGTATTTACACCCGATATGTAACCCCTCCCATGGAGTGCGGGTTGCTAATGAACAGCTGTGGGATGGCACTTCTGATGTTAGGTTACAAAAAGACTGTGGCTTCCATCTTGCTCACCGTCTGTTGCTCTCTCTTGCTCTGCGGGGAGCCAGCTGCTGTGTCGTAAGCTGCCGTATGGAGAAACCCACCTGCAAGGCCCTGAGGGTGCCTCTGGCCAGCAGCCAGCTGATAGCCTCGGTCCACCAGCCCTTGAGGAACTGATCCTTCCAGCACCTATAGGAGAGGGCTTAGAAGTGGGTCCCTTTCCAGTGGAACCAACTACCACATCAGACTGTAGCCCCAGCTGGCACAGGGACTCTTTGGAGGAAAAGAAGAGAAAAAGAGAGTTGAGTCGTGTGCTTTACATACTTTATCTTGAACCTCGAATTCATTCTGTGAATGATGTCAGCACCTCCATGGCGTAGATGAGGAAGGAAACCAAGGCTCAAATAGGTAAATCGTGCCAAATGTCATGTGACAAGTGAATAGAAAAATGGGGATTTGAAACCTGGAGATTTGACTAATGCCAAAGCCCACACTCTGGTTGGTTATTTCAGAAATATACTGTGTTTGCCCAGCCCGTGTGGGTTGAGCATCGACCTATGAACCAGGAGGTCACAGTTCAATTCCCAGTCAGGGCACATGCCCGAGTTGCAGTCTCCATCCCCAGTAGGGGCCATGCAGAAGGCAGGCAATCAATGATTCTCTCTCATCATTGATGTTTCTATCTCTCCTTCCATTTTCCTTCTTCTATGAAATCAATAAAAATATATTTATAAAAATAAAGAAATACACTGTGTTTATTTTCCAATTCAAAGTAACAATGGATAACTGTCCAATTATAAACACAGGGAGACTGGAATGCCATGCTAACCGAGACCAAACCTTCCCTGGGTTGGAGATAAACCCCCAAGCAGCATTAGAAGCTCATCAGAGCCTGTAACATACCCTTGGGGTAGAACTCTCTACATGCAAAATGATCTAGTTTCTTTCATTTATTTTAAAAGTTAAAGATAATAGCTGAATCTGATATTACTATGGGCCAAGTACCACTTCCAAGAAGTTTACAAGTTTTAACTCACTTAGCCCCATGAGGAACTTAATATTATAGTCACCCAACTTACAAATGGGAAACAGGCATAGATAAGTTAAATAATTTGCTCCAAGTCATTCTACTGTAAGGGCATGGCCAGAATGTAAACCTAGACAGTCTGGCTCCAGAGTTTCATGCAAGATCTGCAACTGAAGTCTGTCTGGGCCCTGGGCTGTCATGTCACCTGGGCTCCCAGACAGCAAGTCTACTTCCTTTGCTGATCAGGCTCAGCTGCCCTGGGTTTCAGGCCCCCAACTTCTGAATTCAACTGTCACCTATGACTTTCCCTATTCAATTCCTGAGACTGGAATTGCAGTTCTCTGCCTTGACTTCATCTATCCTGACTCCCAGGCTGTCCACACCTGCACCCTGGCCCATGTCTGCTTCGTGGCCTGGCTCCTGACTCACATCGGCCAGCCTGAGCCTCTGCCCACTGCCATGCTGCCCCAAGGAAAGACCAGCCCCTGGGACAGGCCAGGGTCAATTTTCTTAGAGCTATAAATGGTCTCAATTCTGGGGATATTATGTGAAGAAAGAGATTGTTTCCAGGCGAGGAAAATAGCAATACAGAGGCAGAAGAGCATTACTGTGTGGATAAAAAGATGACCTATGAAAATGAACCAACAGAGCCAAGAAGTTAGATTAAGGTTACAGACCGATCTGGTAGGGAAGCTACTAAAAGCTGTTATAGACCTCCAGGGCACAATGAGAAAGCAAATCTGCCCATGTTTATGCAGATAACAGGCTGTTAAAGAAGCCATAACACTGATCATATGGGATTTCTATAGCCCTGCAATGGTCTGGAATAAGAATTGTGGGGTGGTAAGCAGGAGGGGCGCAGAGCCGACAGTGACCCAGGCTCTCCTCCAGGAGACTGTGTTGGGCCATCAGGACGATTGGGAGCTATTTGGGCAGCCATCCACAAAGCCGAATGCAATGAGGGATGAAGAGACAGGGCTAAAATGCTAAAAGCAGCATTTCAAACAAGTCTCAATTCAGTTTAGTCTTCCATCTGTAGTGACTTTAAAAATATAGTTCCCAAATTGCCCGTGGCATCTGGGAGACAGAGTCTGTGGGCAGACACCTGCTCACCAGTGAGAATTCAGAATGGCATTTCTGGGTGGGGTCCCGGTGGTTGATCTGTAAGGAAGACAGACACATAATTCCAGAATAGCAGAGCTGAGAGGTCCTTAAAAATGACGTAAACTGCCCACAGAGGGTGAGTGACATACTCAAGGTTTCGCACATCTGGAAAAGGGAGGGGCTAGACCTTCATAGTCCTAGGTCCTTGCTGAGGTCTCAGCATTCCCTGGGGTGAGTGGAGTGAAAGTCCTTGAAAGTGTCTCCTTGAAGGAAGTATAGAATCAGAGGCATGTTGGTTGCCAGGGAGGAAACAGGGGAAAATGAACAAAGATGGATAAATTCAGATCTGAGTTCTCTTCAGAAAAAAAAATTCTAATAATTATTAACCCTCATTAGCTTAGAGAAAGCAAGAAAACAACTACTGGGGTAGAAAAAAGTAGGTTCACAGTTGTAATACAAAAAAAATTATAATCTATATATCAACACTAATAAAAGAGAAAAATGGTAATTGGCGTATGAGCTACCCTTTTCATTGGCTAATCAGGGCTATATGCAAATTAACTGCCAACTAAGATTGACAGTTAACTGCCAACTAAGATTGGCAGTTAACTGCCAACAAGATGGCGGTTAATTTGCATATGTAGGCACAATGCAGGGAGGTGAAAGGGAAAGCAGGAAGAAGCCCCCTGCCACTGACAGTGATCGGAAACCCAGGGGAGAGCTAAGAGCTGGGGGGCAGGGCAAAGGCGGCCCTGGGGCCGCCTTTGCCCTGCCCCCCAGCCATGATGGGAGAATCAGGCGCCTTTGCCGCCCTGGCCAGTGATAGCAGGAAGTAGGGGTGGAGCCAGCGATGGGAGCTGGGCATGGTCGAAGCTGGCAGTCCCAGGAGCTAGGCGTCCCTTGCCTGGGCCTAAAGTGAAGCCCACAATCGTGGGGCCACTGCAGTTGTGGGTCCCCGCTGCCCAGGCCGGACGCCTCAGCCAGAGGCATCCTGCAGAGGCAGGGGTGGAGCCCGCGCGATCGTGGCGCCCCCCGCTGCCACTGCAGGTCCCTGCTGCCTGGGCCAGATGCCTAGGCCAGAGGCATCAGGCCTGGGCAAGGGGCTGATCTTGCGATTGGAGGGTGATGGGGGTCAGCGCCTGAGGGCTCCCAGTATGTGAGAGGGGGCAGGCTGGGCTGAGGGACACTCCCCCCCACACACACCCAGTGCACGAATTTTGTGCACCGGGCCCCTAGTATATAAAATAATAGAGAAATATGCTAATTAACTGGGACACTGTAACGGGTCGACTGGACAGGAGGAGGTTGCACACGCAGTATCAGGGGCGGGATGGCAGGGGCCTCCATGCGCCTGCACTGGGGGAGGGCCTGATCAGCAGCAGCCGCAGCTGCTCCAAGGGCCGGAGAGGGAGGCAGGGTGGGACAGGAGGGTGGGAGGTGCTGCAAGATTTCGAATCGCGTGCTGGGCTCCTAGTAATTAATAATATACAAAATGAACTCTGTGTACTCACAACTGTAAACCTACTCTTGCCCACCTGTACGTAAAGGCAAGACTAGGAAAGAAGCTGTTGGTTCCCATAGACGTCAACCACCCAGGTGACTGTGCCCCACCCATTCACACATCTTTGAGGATCGGTGAAAGTTGACAACAGACTGTACCTATTCCAGGTGACTGTCCTTGAGCCGCTCACTGACTCGGCCTCTGTGCCTGCCAGTCTCCTTCTTCCCAGGCTTCTGAGTCTCTGCCCAGTTTTGACATTTCTTCTGGCCTCATCAGATTAGTCACTTAATCCCTGGCTCCTTGGACCTCAGCTTTCTGCATCGCTCTGAGCCCTGGCTTATGTTAACATCTCCCGCTGTCCTCCTGGGAGACCCCTGCTCTCAAGGCAGAAACAGACCCATGGAGGCCCATGTGCTAGACTCGCCCCCGGTTCCTCTCAAGTAGACATTTTGTCTTAAACCCTAAGTTTTCACCTGGGATGAGGTTAGAACAACTCTTCACATCTTTTCTCTTGAGAATTTAGAGCTGTGAGACAAAAAAAGGAAAAACCATAGAGCTGGCTACAGAAAGGGCAGGGCAGCAGGTCCTAAATGTGCAAGATGCTTTGGGCTGAAGTACCAGCCCAATGCTGCTGCCTCCAGTGCACAGGCGCATTGGCGGGCGGGGGGGGGGCGGGGGGGGCGGGGGGGGGATGGCGGGGGCGGGGGTGCCGAGAAGGGCTCTGGGAGAAGATTCCCCAGCTCTCCCAGTTTTCTCCTGCAGCTGTACCTAGACTGGGCTCTCGGGCCCTGTGGTTTGCAGAGGAGAGGGAACTGACCTGGGGTTGGTCAAGACATTTGGGTCCTAAGTGACAAATCTAGCTCAAATTAGCCACAACAAAAGGGTCTTTATTGGATATCATGACCTCACAAGCCCGGAGTGAAACTGACAGGCTTAGCCAGAACCAGGGCTCAAATGGAGCCAGGAAGACTCTGCCTCTCCCTTTTCCTCAGCCTGGCTTCCACCCAGGTGACTATTTTATTCTATGAGCTGATGTTCTCCGTGTGGTAGGAAAATGACTCTGGCAGACTTGAGTCACTGTCCTCAGAGCTGGCTCTCCAAAGCCAGAGCAGACTGTCAGGGAAACTGGTTGGCCCTGCAGGACTGTACGCCAGGCCCTGGACCGACTGCATGGCGGAGATGAGGTGCTTCACGTCACGGTGTTGGGGTTGCAGGGGAAGAAACGCTCCAGTTGAGTCACTTTGAGTCAGGAAGGGGTTGTTCACCAAAGGAAAGGATGTTAGGGGGAAAAAGTTTTTTTAGTGGAACCTCATGTCCCATTTGTCTGGGAAGCAGGCTAGCTTACTCACTGCCTACAACTGGGCAGCATCCCCCCAACCCCAGCCGATGCCACCCTGTGCTAAAGGCTCAGGAGCCCCCTGCTAGGCCTGTGCAAAGACATCCCACTGACTTCTCAGCTGTCTGAAGATAACAAGCTTGAATATTAGTCTGGATTCCCAGAAGGCCTGCGCAGGTTGGCCGAAGAGTGTTTTTCATGACGATGACCTAAACCTGCAGCCACTTTGAACAGGTTCATGCATCTCAGTGTGAAATCTGTTTGTAACCTGGGGCACCCTGTCAAGACTACAATAAACCCCTCTTCCAGCCTGTGGGTAGGAATAGGTTCTCAGGAGCAGTAACAGCTCAGATTTCTCTGTCTCATTACTTTCTCTGCTCCCACAAGACTGCAGCCCTGCGCTTCACAGGTGATGTCTCGGGTGGCGGTCTCCATTCCCCATTTCCTGCCAGGCCTCATAGTCCCTGATCTCCCTGCTCCTTCTCCACAGAGCACCTGAGGGCCTGAGGCGCACCAAGTGCCACAGCACTGCTGGTCCCAGGTAGAGGCGGGCAGAAGGCCCCACTCCCTGACCCTGAGCCCCAGGCTCGGGTGCCGATCTGAAATGAGCAACCACCATGTCCGCTCTGTGAGAACAGCTCCTCAGCTCCCACCTGTGATCTCTCCCTCCTATGGAGAGATCTCCCGGCCTGCCCCACCCCCCAGCACATGCCCTCACCCCCTAGTGTCTGTGTCCATTGGTTATGCTCATATACATGCATACAAGTCCTTTGGTTGATCTCTTACCCCCCTCCAACCCTCCACTCCCTTCCCACTGAAGTTTGACAGTCTGTCCGATGCTTCTTGGTCTCTGTATCTGTTTTTGTTCATCAGTTTATGTTGCTCATTATATTCCACATATGAATGAGATCATGTGATATTTACCTTTCTCCAACTGGCTTATTTCACTTAGCATAATGCTCTCCAGTTCCATCCATGCTGTTGCAAATGATAAGCATTCCTTCTTTTTTAGAGCAGCGTAGTATTCCATCGTGTAGATGTACCACAGTTTTCTAACCCACTCATCTCTTGATGGGCACTTAGGCTGTTTCCAGATCTTAGCTGTAAATTGTGCCGCTATGAACATAGGCTCTTTTACATACAGTGGTCAGGGAAGGACTCTATGGACAGATGACATCTGAGCAGAGACCTGCAAGGAGCGAGCAAGTGAGGCGCACAGGCTGGTTGGGAAGGGCATCTCAGGAAGAGGGAACTGCAAATGCAAGGACCCTGAGGGCAGACCTTGCCCAGCATTTGGATGGACAGTAGGGTACCCAGTGTGCCTGGAGCTGGTGAGCAACAGAGAGTGTAGGGGTTGAGCGTAGAGGCAGTGGAAGGCGGAAAGCCCAGCACCTTGTAGGTCGCCGTGAGCGCTTTATTCTAAGGTGATGGGGAACCAGACCCCATAGACATGTCTGAAAATACCTTTGAGCCTTATCTGGATTCCCAGTTACAGAGGAAAATACAGCAGGTGGTGGGGCACTGATCTCCCTGCAAGAGTGCACATGGAAACTAGTTTGACTAAGTGAAATAAGCCAGTCGGCATAAGACAAGTATCACATGCTGTCACTCATATGTGGAATCTAATGAACAAAATAGATCCAGAGACACAAAAACATAAAATAGACTGATGATCTCAGAGGTAAGGGACTGAGGAGCAGGAAGAGATCAATCAAAGCACTTATATGCATACTGGAGGCCCAGTGCACAAAATTCTTGCGGGGGAGGGGAGAGGAGGGGAAGGGTCCCTCAGCCTGGCCTGCACCCTCTCGCAATCCAGGACCTCTGGCTCCTAACCGCTCGCCTGCCTGCCTGATTCCCCCTAACCACTCTGCCTGCCTGCCTAATTGCCCCTAACTGCTTGCCTGCCGTCCTGATTACCCCTAACCACTCACCTGCCTGCCTGATGGCCCCTAACTGCCTCTGCCTCAGCCCCCACCACCGCGGCGTCTTCTGGAATGACGTCTGGAAGATCGTTTGGCTGTCCAGTCTAATTAGCATATTACGCTTTTATTATTATAGACTAGGGGCCCGGTGCACGAAATTCGTGCACTGGGTGGCGGGGAGGAGTGTCCCTCGGCCCAGCCTGCCCCCTCTCACATACTGGGAGCCCTCAGGCGTTGACCCCCATCACTCTCCAATCGCAGGATCGGCCCCTTGCCCAGGCCTGATGCCTCTGGCTGAGGCGTCCGGCCCGGGCAGCGGGGACCCGCAGCTGCAGCGGCCCCGCGATCATGGGCTCCGCTTTAGGCCCAGGCAAGGGACCCCTAGCTCCTGGGACTGCCAGCTTCGATCGTGCCCAGCTCCCATCGCTGGCTCCACCCCTACTTCTTGCTATCACTGGCCAGGGCGGAAAAGGCACCTGATTCTCCCATCATGGCTGGGGGGCAGGGCAAAGGCAGCCCCAGGGCCACCTTTGCCCTGCCCCCCAGCTCTTAGCTCCCCCCTGGGTTTCCAATCACTGTCAGTGGCAGGGGGCTTCTTCCTGCTTTCCCTTTCGCCTCCCTGCATTGTGCCTACATATGCAAATTAACTGCCATCTTGTTGGCAGTTAACTGCCAATCTTAGTTGGCAGTTAATTTGCATATAGCCCTGATTAGCCAATGAAAAGGGTAGCTCATACGCCAATTACCATTTTTCTCTTTTATTAGTGTTGATATGCATAATCCATGGACACAGACAATGGTGTGGTGAAGGCTTGGGGAGGTGGGGGTCGGGTAGGAGCAGGGTGGCAGGGGTCAATGAGGGGGAAAAGATAAATTCAAAACTAAACTAAACTAAACTAAGCTTTGAAAGATGACCAGGAGTTTGTCAGGTGAAGGAAAGAAGAAGAAAGCATCCCAGATCCAGGCAGCTGCCTGGGGCAGCATCAGCGGTGCCGATGAGCTTGGGGCTTGCAGATAGCTTTTCCCTCATAAGCAAGCTCTTTTATTTAATCTGGGGAAATGAGGTGCTATTAAATTAATTTCTCGGCTGTCATTGCCGGAAAGCTAAGGACAGTGGATTTACAGGCAGAGGAAGAGCAGGGGAGGCCCACAAGACAGCACAGAGGTGGCAGAGTTTGCAAATTCCTGATTCAGGTCTGCCCGACAGTCATTCCAACATATGGGCTTCCTTCTGCTGTGCAGGCACCGTGCAGTAACTAAATAGGAAATGAGAGTCCCCTGATAGGTTGTTGTACCCAGGGCCCCAGAAATGATGGAAAGGTGGCCTGCCTCTGCCGTGGGGTGAACCCAAAAGTAATTACCAGGATACTTTGCAGATTATTGAATAAGTCCCTATAACTGGCACATTGATTTATATAAGACCCAGAGATTTTGAGAGATTTGAAAAAATATTAAGAATCAATCAATATTTTAATTTATTTCAGGGTCCAGGAGACTCGGCTCTGCAGAAAGCCGCTGGGAGGAGACAGCGACCTTGCCACAGGCCTGGCGGGCAGGAGGCAGGAGGCCCTGGAGCCTGTTTGGCAGCAGCTGCAGGGAGGGACTTCTGGCCTCTGGAATGTTCTCTTTCTTCCTGACATCCGTCAGATGTCAGGCAGCCTAGGGCTGGAGGGCCTCAGGGTGACTGTGCTCTGGGGCCTGTGGGAGGAGAGGCCCTCAGCTGGGAGATGGGGAGCTTGACATAGTCCCAGGACATAGTCCTCGGGGGCTGGAGAGGGAGCCTGTAGACTTCCTCTGTTTTCCAAGGACACACTGCTGGGGTCTGGGGACGTCTTCATAGAGCCACTGGGTGACATGACATCTGTGGGGGAGATCCAGCATCTTCTCCCTGGGACTGCCCTCTCCCCATGCCCTCTCACGGGAGGTATGAGCTCCTGTCTCCGACCACCACCACCCGGGCATCTGATTCCACTGTCGGCCATAAGCGCCCTTTAGGCTGAGACGGCATTTGATCCATGTCTGTGCCGCCAGCACCTGGCAGCATGCCTGGCCCAGAACAGGCAGATGAAAAAAAAAAAAAAATGCACTGCATCAACGAGTGGTCAAATGAACTAACACAAGAAAAAACAAATACTTGTTCGTGGAAATGGTTTTTAAAGGTCACACGATATATTTGGATGAGTGAAGTTTCAACAACAGAAGTCACATTCGAATTGGGTCCTGAGAGGAGCTTACAAGGTGCAGACAGCGTAAGGGACTGACCAAGGCCTGCAGCGCCCGGGGCAGTGCCGGGGGCGGAGGGGGGGGACAGAGCTGCGGTCACCCCAGGCCTGGTGGAGCAGTGACCCCTCCTGGAGAGGCCCGCCTGACATTGGCCAACGTGGAAGCCCCTCTATTGGGAGTGGAGAAAGGGGAGAGATGACCCAGTAGTACCCAGCACGGGGCTGTCGGGTAACTCTGCCTTTGACCTTCTGCCTTAACCACCCATGAGAAGGGCAAACCTGGGCAGGCCTAACTGACGGCCTCACCCAGAGGCTGTAAGCAGGCAGTTTTGTTCCCCAGGAGATATTGGGCACTGCCGCAGATGGTTTGCTTTTTATAGTTCGGGGAGGGAGGAAGGATGCTACTAGCTTGTGTCGGGTAAAGGCCAAAGATGCTGCAAAACACATGAAAATGTACAAGAAGCTCCCACAGCAAAGAACTGTCCAGCCCAAGATGCCCGTAGTGCTGAGGGTGAGAACTCCTGGCCTAAGGGGATGTTCCAGAAGAACCTTTGCGTGGGCGGGAGAGTGTTGCCCTCGCTCTTCTGGCAAAGGTGGCATCGTTAGGTCTGGCCCCAGATCTGTCACCAGCGAGTGCCCTGTGTCCTGCCTTCTCATGTCCTGCCTTGGGACGGTGCCACGTTCAGGCAGAAGCCCCTATGCTCTCCATCGCTCCTCGCTGACAGCAGAGTGGCCAGGGTGGCAGAGGCGGTGGGAGGACAGGCAGATGGCACGGCCAAGCCAGGGGCCTCCACAGCCTGGCTCTGCCTTCTCCTGGAGGTCAAACCTCATTCCGCTCGTTTTCAGTTTTACATTCACACCCTAAAAACATTTGGTAAAAGGGGGTCAAGTCTTGCCATCCGTCCCTTTCACTTTTATTGTATTTATAACAAAAAGAAGAAATCAGGAGGAAACTGAATTCAAACTGCAAATGACGTGCTGCTTGCCCGGCAGCTGGGACCCTCCGAGCAAGGCTGCTCCTCAGGGAGGGGCTTGACCTCTGGGTACAGAGGAGAGAGCACACAGAGCGGGAACCGGGCAGCTCACGGCAGCCCTGGGATGCAGGGGGTACTGTCTCCATTGACGGATGAGGACACTGAGGCTCACCAAGAGGAGGTTAGTCATCCAAGGCTGTGCTCCCAAAAAGTAGCAAAGCAAAGACTTGAGTCCTGTGCTGGGCCCATCGACTCCAAGATGTGGACAATGGTGCTTCCTATTCCATCCTGACCTGGAATTGTTAACTCATTCCCAGTGTGGGTGTCAGTAAAACTGTTGAATATAATATTGTGTGTTAACTATACAAGTTTAAGTAACGGTGGTTCTTAAGAAAGCTTTCTTTTTCTCCCTGTCACATCTTAGAGAGCTGGTCTCTCACCTGACCCTCTGGGGCCAGAGCTGAGGAGAGAAAGAGTTTCATTCATACACTCACGCCACAAACGTTTATTGAAAGAGAGCTGCATGACACATGCTACACGTGTGGTGGCCAGAGAACACCATACTGAGCAAAGCAGGTACTGAAAAAGAGCCCTTAAAATGATCAGAGAAGACCTGAATAAGGGCAGACTGCATTTATTGAGCACTCACTGTGAGAGCTGATGTTTCAGGATTTTACATTGTACTTATTCTAACTCACTACTGTTACTGCTCCCATTTTACAGATGAGAAAACTGAAACAGCCAAGGAAATTGTTCAAGGATACCAAGTGTAATAGTTGGGCTCTGTTCTGACACATGTTACATGGATGAACCTTGAGGACATTATATTAAGTAAAATTAGCCAGTCACAAAAAGGACAAATATGGTGTGATTCCACTGACTAGTATATGAGTTACCTATAGTACCTTATAGTAAAATTCACAGAGACAGGAAGTAGCATGATGGTTGCCAGGGAACAGACAAGGGCAGAATAGGGAGTTGTTGTTTAATGGGGACAGAATTTCAGTTTAGGAGATGGATAGTGGTGATGGTTGCACAATGATGTGAATGTACTTAATGCCACCAAACTTAAAAGCGGTTAAAATGGTAAATTTTACATTATGTGTATTTTGCCACCATAAAAAAGTAAAAAATATATAACTTTTAATTTGACCATTAAAATTCATAAATTGGTAGGAAAGAAGGTTGGGCAGTGGAACCCATTCTCTTAACCATCCCCTGTGTTAGACGGTTGACCCCAACATGCCACCTCTAAAGAGAGAAGAGACCTGATGTAAGCCAAGAGCTGAGGTGGTGGAATGAAGTCCACAGATGCAGGCAAACTTGGGTCTAAAAGTGAGGACAGACCCAAAGCAAATGGCCTGAGATGCTGAAGCAGGGGAGAGACCGAGCTGGACGCAGGAATAGGGCTGGCTTAGGCTAATTCACAGGGCTACTTGCCAGGCAAGAGGTATTCTGTGCTAGGGGTAGAAGGTGACCAGATATGAATTCAGCAGCACTTGAAGGTACATTATCCTCCTTCTAGACATTTCCCCGAGAACTTCCAGAGTTCTGGCCCAGCTCATTTCTGCAGATGAGACCTGAGGGACACCAGGTCTACCGGTCCAGAGCAGAATGAGCCCTGGGATGATACTACCAAGCAAAGGGGGGAGGAGTCAGCAGGGGCTCCCTGAGCTGGCATCACAGTCCTTGGGGCTAATTCAAGAGGAAGGCTGCTGGAAAGGGAACACATAAGTGTGGTGGCTGGGGACAGATCAAACAGGATTCTCTCTCCTGGGAGACACATCGTGGGTGTCAGTAGCCAGGAAATAAAGCGAGAGGTTGGAGGCAGGAAGGAGCTGATGGATGCAGCCAAAGGAGAGGCTGGGCAGAGGAGGGAACGAAGGACAGGTGAGGGCTGGTGCTAAGCAGGGCGGAATATGGAGGAAGGCCCCAGTTGGAGACACGTAGGTTCAGGAGCTAAGTTTGCAAGTGCAGGGGGTTAATCTGGACCCTCTTTCTACATAGCACCTGGGGCCTGCCCCAGACCAGGGACAGGTCTTTAAAGGGACTGGCTTCCCATGAGTTGACACCCCTCTGCAGCTACAACTAATGGTCATCTTCAAAGGGTATAATGATCATCTTTAGAGAAGCAGTGTGCGGGCACACACCCAGGAGATCTGGCATCTCACCCTGGACATAACTTAATCTCTGAGTTCCTGTTTCTTCATCAGTAGAGTGGGGATACTAGTTCCCAACAATCCTCACAGGCGTGTTCTGAGGATCCAGTGAGAAAAGAGGGGTGGCAGTTCTGTGACATCTACACCATATGATGGATTTGTAAGTGAGCTTGAAAATGTTAAATAGCAAAATTACAGCAACACAGAGGCCCATCCCTGCCACTAGGAGAAGAGGGGGAACAATGTGACTTTGGAAATATGCAAGGTGTGGGGTGGTGAGGAAATGATAGCTACATTACATTGCTATAGTCTAATTAAAAACCCAAACCAGAGGTCTGTAACAATTCTACTGCTCTGAGGCCAGTGTCAGGAGGAGCACAAAACTGCAGGCAGAGATCTGTGAATAAGCAAGGGACCACGCCCAGCTGGGGCTGTGGGACTACATGGGGTCTGGTAGGTGGAGCCGCATAGGCCACAGTCCAGGGAATGTGAGTGTTTGGTGGAAGGGCAGAGGGGAGGTGGGTGTTAAAGACTCAGCACAGATTTCTACTAACTAAATACTCTTAGACCAGTGGTCGGCAAACTGCGGCTCGTGAGCCACATGCGGCTCTTTGGCCCTTTGAGTGTGGCCACGAAGTTTCAATTGCACTGTACGTGCGCGCCGCATGTGGTATTTTGTGGAAGAGCCACACTCAAGGGGCTGCAGTTTGCCGACTGCTGTCTTAGACCATCCCGCCATCTAAACACCAACAGGCTCCATAAACCTTCCCCATTGTTCCTGGCCCCTCCTAATCTGTTCAGTCAATAAATAAAATTAATGTTTCGTTAAATAATAATAATAATAATGGATACCAGGAATTAAACATCTATAACAATGGCTACCACTGTATCTTATAGGCCTGATGCCATATTCAATATTTTGTATCTATTATCCCATTACATCTTAACAACTGTGCATTTTATACATAAATCTTTGAGAGGTTAAATAACTTGTCCAACGTCACCCATCAGGCAAGAGGAAGAGTAGGATTTGAACCCATGTCTGTCTGATGCCAAAATCAAGTATATTAGCCTTCAGTGCCCCTCATCTCTTGAGGGCTAGCAAGCATGCTGGGCATAACCCTGCCTGTTCCGTAAATAATCTCAAGTGAGATGGCAAAGAAAATGCCACTATGATGACCTGGACAATTCAAAGTCACTTGAACATTGAAGAACCTGCTTGGCTCTCTGAATCTGTTGTGGCTTTCCAGGGGAGAAACGTGTAAGTGAACTTATGTGCATCCACAGGGTGCTGGGCCAGCAGCTGTGAATAGCATTCCCTGACTAATTTCCACGTAATGGCTCTGGGTGTAAAGAGTAGAGGGAATAATTGTAATAATAGGCAGGTTAATCTGCTCCATTATTTACACTTTGTAAACTATTGAGCAGAGAGGCATTAATGGTTTTGCCAAAGCAGAGCAGAACCTGGGAAGGCCTCTCTGCCTTCACTGCTACCGGGAAGAGGCAATTGTTCCATTTGGGACTCTGGGCCTGCGGCAGAGGAAGCAAGTTCCACAGGGAATGAAGGAGTGGCTGGGCCAGTGCTGTCATTTCATTCAAATAACTTGCAGGGAGGTTGGGGGGGGGGGGGGGGTGATGAAAGCCATCTATCACCTGTAGGCCTCCACCAGCTTTGGAATCAAACCCAGGTTTGAAGGTGGGTTCCCTTGTGTAACAATGTAAGTTACTAGAACTGAAGTTTCCAGAGTCCCATTCCCCCACCCCACGCCCAGTCCCACAAACCTTTTCTCAAAGCGATTTATTCAGGAGACTAAAAACATAATTCAGTAAGCATTCATTTATGATATTCTGGAGAAAAATGTACTGTTAAAAACTCAGGGCTGACTATAGGCCCTTAAAATGCTTGAAGATTAGGCTGTTTTTCCTTCTTTCTTGCTTTGTTTTATGTCTGACAACAACCAGGAGACATCCTTTGTGGTGTATGATGGAAAGACCATGGACGTTACAGTGGGACCGAATGGGTACAATTCTCCTCTCCCCACCCACCGAAGCTCTGAGGTCCAAGCAACACACTGCATCTCTCTGAGCCTTAGTTTCAGAACATCCCTAGTTTGACTATTCTCAAGTAACCCATTTCTTCTTGCTATGGTAAGTAGAGGTATATCAAGGATATTAGTCTTTTCAAAGGACTAAATTTGGGTTTTGTTGTATTTTCTTTTGTGGCTAATTAAAGAATACATTTCCGTCCCAAAGGCCTTCAAGTTCAATTTCTGCATATATTTTTTATTCATTTACTTCTATTTTCCTTGCTCTTAATATGTTCCTTTTCTAACTTCTTGAGGGAGAAACTTGATTTGTTACTTTGTACTATCACAGTATAAAGATACTTTCTTCTTTACACAACGACACAAAAATATTGACATTTTTATTATTCAGTTCAAACATTTTTCTAATGTCCTCTGTGACTTCTTTGACCCACAAGCTATTTTGAACTGTATTTATAAATTTCTAAACATGTAGAAGATGTTTTATTAGGCCTTTGTTATTGATTTCAGGTTTAATTGCATTTTAGACAGAGGACATGCTCTGGATGATTTCAGTTCTTTGAAATGTGTTGAAACTTGTTTTATGACCCAGCATAAGGTCAATTAGAACAAATGTTCTAGTTTTAACTTGTTAGGTAAAAATTTGTTTTTCTAAAGCTAGACAAGTGGATTCTAAAGTTCATGGAAAAATACACACACAGAATAACTAGGAAAAATACTGAAAAGTGAGAACTCTGAGATGAAACTAGCCTTACCAGCTATTAAAACATATTAAAAATCCTTTATAACGACAATAGTGGTACCTACACATGAATAGACAGAAAGACTGTAGAAATGGGACAGAAATTCAAGAAACAGATCCAAATGCATATGGAAATCATGTATATAGTATAAGTGGCATCTCAAATCACTGCGGCACAAATTACTTTTTCATAAATGGTGTGGGAAAATGAGAGCCACTTGTAAAAATTATATCCTTTTCTTGTACTGAATACAAGACTAAACTTGAAGTAAATCAGTTATAGAAATATACAAAATTAAATTATGTAAGTACCAGAAGAAAACACAGGTAAATTCCTCTATGACCTGAGTGTAGGGAAGGATTTTGAGTCTTTATAGTTATTGTATTTTAACGCCTAGAATTCCCATTTGGTTTCTTTTTAGAGTTTTCAGATACCTATCAAGATTTTCAACCTTCTCTATTATTCTCTTGAGCATAGTAACCATAGTTATTTTAGATTTATCTGATAACTTCAATATCTTTTTCCCCTGTGGGATTATTTCTATTAATAGTTGATTCTGCAACTACATTTCTTCTGCCAAGGAAGAAGAATAAAGAAGTTTATATTCTCTTTGCTTATAGATGTCTTCTTGTTGGCTTATATAAAATGCCTACGGGGCCAGGTAGGTAACACAAATTAATAAATTTAGCCGGGTAAAATGTAATAGGGAAGGGTGGGGACTGTAGCTAACTGGGGAACACATTTCCTTCCCAAAGGCCTTCAAGTTCAAAACCTGTAAATACTTTCAAGTCAAACAAAACACATCTGTGAACTAAATTTGCTTTCCCAATGCCACAAACTTGTGTCCCTAAACTAGAGACTGTTGTATTCCTTCCCTTAAGAAATTTTCGGGTAGCTGCATCCATTTACTTCTACTAAGGGATTGATTCAGGAGAATTATTGTGAAGTCTTGACGGTAATAATAGCTAACATATCTATAATCTATATTATATGCTAAGAATTCCTCTAAAGACTTTACATATGCTAATTTAATCCTTACAACTGTATTATGAAGAAATCCCTCATCATCCTTATTGGATAGATGAGGAAACTGAAGCACAGCAAGATTAACAGACTTGATCAGGTTCCCTCAGTTAGTTAGTAGCAGATCTGGGATTCAGACCCCAGCAGTCTGGCCCTAGAGACCATGGTCTTCATTACTACACAACCCTGCCTCTCCACCTACAGAGGAAGAAAAGAGCTCTTGCTCTGGAAGCTGAAATTCTTGACTGGGTTCCACTTGACCATGAAATCTGCAAAGAAGCAGAAAGAAGCGTGCTGTTGTGTGAGTACTCTGAGGTGCTCAGCTCCGTAGACCCCACCATGTTGTCATTCTGTCTATTATAAACCAGGATGCATTGAATGTCAATCCAATTAGTAAATGTAAAATCACCGTCTTCATAAACCATACTTGGACATTTAATATGCCAAACATGATCATTTTATGGGCAAGCCAAGTTATCCATAATACATGTTTATGTTCTGCAGCTATCAAGATGGCTTCAGATTTACAGAGTGCTAAAAAAAACTTCATCATAAATTTCAATTTTCCCTAAAATTGCTTTTTTAAAATGAACCAGGAAAAATTATATCCCTGTCAATGTCTCCCCTCGAGTAGGTTTTGAATTCGTAAAAAGTTGAAATTGCTCAAAGATTGAGGGTCCTTGTGCAGCTCTGAACAGTCACACATATTAAAGTATGTCTTCAGTTCTGTACTCTTTCGGGGAGGCTTGTGGAGTTGTCCATATATTCATGGGATTAGGGAAGACAGACCTACTCCCAAGTTTTAAATAGTTTAGGTGCTCAGTAGCATGTAGTCTCAGAGCTCTACAAAGTGGTTGCTGGACAAAAGACCTTGCTGAGGATGAGGTGAGAGGGGGCGGGGCCTCCCAGGGGCCACACTGGAGGTCTGAGGAAGGAGTCAGTAGCCTGTGGGCTGGAGATGGCTGAAAATCTGCACCTGCAAAGCTCACTCACTCCTTCCTCAGGACTGCGGGTGGTACAGACGTCTCATCCCTGACCCCTTTGAAATATAAACTGAGTGAGAGGTTGGCAGGACACTTCACCAGGAACCTCTAAGGCAGTGGTTCTCAACCTTCTGGCCCTTTAAATACAGTTCCTCATGTTGTGACCCAACCATAAAATTATTTTCGTTGCTACTTCATAACTGTAATGTTGCTACTGTTATGAATCGTAATGTAAATATCTGATATGCAGGATGGTCTTAGGCGACCCCTGTGAAAGGGTCGTTCCACCCCCAAAGGGGTCGCGACCCACAGGTTGAGAACCGCTGTGAGTCTAAGGACTCCAAAAAGTCTCTGAGTCCAGGACCCTGCCGGGGCCACACAGGAAGGAGAGCATACACCTGTCTTTCAAAGGGCAGGAAAAAGGGAGAGCACATTGGATTCAAGCCTGGTCATTGGCTCAGGTCGTCACACGCCAAACCCCATGGATGGGTCTGGGGTGGCAGGGGGTGGAGAGGTAGGACAATGACAAAAAGCAGTAAGATCAGTGCAACAGAATAGAAAGCTAAACTTAGGTCCCAGTATATATGAGAATTTAGTTTACCGTAGAGGTAGTTTTTCAAATGACTGAGGAGACTGTGATTATTCAATAAACTATTTGATGCAAAACACTAGCTCTTGGGCCAAAATGAAGTCAGGTCTCCACCTTATACCATATAGAAAAATAAGTACCAGATAAATTAAAGATCAACATTTGAATATTTATTATTTTTAAAAAATAAAAGAAAATATTCAGGAAAAGATGGCAGTACGTGAGCAAGTTTATAAAACTATATTGTCCAAAACCTAAGTAAACAAAAAGAAGTCAATAACAAATATACCATTGACATTGAAACTATAGCAGGATCCGAATCTCACACCACAAACTTCAAGAAATATCCTGAAACTGAAATAAAAAGTATTTGACTATCGGAATCGTCAAAGAGAGTGCAAAACAGAGTCATGAAGACTAAAAAAAAAACAAAAACAAAAAGAACACATTCTTTAAAGTTGTACTAACATCCACCTTTTCTCACCCAATTTGGAGTAATGGGAACCAGGGCTAAACGTGGCCTGAGGGAATGTGCAATGCTCCGCCTAGAGCTCCTTTTCCCCAATGTACCTGATTTCCTGAGCATAACGTGAGAGGGAAAGGAGAACTCACCCTAAGGATAACTGACAACAGGCCCAGTTGGGCAGGAGTAGAAATAACAAGGCCATTTTAACAAGGCTGTTTTAATCCAAAAGCCAGGAACCTCTAGGATTTTGTGTAAACATGGCCAGTTCACCCCAAAGCAGAGCGAACTAAGGCTGGGAGAGTCCAGCCATGGGACAGAGCCTGGCCCCAGGTCAGCACGTTCTCTAGAACAATGAATCCATGTGAGCCTTTAAGTCTCAGGAACAAACAACCACAATTACAAAACAGAGGTGAAATTTATAACTCCTGAAATGAAAACCACATTAGGAAAATATCTACATTATAAACTAGAACAAAAATCACAGACCATACCAACAAAATATTGGAAGTAGAAAGGTGTAAAGAAAGCATGTCCATTGATTTTTTTTTTTTCTCTTTCATGGGAGGTGGGGCTGTCTGTAGATATGGCTTCATCAATAAAGTTGAGAATCTGAGACTGAAAGTATGTTTAACTGTGTTATTTGCCTATACATGCAGACGTATTAAGTAGTAGAGCTGAAAACAGGCTGTAAACCTTCCAAAATAGCAAAGCAGAAAATATAAAATGGACAACAATAGCAAATGACACACACACCAAAAAAAAAACCCTAGAAAATAGCAAGTAATGATTTTTAAATTTAATTTAATTTAATTTTTCCCATCACTTTTATCCCCTCTATACTTCTCCACTCCTGCACACTGTTCACTCACCACTCACCACACTGTTATCCATGACCATGGGTTCTCTCTCTTTTTTATTAGCAAGAATTTGAAAAAGCATAAAGTAGAAAGTAGATGACAGAAATAAAACTAAATACATCTGATATGACAATAGTATGAATGCAAGAGAGAAGAATTAATTAAAAAATAAATTCAGTGTTTTTATATGGGCAACCAAATACTGTGTCTCAGCAAACAATTTCCTTTACACCAGAGCCTTTCCTCCTGCTCAGCCTGGGATCTGGTCTTGCCTCTCCCACTCCCAAGGCAGGGAGGGTCAATGGCAACTCACCTGCTTGCTGTCCAAGCCCTTCCGGGCAGGTGAGCACTTCCCAGGTCCCTGCCATTCAAACCAGTCTGGCCTCAGAAGATAAGGATTTGACTGTGATGTTAAGGTTCCTGGCATATGAGAAAGTGAGATTCCAGCTCAAATATTGTAGGAAAGGAGCCTTGAAAGGTACAAAAGAGAATCTTTAGAATCTACTAAGAGGACTCCATTCCAAGCCAGAACAAACATACCCCATAACTTCTCTAATATGGGTGCTCATTAGTTCCATCACGAGGAACCGGTAGATATTTTCATCAGAATGCTTTCTAGGTCATTTATAATTAGCTATGCATATTTATGCTTAGGTCACGGTAGCATGAACTATATAATTCTTACCCTACAGCACGAGTTCAGAAATTCTCAGACTTTCTCTTCCAGTTTTTCCGCTTCTCCTCTTCAGATCTTACATTAAAATGCCATGCAGTGTTTGGACATGGGAGACCTAATCTGACTATACCAATGTCCTCATCTCAGAATGGGGACAAAAAGATTAAGCGGGATCCCCATCATCATCATCACCAACACAAAAACAGCAACAATAATGATAGCAGATAACCTGTACTGAGCATTTGTCATACGGCAGAAACTATGCTAAACACTGTACATGCATCATTTCATTTAATCCTGACAGATAAGGAAGCAGAAAGTGGGATTCAAACCCAGGCCTTTTTGATTCCACAACCTACATACTTACCCACAACACTAACCACACCAGGCTTTCCTTTTTTTCTGTCTAATAGTGCTGAATGGAACACTTGCACATCGGTTTCCACATGTCATCCTTGCAGCAACCCAGTGAAGCAAGAATGATCATCACCGTCTTACAGATGAGGTTGCCAAGTGAGTAGCATTCGGAGATCAGGCCCTGAGTAAGTGGAGAGACAGAATCCTTCTTTCTCTAAAGGCCAGTCTTTCCGTGCAGCCTCTTCTCACTCTAATCATTACTCTCCTGATTATCAGAGGAGCGAGGAAGACAGACTCGCCCCTGGGTTCAACATGGAACTTTTCTCTCTGTTCCTCTTTTCCCCACTCACCCCTGGAAAACAAAGCAGTTCCGTGCTCTGGGAGCGCGTGGCCTCCTTCATGATCTCCAGGTGCTGTTTTCAATCTTGTTGATTTTTTCTTCTTCTCCATTTTCTTATCAAGGGGTTGTACACAGACTATAATTTTGCCACGCAAGGTGACAGCCACTTTGGAAGTTCTCCACACATTCGTACACAATTTAGGGAAATAGCAGCAGGCTCCAAGGAAAGCATACATCTCAGCCAACGTAGTCGTTTGGATAGGGGAGCTTCCCAGAAATGAGATTGGCTTTTTTCCGGGGGCGCTCCAGTCCCTTTGGAGAAGTGACCAGAGGAACGTGGTAAATGCCTTCTTTCTACCAAATATTGAAAAGCCTGCTATCACCCAGGCTCTTTTCTCAACTGAAAAAGTGCTAACCAGAACCAAGGGACAAAGAAGTCAGCCCTGCACGTTGTAACAGAGAGAGATGCATAACAGGTGAATCCTTCGTTAGTCAGAGAAAGTTAAACCTCAGCATCATGATGGACACGCTAAAGTTCATGTGTGGGTGAAAAGAAAGGGGACCTAAGGCAAGTAACCCAGAGGGTGATCTGATCTGAAATTCCTAACTGGGCAGGTCATGATGGATAGTCAAGCCTGGCCTATACCTTCTTTAGAAAAAAGGTTTCAAGCCAGTGCTGTCCACTGTTCTTGTGCATCCAGGTTAATACACCTTTGAAATGCCAGACGTAATACCTCTCAAGGGGTTACCAACCCTCAAGAGAGCACATAATCTTGTTCACTCTCCTATAATCTGGTCCCCACCTTGCTTTCTCCCACCTCCATGTAATCTTTTTTAATTCCTTCCTTAAGTTCAATTGCATCAATGAAGCTGCAAAATCTGTTATTCTCTGGGAGCATTTGAGATCTTGCTCCCTGGTATATGTGGTCAGCTTGGCTCAAATAAACTCTTATAAAAAAAAATTACTACAGGCTTGGACATTTCTTATGTCGACATGTGCTGTTGGCACCTCTTATAAATACTTTTTGAATTCCCTAACATAGTTCTCCTGGGTTCCCCTCAGTTCCCCTGAGTATCATGAGGTCTTCCCTACATAAGTGTCAAAAGATAAGCTCCTGCCTCGCTGACCGTAAGGCAGTTCTCACAGGTGACCTTAGATTATATTTGGTTATAAAAGAAAGCCTGTGATTTTCAGGGCAAATGATCTAGAATGCGGTGGTCATCCAGGTTCTGGTGGGTAAGCACTTCCCTTCTTTCTTCTGTGGGAAACTGAAAGGCCTTGTTTTAAATTCTAATTTTGCATCATAAACCAGGCCCAGGTGGCAGCTAGAAAAACTCTGTGGTGGGTTCTGCTTCTGGCAACGGCAGACCAGGTTGTTTCAGCCAAGTCTCTCTCTAAAAACAATTCTACAATCTAAACAAAATATTTTGAAAACCCATTTGAAGGCATAGGAAAGCTCCTAACGTTATAAAAAAATGCACAGCCTGGTAAGAATAAAATAGAGAAACAAGAGAGTTTAGACTAGCATTTGGGGGTCTCTAGAGGCAGGGACAGTTCCAAAAGCAATGACGGAGAGGCTGAGGAACTGAGCAAAGTTGTCTGAAATCACACAGCTTGAATGACCAAAAAAAATATAGAGAGTTCATGGTTTTTTTAAGAGGGAAGGAGTTTTCAGTTCCAGAACTTCAATTTAATTCTTTTTGACAGTTTCTAAATAGCTGCCAATTTTTTTCCGCCTTGATATTTAAACTTTAAAATTATTAATCTAATTATTGTTAACTCTGTGTGGGATAACTCTGTCAGGATCTTTCATGACTATGTCTTTCTGTGTGTTTGCTTTTTCTCTTGTATTTTTAGGCAAATCTTGTCTTCTTGCATGTCTGATTATTTTGTATTTGCATGCTGCATATTGTGCCTGACAAATTGCTGTGATAATTTATGGCTCTGGTATTTTACTCCAGAGAGGACTTACTTTGGTTTCTGGCAAGTCACCTTGCATTATAATCAGTTATTAGGTGATTCAAAGTTGACTGCAGACCTTGTGAGGGCTCATCGATTCCTGGCTGACACTTTCTTCCAGAGAGGGTAGGATCCTGGTAAACCCGGGTGGCTTTGGGTTGGCACCTCTAAATACAATGTTGGCTTTCTTTGGCTGCCTAATCCAAGATCATGAAACATAGGGATAAATGCCCTTATGTTTTCTTCTAAGAGTTTATAGTTTCTATCCCTAGAAATAGGACTTTGATCTATTTTTGAATTAGTTTTTGTATGTGGTGTGAGGAGGACCCCCACTTCATTCTTTTGCACCAGGATATCTAGCTGTCCCAGAATCATTTGATGAAAAGATGATTCTTTCCCCCACTGGACTGCTTTGTCACCTTGTCAAAAATCTATGGATCATAAATGTCAGGAGGGTTTACTTCTGGACTCTCAATTCTATTCCATTGACCTACATGTCTATCCTTATGCCAATACCAACTGTCTGTATCTTTTTAATAAGTTCTGAAATCAGGAAGTGTGAGTCCTCCAACTTTCCCCCGCCCCCCGCCCCAAGATTATTTTGGCTAGTAATGACTCCTCGAATTTCCATATGATTTTAAGATCACCTTTTCAGTTTCTGCAAAGAAGACAGCTGGGATTATAGGAATAGTCTTGAATCTGTAGACCAATTTTGGAAAAGTGCCATCTTAACAATATTGAGTCTTCTGATCCACAAGGTTCAGATAAGTTACCTACCCATAGCCAGGTAGCTTTTTATAAATAATAGAAGTGAGCCAGCTCTCCCCACTAACTTCTGCCCTGGTTGAGTGCCTAGGAGACTGACCTATCCCAGCACCATCCCCGAGAGCCAAACAAAGGCACTGCCATATGAGCAGTTGTCCATGGTGCCATTTGAAAAGTGAAGCTAAACTTCTCTAGATATGTAACAAGGTAAAAAAAAAAAAATCTATTTGTTGAAAGACCTCCCAAAAAGAATCCTTCCATGAACAACTTGGGAAAGAGGGCAGGACCACCCAGCGGCATCTCTAGTCATCTTCAGAGGTAAGAGCAAGCCTGCTTCCTCAGGAGGGTGGGCCTATAACTTCCGTCTTATTTTGCTGATCATGTTATGGAAAGTCTGGGCAGAGCTGAATTGCTTGAAATAACAGAGAACAAATTGCACCTGGCCCAGCATTTTTTTATTCTGCTTCTCCTCAAGGCTTCACTCAGCTTCTCTTAAAATGTTGAACAAATATTTAAAGGCTATTTTGTTGAAGAGGCATCAAATGATCAATCTGCCTGGGGTGCCCACGTGTCTCAGTCCAGCCCTGCCTCCCCCTATTAGGATATGGCAAAGCCAAGAGCTCTATAGCCGATCTCAGTAATTAGCAAGAGTTAAGCTTTTCACTGTGTCCACAAACAGTATGGATTGTGGAGTTTCTGCTTAGCTGATCGGAAAATTGTAACACTTTGGCTTTAGTGTTTTCAGCAGCTTTTAGCTAAGCATTCATTAATTATGCAAAACAGGCTTCAGGGGAACGATTCTATTGAGTTAATTAATATCAAGTGTTGCTAGCCAATTAGCAGCCTTCTCTCTTAATGTGAGGAGGATGCTGTGGGACATGCCCGACAGAGCTAGCTCCCCTCTCATCTCTCTGTCCTACTCCGTCTCCCTTCCGTGACAGAAGTCAGAAGCACTCTTACTGAGGAAGGCCACAGGTAAGGACGTCCTCCCCACCCCCGGACCTACCTGCATCCTGGACCACTTCGATGGTCATTTGGATATTGCACCTCTAAGTGTGGTCTGTGGGCCAGCAGCATCAGCCTCTCTGAGGATGCTATTGACATGAAGACTCTCAGGTCCAACACCAGACTTTATGAATCAGAATCTGCACTTTATCAAAATCCCCTAGTGATCCACATGGACATTAAAATTTGAGAATCACTGATGTCGAAGATCCTCCCAAGACCCCAAGACACTGCCCCTTACAATTCCTGGCCTTTTTAAATCCTGGCCATTTACTTTAGCCACCACAGACACCCATGAACACATCTAGAACCTTGCCTTACCTCCACCTATATAATCTTACCATCCTGTCCTACTCTCTGACCATCTTCAAACACCAACATGCAAATCTCTCATTCTCTTATTCCCACTGCCTACCTAACAGAGACCTCCAGTCTACTGGCCACACCAGACAGTCTCCCAATCTGTCTGTCACCTTGTAGCTTCCTTTCTTTTCCATGATAAACAGCATTCTCTCTTTATTGTGCTCAACTCTCCTGCCCCATGTAGATCTGATTACAAATGCTAAGGCTTCTTGGCTGCTGGGAAATCTGCTTATCCCTAGCAGCTTTCTCCCCCATTCCAGCCACTCTTCCAAACTTTACCCCTCTTTTCAAACTCCTTGTCTCATCAGGTAAACCCTCTTCCCCCAGAGAAGTCCAAGCCATCCAGACAACGCCCTCTCTTGTCCCCTTCAAGCTTACCTGCATCTGCATGTCTCTCTTTCTTCTTCTCCACCCCCTTCCTGGATGAAAGAGATATCCCTCCTTCTGTCTAAAGTTAAACTTTCCATCTGGGTCTGCAGACCCTTCCCAGGAAGGGAAGGACCCTTAAGGAACTTGGTTCCATCAATCACTGTTTCTATAATTTCAACTTTTCCCTCTCCTCTAGTTCCTTCCCCACACATTATAAATGTGCATGAGTCTCTCCCTTCTTTGAAAGAAGTGCCTGTCATAGCCCCATAGCCTTCCCAAGGGAACTTCCTTTTTTTAGTCCTCACTTAAGAGTCGAGCTTTCTCCACTCTTCAGCTTTGAACAATTCCCAAAAGGCCACACAGACTCTCGGCCGCTGAGCAATGCTGCCTCCTCCAAGAAGGTGAGGCTCAAGGAAACCAGGTCACCTTTGGTCAACAGACATCCTTTGTGAGTTAAATACTCCTCCTTGAGAGCAGAGACCAACTTCGGGGTTTTGTTCTAACAAGTAGAGGCCTCCTGGGCACAGCTCCCCTCCTCTGCATAGAGATGGGCTGCCACCATGCTGAGCTGAGTGCTTGCCAGGCTGCCTTGGCACAGCCTGGAGCACCTGCCGGTAATACATACCATGAAAAAAACAAATTGAAATAGAATTGCCCTGACACTGGGAGGGAACGGGAGTCACGGAATTGTCATGGGAAATCTGTCCTGCTGAATTTTTCATATTTCTGCTGTCAAACTGAGTTGACCAGACCCGCCCTGGGAATGAAATGAAGGGACCCAAAGCAAAGCAAAGGCTCAGTTTCTTGTCAGAGCCCATTAAGGTGACCAGTTCAGATAGCAGATGGTGACATTATTATGCAATTTCCATGGTTAATTTGAAGATTCATCCCTCTCTCACTCTCTCCCCCCTCTCACACACATGCATGCATGCACTCACACACACACACAAGCACACACACACACGCCTCAGGACATGAGGGATTTGGATGGCTTCAAGGTCCACCTCAGGCACCTAAAGCAGCATTTCCCACAAGGTGTTCTGTCAACATTCGTGTCAAGGAAGGTTCACAGGCTTGGGGCTAACAGGGTCCTATGCTCTGATCATTTGGGGGATGCAGGATTAAGCCAAGTTGTCTGTTTCCCACAGGACTCCTTGGGACCGCGTTCACATATGCTGGGAGTCTCCAGAGCAGACACAGTGTGCAGAATCGGCCAAATGCCTCTGCCCACTGTGTTGTAGGGAACACACTGTGGGAACTGCTTTCTACAACACAAGCCCTGATCCTTCTTTCTCCTCAAGCTCCAGATGCTGAGGACTCTACCTGACATCCTGCCCTGCCCAGTTCTGCAGCCAGCCTCACCAACAGGGGACTCTCGATAAGGTCATAGGACAAAGAAGCAACACCCGGACTCCCAGGTGTCTACAGAGCGTAACCTGCTCTTGCTTCTGAACCTCTCCCTCACCACAGGTGGGCTCGCTCCTTACATATGGGCTTCTGCCCAGTTTCTCTGCCCAGCACTTGGACTTGAACCCCATTCGGAACCTTATCCCATTTGGTGGGACTGACCCTTGCCTCTTTCTTGCCACCACCTCCCCAGGAGCTGTGTTCTGCAACCAGATACTCTCTTTCTTCCTTGGATCCTCCTGCAGCTGAAATGTTTACTGAGACTCTGCCCATGTGATCTCACATATTATCTACCACTTGGGTGGCCCTGACCTCACCCACCAACTGGCTCCTGACATGGATGTGTATTGTAAATACCCATGTATGTCAAACCTCTTGGCTTTTGGACAACAGAATGCCCACTACTCCCACTGGCACAGGACTCACAGCCAGGCCATGTGCCAGTGCCCAGACCACATAGTGCCAGCAGCCCTTCATCCCCACTGGTCCTGTGGGTGAGGTCCTGGTGTGCTCAGTGGTCAGGCCTGCCCAGGTTGTGAACAGGAGCTTGGCATTTCTTAGACAACATCCCCATCACAACACAGGTCAGCAAGACACACAGCCGAGGTTTGAGGCTCAAGACCAAAGCAGAGGTGGTGAGAAGTACCAGGGCGTTCCTTGCACATGGCGCTGACTGAGTGGTGTGGAGCACATTCAGAGGATTTAGATTTTTCTGGGAAGAACAGGACAGTTATATTAGATCAATGATTTCAGTCATTTGAATGTCATGGGTCTTTACAATTTCAAAAACACTCTTTGAGAGACTTTATAATGTTGGTAATCAAATAAAGGGCAATATGCAGACAGTCCTTGGGTTACATTGGACTTGACGTACATCGTTTCGTGGTTACATTGCCATCTCCCATTTATTTATAAACTAAAATGAAAAAAGTTCCATCATTTCGACGTATGTACATATGTGCTTTATGTTTTTTATTATTTATTTACTACAAGTAAAGGTCAGGAGTTGTTATCTTTCTTTTAAATGTTTTTTACTGTTTCACTTCATTACCGCTGTGCATGTGCTCCATGTGAGCGACGTACGTGCTTATGTAGGTTAGGTCCAACTTACGGCTAGAATCGCATTAAGCCGTGCCTTAGGAACGGATCTCCGACATAACCTGAGGACCTACTGTATATAACAATAATCTGTAATCTCCCTCGTTTCACACAAGAAGCTATATCTTAATACCAAAGAAGTAGGGAAGACAACCTCTGCATTTGGAAAATTAGTTCTCTGGAAGATGTCTATTCTTTCCCTGTTTTACCGGAGACCAGTAGGAATTGATCATGGATCAACCCTAGTCTGGAGTGTGGAATTTTGGAGCCACTGCCCAAGAGGGTCTCCAGGACCTCAGATTAGTTTGCTGCTCACCCGGCAGCCAGATATATTTGACAGCGCAGATTACTCGGTGGAACTTCTTTTTACGAAAACAAATCTGTCTTTCTGCCACTCTCACGCCTTGGTCCTGGTTCTCGCTTGACCCAGATCATGTTTGCTGTTCCTTTTTTAGGATCTCCCTTTAGACATTTGAAGCCTGTGCCTTAGGCCTTCCTCAGGCTACCATCCCGTGCCCTTCCCCAGGTCAGGACTGGATTCTGAGGAAGGAGAGAAAGGGCGAGGTCTGAGCACTGGGGAGGTCTCTACTGTTCTTCCTTCCTCCCTGGCCTGCCTTCAACGAGACAGGGCTGGAAGATGCCCCGACAGAAGGCAAGAGACCAGAGAACCAGGGCAGGTGGGCGTCCTGAGCAGCGGGGACCTGGAGCCTGACATGAGAAAGCCTTGGTAGGTCCAGGGACAACATGGAATGGGCCTCTCCCAGCAGGGTGCCGGGCTCTGTCCCCTCCAAACACAGAGCAGTTCCAGGGGAGGTCATTTGGGTGGTCATCGCAGCACATAAGGGGATGAGCTTGCAAGCCCCTCACCTCCCTCTGGCAGCACTGTCCCAGTACACAGCTGTGTGCAGGCCACATGTTAGTGGCTCCAGGTAGATAGGGCAGAACAGAACTGCTCGGTGAGTCAGGGCAGCTCAGAGCCTGGAGGAAGACCACAGCCTCAATAGCCACCTGGGGAAAGGGCTGAGGATCTTTGTGAGGCCCTGAAGCATTTGTGAGTTTCATTCTCATGTATTGAATGTTGAGCTTAAAATTTGTCAGTGGCTTCCCATTCTTCCTAAGATTAAAAAAAAACAACAAAAAACATATTTCTTAACTTAGGCTACCAAGCATTGTGTGAGCCTCATCACCCATGCTCTACCCAACTCACCAAGACCCAGCCACACCGACTGTCTTTCAGGTCCCTCAAATGTCCCCTGCCTGCTAGGTATGGGCTGCCCCCTTTCTCTGGACCGCTCTCCCCACAAGCCCCCATTTACCTCCTCACCTTCTCCCCTTCCTTTGGATCTCAGCTGAAAGTTCCTTTCTTAGGGAGGCTTTCCTTGGCCCCCTGATCTGGAGTGGCACTAACATGGTAGCCACTAGCCACAGGTGGCCCCTGAGCACTTGAAATGTGGCCGGTCCAAATGGAGAAACACCGTAAGTATAAAATACACACTGGGTTTTTGAAAACTTAGTATGAACATTAGAATGTAAAATGTCTCATTGATAATTTGTAATATTGATTACATGTTGAAATGGTGATATTTTAAACATAAATAAAATATTATACTAAAATTGATTTCACCTCTTTTTTTTTTTTTTTTTACTTTTACTAATGTGGCACCCAGGAAATGGAAAGTTACATGTACGGCCTGTACTTATGCCTCACAGTTTATTTCTGTTGGAAGGTGCTGGTCCAGAGCATATTGCCCTGCTATGTGCTTGGGTAGAGCCTTACATTTCATCTTTCTAACCTTTATTGCACTTTATAATGATGCACTCCCACTGGAATACAAACTCAACGAGGACAGAGACTGTGTTTGTTTCTCATTGTGTCCTCAGCTGCTAACACAGTCCTTGGCACACAGTAGGAGCACACCAAATGCATGTTAAATGCCAGGCACTTTACACACAGCAATTTCAAGCTTGTGTGTGAATGTGCCTATCACATGTGTGCACATGTATGTGCACACATAAATAAAAATAAATAAAAACTTTTCTGTTGAAATCTTACACAGAACCTCATCATATAAAACAAGAGGACAGCAGAACAGTTTTTGATGAAACTGAGTGAGAGCTTCTGCTTGATGGCCCTCACTGTTCTGGGGAAACCTAGAGCCCCCCATAGGTAGTAGGAAGATCACTGTGCTGCCTTACCCACCCCTCAACAGCTCGGTGAGGAATTGTAGCAGAGAGTGGTAGTGTGTTTAGCAGCCAGTGCATGGTGGGGCCAAGTAGGTGCCTACTGAACAGCAGATCCCAACTACTTTCCCGATGCACTGAAGACTCACAGAGGGTAGAACAGTGAAGCCTTGGGACTCCACTTCTCTGCCTCCAGAGCAGCAAACTGGAGCTGGGTGACTTCAGGCAACTCTGGTCACTCCTCCAACATAAGTAGAGATGAATACATCTACTTTGTAAGGGTTATAGGGGAGGATTGAATGAAAAAAAAAAAGTATTATATCATCCAGTATAGTATCTGGCATATAGTAGGTACTCAATAAGTAGTTGTCGTCATCATCATCATCATCATCATCATCATCATTAAAAGGAAGCAAACAGTAAGCCTTTGCAACAGCAGTCTAAATAGCAGCATACTTCAATCACTTGCTCAATATATTTCCCTGCTGTCAACATTAGTGATCTGTAGCCATGACTTACACTTTGTATAGGTAAACGCACACACATGGATGTAAGCACTAAGTACACATGCCATCAAACTCTACAGTCTGTGTGTGTAATATGTGTAGGAGAGGAACTGAGCTGAATGCATTTCCATAAGTGGTCCTGCACAGAGACAAGTGCTCCTCAAATAGAAAACCAACTGTGTCACCTCCCAAAACAGTTTCATGCCACTGTCTCTATGAGCTGAACAAGGGACACAGGAACATTTGTTCCTAAGTAACAACAAAAAGAATCTGTCTCACTTATTCTTAGTAACCAAGCCTAATCCCAGTTCCTGAGGTGCTGCCTGTCATGTTTCATTTGAGAAAGGCATCATCACTGCTCCATGGTGCCAAGGACAGAGCCAAGTCTCCGCCTTGCAAACACAGTGGCAGCTCCCATTTGTCATGGAACAAAGAGGCAGCAGGCCAGGGGGACCAACGTCCAAAGACTTAGTAACAACCCAGCACCTGTCAAAGCATAGGCAGGCTTTGCTTTGGAGCCAAAAACCACAGCGTTTCCACCAAGAACTGTAGGGTGGGAGCGTACATAGTGAGACCTGCTAATCAGTGATTCACTAACAGACGTCTCCATGGGTCCCAGCTGTAAGAGCAGGGCCTGGAAACCAGCTCCAGTCCTGCTCCTTCCCCCTTCCATCCACAGCACTCATTCAGAAGCCGCATTCTGTGGCCCTTCCACAGGGTCCATGAACCCAAAACAGGGGCTACAGAAGGCTCCAGGGTATAGACAGGCCAGCAAAGGACACCCAGAACCCCAGGCTTCCCATCTCTGCTCTCCTCCCTGATAGCCAGAATCTCTCAAAGCGCACACTGGCTAAGGGCCCAGAGGCCTTTCCCTCCCTTTCCTCACTCCTTTCCACCCATCATCACACTTTACTCATGAAAAGAGGTTTTTACTAAAGATTCAGCCTGGCATAACATGGGTAACCACAGGGGTTTGCAAACTCTTTCTGTAAATGGCCAGATAGTAAGTATTTTGGGCTTTGTGGGACCTACCAACTCTGTTGTAACTGCTCATCTCTGCTGTTATAGACAGAAAAGAAAAAAAAAACAAATGATTTCACTCATATGTGGAATATAAAACAAAAAAGTAGCAACAAACAAAACAAAAACAAACTCATAGACAACAAACAGGATGGTGGTTACCGGAGGGGCAGGGGGATAGGGAGGGGAAAATGGGTAAAGAGAGTCAAATATATGGTAATGGATAGAAACAAGACTTTAGCTGGTAAGCACACAATAGAGTATAAAGATATGACAATTTAATGTTGGACACCTAAAATTTATATGTTATTAACCAATGTTACCTCCATTTAAAAAATGAATTTTAAAAAAAAACCTTTCCTGATGTAGTGCAAAAGAAGTCATAGGTAGTAAGTAGATGATGCATGTGGCTATTTACCAAAAACTTTATTTACAAAAACAGGTGGCAGGTGGAATTTGGCCTGCAGGCTGTAGATAGCCAACCCCTGCTTTACAATAAGCAAAGTGAAAACAAATTCAGGTCAACCAGAACTTTTGTTTTTAAATGAACTAGGATGGGATGGGATGGGATGGGATGGGAAGACTAGACTAGAACATGCAGAGTTAATTGCATGGAGAAATACATACTGTTTTGTTTTGGTTTGTTGTCTAAATCTAAAGCCCTTGCCTTTTTCTCCATATCATGGTCCTCTTTGGGGAGATTAGTTTGCTGCAGCCCCAAACCCCAAGCTGAAGCTCACCCTCTATTCCTACTTGGGAATAATGCCTAATCAATTCCTAAACACTCAAAAATGAAGCAGTAAGTGCCAGGAGCCAGTGTGGGTTTACCAAGAACAGGTAATGTCAATGCAGGTTTTTTTCCTTTTTTCATGGGTTATTAGAGCTACAGACCAGGGAAATCAAGTAGAGAGCATATGTCTGAGTTTCCAGGCAGTCTGATGAGGTTTCTTGTAGGGACCTGTGGAGCGGCTAGTGAGATAAACACTGAAGAATGAATGAGTGAAGCAGGTTCATGGTTGGTGGATCAACCATAACCAAGAAGCATCATTTAATGGAGCAAGGAGGATCACAGGAAGAGGATTCAGCTGCCTATGAATGAGTGGAGGGAGTGATGATGTTACTAGACTAAAGGGGTGTGCTCACATGCCCAATCAAACATGAACGGGAGTTTGTAGCAAAGGAAGTAGAGGTTATTAGTTTAGAAAATGGTACCAAGCCCGGAGTCATAGGTAAGCTAGTGCTAAAAGACCTGATTCCATGATGGCTTCCAGGGGGTGGGTTACACAGGGAAAATTACTAATCATGGTGGCTAAATGAGTTGGGGTCCTGGGCTCCACTGATTGATTGGGGCCAGGGTAGGGAGGAGTTGATCATTGTATCAGGGCCTGATGTCAGCCATGGCGTTGTTCTGTCTGATTTTGCAAGTGTGGTCCGTAGGGTGCTCAGCTTTCATGGGCCTGGAGCTGAAAAACAACTGAAGTCAAGATGTTAACTTTAGCTTGACCAAAACTCTCTTTCTGTGGTCAGACCTGAGGCTTTGTTCTTAAGACAGTTTAATACTGACCAGATTCTGGTAACCTATGGGCTTAATGATTGAGAAAGGCGTGGACACACAGAAAGGAAAAATGGTCATGTTAACGAAATGGAGTTTTGCCCGGCCCAGGTGGAGCACTGTCCAGTACACCAAACAGGTTTCGGGTTGATTCTTGGTCATGGCACATACCTAGGATGTGGGTTTGATCTGTGGTCAGGTAGTGTATAGGAGGCAACTGATCAATGTTTCTCTCTCACATCTCTCCTCTCTCTCTCTTTTCCCCTTCCTCTATCTCTAAAAATAAAATTAATAAACATATCCTAAGGTGAAGATTTAAAAAAGAATGAAAGAAAGAAACTGAGTTTTGGCCTTAGCCTGGTAGCTCAGTTGGTTAGAGCATCGTCCCATTATGCCAGCCAAGGTTGCAGGTTCAGTCTCTGGTCAGCACATGCGCAAATCAATCAATGCATGCATAGATGACTAGAACCACAAATCAATGTTTCTCCCTTCCTCTCTCTCTAAAATGAATGAATGAATGAATGAATGAATGAATGAATGAATGAAACAGGATTTCTGCATTGTTAAAGTGAGGACTCTGGCAAGTAGAAAGTGGTACAATCAGTGTAACAGGAGCAGCTAATTCAGTGAAAACAGCAAAGGCATTGGAATCAGATAAACCACAACTCAAATCCCAGTTCTACCACTTATTAGCTGCTTGACCTTGAGATTTCCATGAGGCCCTCCCCCTTCCTTATCTGTTGTGAGAATTAAATGAGATAGTGTATAGAAAGCCCTTAGCACAGTGCCTGGCATATAATAGGTTCATTTATCTTCTTCTCAATCATTTCCTCCTTCATTCATTTTTTTCATCAAGCATTTATCAAGGCACTGGTGGTGAATACTGGAGTTGCAAATATGCACAACAAAGAGCTCCTGGCCTAAGAATGCAAATTAGCAGGAGAGAAAGAAATGTTTAAAAAGAAAGTCTAATACAGCATGATAAGTACAACAAGAGAATCATGTACAATACACAGAGGCAAAAGGGATTAGCCCTGAGGCAGAAGCAGAGGTGGTTACCAAAGTAGACTTCCCAGAGAAGGTGATGTCTACAATGTGTTCAGAACATAAATAAGAGTTTTCCTGGCACTCAAGGAGAGAGGAAACATTACAAAGACTTGGAAAAGGAGAATAGCATGCTGAGCCTCAATGGAGTATAAAGAGCAAATGAGGGGCAGGGGGTGAAGTTGGAGCTCCACTTTCTCCCTGCTCTTCCCACCCAAACCCTAAGCTGCTGTCATGGTCAGCAGGGCAAAAGGAAAGAAAAGTAGCAAAATGAGACAGAAATGCCTAGGGGGCTACACCAGGTCACAGAGAAGACAAGAGCAAGGAAAACTTCTTGCTTGCTGGAAAGACCAGCCTTCCCATTCAGCCCTGCATTCAGGAATGGCATTTCTCCAGGCCCCTGGCTCAGGACATTTGGAACTGGCATTTGTGAAAAGTTAAAGGATCTGCCAGAACCCAGACATCCACACTTGCCCCTAGTGGTCAGGTATATCCCAGATGTTGACTAATGTGTTAAATTAATTTCCATGAAGACCAAGACTTGTCTCATCCATCACCAAACCCACAGGGCCTAGAATAATGTCTGGCATGCACAAGGAGCTTGGTAAATATTTATTGAGTGAATAAATGTATGGATTCACAGGAAGTCTGCAGAGAAGTATGATAATCTACCAGAGTTCTCCATCCTCAGCTCATCATGATTAATAATTCGATGGAAACCTAAAGGGGTTTCTGGGGGAAATAGATAAAATAAGAATGGGATTAGGAAGAATTTTGAATGTAGGGATGAATCAACTCAAGATTCAAACTATCTGGAGAAGGCAGAGCCTGGTGATAGGAGATTTTCACAGATTTGCCATGCCAGTTGAGAGACGGGATTTAGCAGCAGTGTACCTGGAAAAGAATCATGGGTCTTAATTGACCATAAACTCAGTCAGAATTTGAGGTACAAAAAAGCCGCCAAGAAACCAACTGTGCTCTGAGGTACCGAATCCAGAAATGTGGGAGGTGATGGTCCCAGAATAAGGTATGCTACTTGGACCACCTCTACGGTAATTGGCTTGGTACCTGAAATATGCTCAAAGGAGGGAAATCAAGGACAGAATGGAGATTATATCATACTAGGGGCCCGGTGCACGAAATTCGTGCACTGGGTGTGTGTGTGGGGGGGGGAGTGTCCCTCAGCCCAGCCTGCCCCCTCTCACATACTGGGAGCCCTCAGGCATTGACCCCCATCACCCTCCAATCGCAGGATCGGCCCCTTGCCCAGGCCTGACACCTCTGGCCTAGGCGTCCGGCCTGGGCAGCGGGGACCCGCAGCTGCAGCGGCCCCGTGATGGTGGGCTTCGCTTTAGGCCCAGGCAAGGGACCCCTAGCTCCTGGGACTTCCAGCTTCAACCGTGTCCAGCTCCCATCACTGGCTCCACCCCTACTTCCTGCTATCACTGGCCCAGGGCGGCAAAGGCACCTGATTCTCCGATCATGGCTGGGGGGCAGGGCAAAGGCAGCCCTAGGGCCGCCTTTGCCCTGCCCCCCAGCTCTTAGCTCTCCCCTGGGTTTCCGATCACTGTCAGTGGCAGGGGGCTTCTTCCTGCTTTCCCTTTCACCTCCCTGCATTGTGCCTACATATGCAAATTAGCCGCCATCTTGTTGGCAGTTAACTGCCAATCTTAGTTGGCAGTTAACTACCAATCTTAGTTGGCAGTTAATTTGCATATAGCCCTGATTAGCCAATGAAAAGGGTAGCTTGTACGCCAATTACCATTTTTCTCTTTTATTAGTGTTGATGAGAAACAACTGAAGGAACTGGACATGTTCAGCCCAGGTAAGTGTCAGAAGGAGTATCCATTTCCTAAGCTGCCATAACAAAATACCACAAACTAGGTGGCTTAAAGCTACTGAAACTTATTCTCTCACAGTTTTGGGAGCCAGAGTCTAACGTCGAGGGGCTCACAGGAGCTCCCTCTGAAGTCTCTAAGGAAGGACCCTTCCTTGGCTCTTCCAGCGTCTGGTAGCCGGAGGCATTCCTTGGCTCTTGGCTGCATCATTCCAACCTCTGCCTCCATCTTCACATGCAGTTCTCCCTCTGTGTGCCTGTGTGCCTTCTCATAAGGAACCCAGTCATTTTGGATGAAGGGCCCTTCCTGCTCCATTTTGCACTTAATTACATTGACAATGACGCTATTTCCAAATAAGGTCATATTCTAAAGTGCTGGGGTTTAGGACTTCAGCATATCTCTCCCGGAGACACAAATCAACCCTCACAGAGGGCAAGAGGACTGTCTTCATATATTTAAAGAGGTCTCTCGTAGAGGATTTGATCTGTGTGGCTCCAAGGGCAGAACTAAGAACAGGGACTGAACATTACAGGGATGCAAACTATAGCTATGTATAAAGAACTCTCTAAGAATTAAAACTGCGCCCTGTGACTCCCAACCCCAAAGCTGCGGAGGAAGAGGCAAGGCAACCCATTTGGTGGCGTTGGGTGAATTCTTTCCTAGGAAGGGGATCGAGCTGCATGGCCTCATGTCACTCTCGGTTGACTTGATTCCATGTGACACTGCCCTCTGGTACTCTGGCACGAGGAAAGCATTTTTAACCAAGCTGTGATTTAAGGGGCTGTTTCCAAGAGGCAATGTAAGTAGATGAGCTCCACGCTAATGCAGGCTGCTTATGAGAAATGGAGCAGGAATTGCAGGCCCCAAAAATGAATATAAATTCAGCAGCTATTTTAATTTTTAATTGGGAAGAAAAGCCTATCCCAGCCAGAAGAAAATAGGGGAGGGGTATAATTTGCACAACACAATGGAAAGCATTTGTTAGTGCTGTCGAGACAAATGGTGGAGTCTTGTGTCCTCTTCCATCCTCACCAGTGGGATGGGAAAGATTGCTACAGGGACTGCGCTGCTGGCCGCCTCATGGGTAATGAAGGTCGTGGTTTATGAGCACAACTACCCTGCTCCAGACACAGCTTCATCGGTATGCAGGCCCAGCAGCCCCACCACCAGCCCCACGCCCTGAGTAGATTTGGGGATTTAGTCATCATGTCTCCACTCTCTACATCCCTCTCATTTTTAGGACATTTTTGCTCTCTAATGGAGCAGCTGGAAGACAGAAGGTGGTCAGGGGAAGAGAAGTGGCATTTATTAGGCACCTAGTTTGTGCCCGACGTTGGTCTCATTGAATTATGGAGGCTTTGGACTCTGTGGATGTCAGAGTGTGTGTGTGTGTGTGTGTGTGTGTGTGTGTGTGTGTTTGCGCACGCGCTTGCACAGTTGTGATCTAAGAGGAGGGAGAGGGAAAAGGTGCAAAGTGCTTAGAAAATGAGAAGATTATGGATCACAAGGTGCATAAAGGGTCCAGGACTGGCCTCATGGGAACAATGAATTACCCAGTTTGTAATGGAAGTTCCTGTCTCCAACAGCGGTATCCAGTCAGGACGGGATTTGCAGTCATAGGGGTGACTAGACTCAAGGACTGAGATGGACGAACGCTGAAGGACCTGAGAGGATGGAAGTTCTTCCAAGCCGGGGAGGCCTCAGCCAAACATCAGGTGTCTGTTCAGGATCCCGATGCACCCAGAGCCCTAAACGCTGCCATTTTTGTTCCTGTTACATCTACTTGTTTGCTTGATTACCTCTGGAACCTTAGTAAAACTATCCCCTTGAAGGCTCTAGATCTGTGAGCCTCCGAATTTGGCTACAAAAGGATCATTGGGGAGATAGTTTATAAAGCAGATACCAAATTTCACCCTCAGAGAGCGCCAGATTCGGTAGGCTTAGGACAGCAGTTCTCAACCTGTGGGTCCCGACCTCTTTGGGGGTCGAATGACCCTTTCACAGGGGTCACCTAAGACCATCAGAAAACACATATATAATTACATATTGTTTTTGTGATTAATCACTATGCTTTAATTATGTTCAATCTGTAACAATGAAATTGGGGGTCACCACAACATGAGGACCTGTATTGAAGGGTCGCGGCATTAGGAAGGTTGAGAACCACTCGTTTAGGATGACACTTGGTGATCTGTACTTTTAACAAGCACCACAGGTACACAGAGGCCCACGCTTTGAGGAATTCTACTTCCGATCATTTATGCCTTTGTCAGAAGAAAAAGAGGATATGTCCCTACCTGGGATAAAGGAAAGGAAAGTGCCCCTAAAGGCCCGTATGCTGGTGCCACAACATGGGAGCTGGGGGGCTTCAGAGGCTGCCCCTCAACTGTCCAGCTCCCAGAAATTTTAGCGATTCTTGGTTGTGCCTAAAGTCTCACCACTGCTCTCTTCCTTAGCATAAGTGGCTAGTAGCAGTTGATGAAGGAAGGTAGCACAGAAGAATGTTATGGCCAAAGAAAACGCATGTACCCAAGATCGCCGGTGGGGAGGAGCATGATGCTTGGGAGACCATAGAGGTCAGCAAGGTCAGTGGAGCTGGAGTGAAAGGCACAGGATGGGGCTAGGGTTGGAGGAGCAAAAGGCAAAACCAGAGCAGGGCTTTGTAGGATTTTGACTGTACACTATGAGCCATGAAAGGCCATTTAGCATTGGGATATTGGAGAAGGGTACTAATCTCTGCAAAAAACAAACAAACAAACAAAAAAACACCCAGAATCATATAAGTCCCCTTTTCAGAGAAGAAAAATTTGAGATGAGAAATGAATCACCTTTTAAGGAGGGAATCGACTTTAATTAAAGGGAACTAGGAAAATCACCTGGACTTGAAAGTACTTTTGTTTACCTAGGCATTATGCGGTAAATTGCTTTTCGTGGCTGATAAGAGAAGCTGGAAGATAAAGATTATTTACAACCCAGGTAGTTAAAGAACCTGTTTGCTTACAAATCAGACTGAGACAAGGTCCCCAGTAAAACCAAACTGGATTATGCTCCACTAAAGAGACAAATTTCTCACGTGCCCTTCTATAAAAAGAGATAAGGACTGTCTTCCTGTCCAATTGTTTTTGAAGGGTCTGTTTTTACCCATCTGAAATGCCTGTGCACATCAAGAATTGGGAAACATGTTTGAGGTAGTCATGGGAAGTCATAAACATAACTGGAGGCTGTAATCACTGGAAATTGTAATTATTAGTAGTAACTTCAGATATAATTAAACAAAAGGAATTACAATTTTTTCTTCTTTTCTTTGCCTAAACCCCATTGTTGACCAACAACATAAAAGTCTCAGTTTGTGGTTTTGGGAGTTTGAAACAGTAGCTGCCAGTCTTTCTTTTGAGGCTGTTAAAATAAAAATGAGAGTTTTGTGCCCTGCCGGTGTGAGTCAGTGGTTGTGCATTGACCTGTGAACCAGGAGGTTGTGGTTTGATTCCCGGTCAGGGCACATGCCGGGTTGCAGGCTCAGTCCCAAGTAGGGAGCATGCAGGAGGCAGCTGATCAATGATTCCCTCTCATCATTGTAGTTTCTATCTCTCTCTCCCTCTCCCCTCCTCTCTGAAATCAATTTAAAATGCATATTTAAACAAAATAAAATAAAAAGAACCACATTCCTCATGCTGCAAGGGAGAGGATAAAGCCAAAGTGGATGACTTCTGGGTTACTTCTGAGTACACAGTCCCTTCAGAAAGCATTGCACCCGAAGCTATCTGCATAAACCACCGATCAAAATGGCACATGGGAAATTTTCTGCTGTTTGATCTGTGTGGACAGTCACATCAGATCACTCAAGCCAAGAACTTCCAAAGTTAATGATCCATGAGTCTTCACGGATCTTTCCTATTAGTTCAGAATTCTCTCACAGAGACAGACCCCAGGACTCCAACAGTTAGATGATGCCGCCTTTGTCATTCCAAACCACCACTGTGCGGGGCAGCTGCTCCTCTCCAGGCTGTCCTAATTAGCAGCATGGCCCTCATTAACAGCTGCAGCGTGTTTAATTGTTCTCCCCCACATGGAGCAGGGCCTATACAATCTCCCCCAAATACATCCTCCTGTGAAAGCGGTGCACGCCATGGCAGCAGATGTTTGCTGACAGTGGGCCTGACAACTTGCTCTGCCAGGATCTAAGATTCTCTCCCAGCGCCAGTGAGGATGGGGCAAAGCACCCCAGAGAGAGCACCACCATCACGCAGACTACGGGGCTCAGCACCCCAGAGAGAGCACCACCATCACGCAGACTACGGGGCTCAGCTGAGCACGTGGCATATAGTAGGCACTCAATTAGTTACCAGTAGGGCTGATAATCTGCTAATAAGCACCAAGACAGCACAGTAGTTGTCAAAATATGGAAAACTCCCATGCAGAATGCTAAATATCTGCTTCACCAACCCCAGTCCACCCAAAGTCTACCACTACCACTGCCACCATCACCACATGGTGGTCTGATGGCCTTCCCCCAGGACCCTTGGGACATCCTCACAGTCCAGCATCCATTCTGATTGGTCAGTGCCATAGTTACCAGCCATTACATTCAATATCAGGCCTAGTTATCACCATCCTCATTGTCATCATTATTATGTACAGGACCACACTCTCACAAATATTTATACCCAGAAACTCAGCCCTGCCTCCCACAGGTTCTCCCCTGCCTCTCGGATTGCTCCTTCTCTTGCTCTACAGTAGGTTCCTATCCTCCCCTCATCCTTTCAGGGCTGATATTTTGTGGCTCAACGCAATCCCCGAGTCATCTCATCCACAGCCATGACTTCATTGGCATCGTGCAAGGATTCGTCAGTCCCCACGGTGGGGGATTTGTCAATGTGGGTAGGCAGGACCTCTGTTACCCATAATTCCTTTCTCTGGGCTATAAGAGACGTCTTAGGTGAGACTTGGAAGGGGACAGTAAAGCAGAGACCATTTTTGTTTTACTCTCAGAAAGCTGCTGCAGGGCGACAGGTGCTGTTGCCACTAACCTGTTGGCCTCCTCACAGTGTGAGGCAACAGCCAGGCGGCAGCTCCTCTGGCTCCTACTGGATCACTCCCTGCAGCGCCTCATGCTGCTGGGCCAGGTGCAGATTAGCTCTGTGATGAAGGTAATCAGCCTCTCCTGCAGTGAAAGCATAAAGGAGGTGAGAGGTCAAGGACGGTCCTAAGGCAGTCTCGTGAGTTCTGGCTCATCCTTGCAGATTCCCTTTTGTCTTGCATTCCCAGTATCACATCCATCCTCCTCTCCTGCCTGCCTGCCCCGCAGACACAAAGTAACAGCCTTACACAACTGTTGACCAGCTCCCACATTGCAAATGTCAAACCCCTACAATAAATCTATATCTATAGATGATAGATAGATAGATAGATAGATAGATAGATAGATAGATAGATGATAGATAGATACAGAAAAATAGCTCTCCTAATGGTTCTGCTTCTCTGATTGAACTCTGATTTATACAAACGTCTACCTGTCATCTAGGCCATACATCAAGTATCATCCCTACTTCGCTCTCCCCATCATTTCCAGCATCTAAGCATCTACTCAGGGAGCCATTCCACCGTCCAACATGTTTTGTTCTCTAAGTACATGGATCTTCCTGTTTTTTGTTTTGTTTTATGTTGAGACTTGACAATGGGACTGTTTGTTTTATTAAATAGCAACTAAAATATCCCGATAGAAAAGCAGAAGGGAATACGTGAGTGACTGCTACTTAAAGGCTCAACAAAGAACTATGAATAGCCAAAGTTCAGGTCAGCTTTCCTTTTCACCCCCTTGTGACTGTGCTAGCATTAAGCCACCAGACGTGATCCCTTGGAAAGGCACAGCCATGGAAAGTAAGGTAGAGCCTTTCACTACAGAGCATCTGTTTCAACCAGTGGCAAACACTGCCTCACCGGGGGCTTGGCAGCAGCTTACATATTAAGAACACGTGTTACAGAAATGTGTCTGTATTTCTTTATCATAAAGGTGACAGGAGTTGCTAAGCAAATTCAAACAACAGAAATGTTAGCCTGCTTAAGAGCAAGGGAGCTTAAGTACTGGCCTTTACATTCATGTAATAAATATGCTCCTTACACGTCTTCCTACCTCTTTAATAATGTCCTGGCATGGGTCCCTAACACGTCCTCCTCTTCCCTTTTAGCATTTGTCCTCTGGGTGCCTGATTATAATGGAAATACATTTCCTTACAAATGTTCTGTTTCTCTAGCCCATCATTCATCATCCACTCACAAAACATTTATTAAGTGCCTGCTGTTTGTCAGGTGCTGGGACTATGACAGCTTATTAGTACAGGATTTGTATTTGTGGAATTTTCATTCTAATGGGGGCAGATCATCTATCAAAAAGTAATCAAATAAACAATATTCCATTTAGTGACAGGTGCCACAAAATAAATATATAGATACACAAAGTGAAATAAGGGAGAGTGAGTGTGAACGGGTGGTCAAAGAAGGCCTCTTGGAGGAGGTGACAACTAAGCAGAGGTGTAGACACGGGAAGGAACCAGCCACACGGCCATCCGAGGAAGAGCTTCTCGGCCAAAGGTGCTGAGGTGGCCAAGGTCCTGTCGTGCATTCATTCTGTGACAAAAAAATAATTAATAATGAGTACTGGATGTTTCTCCCTTCAGTTTCTGGAATATCCGAGGCTCTTTTCTGCTTTTGCACATTCTGTTCCCTTACTGGATCATATCTGAATGTTTCTTCATTTTTCAGGTTTCAGTCCAAACATCCCAAAGTATAACTGTTTGTATGTTGTATTAATGAGGATTCTCCAGAGAAACAGAACCAACAGGAGAGATACGGATACAGGTGCAGGTGCAGGTACAGGTACAGGTACAGGTACAGGTATAGATACAGATTCAGGTGCAGGTACAGGTAGATTTATATAAGAATTAGCTCACATGATTATAGAGGTTGAGAAATCCCATGCTCCACAGTCTGCAAGCTGACTAACAAGGAAAATGGGTGATATAAGTCAGTCCAAGCCCAAAGGCCTGAGAATTATGGGGCCAATGGTGTAACTCCAGGTCCAAGTCGGAAGGCCTGAGAACCAGGAGTACCAATGAACAGGGGCAGGGAAGACGGGTGTCTCAGCTCAAGCAAAGAGCAACTTCAGCCTTCCTCCTCCTTTTTATTCTATTCAGGCCCTCGGGAGAGTGGGTGATGCCCACCCTCATTGGTGAGATTGATCTTCTTTCCTGAGTCTACTGATCCAAATGCTAGAAAGACAGACACACCCAGAAATAACCTTTTACCAGCTATCTGGGAAGCTCTCAGCCCAGCCAAATTGACACAGAAATGCCGGAAGCCAGTCCATCCTTGCTGCTTGACACAGTCACCGCAGGGAAGAAACATCTGCACAGCATATGTTTCAAGGGACCTGGTGTATATGGCATACTGTTCTTAATATGTTTGCTCCCCTTCTTAGCACTATGTGTTCTAATCAGGGTCACCTCTCTGAGAAAGGTTGTTTCCCCAGGTGGGGATTTTTTTCCCTGGAGTTAGGGATTAACAGGACTAAGGAAGGGAATAAATCAGTAAAACCCCTTAACTAAGTACCAGACGGGTAGTTAATCACCTTAACTACGAACAATCACGCTTAAATTACATAATTTTTACTTAGGATAATCTCCTTCAGTTACTTCCTTGTAGCTTAACAGAACAGTAGAGTAGTGACCTTGGAATGGAGATAACAAATGCCCTAACCTTTGGAATAGAATGGATAGGATTAAAATCAAATGGTATAAATACAGATGTAACAGGAGAATAAAGAGAGAACCTGGCTGGAGAACCTGGCTAGAGAACCTGGCTTTGCTGATCATCTGAACACTGCCTCCATGTCATTCATTCTTCGCCAACTCCGTCCACACCATTGGGCACCCCTGGACCTGCTGCGGCTGGACCCCAACACAGAAAATTTCCCATCACATAAGTGTAATTTATTGAACACATAGAAAGCATTCAGAATAATTGTTGAATGAAAGTTCCAATGAATGGGTCATAAAAGAGTCATCCACAGAGCAACCAACCCAGGTAGGCTGTGCATTGGGAAAAGGGTGAGGGTGGAATACAAAGGAAAGAAAGTTATTGAGACAAATTAGGATTTAGGAAGAAGAAAAGAAGGTGGAAGGGCAGGAAGACTCCTAAGAGAAGCCAAGCAGAGGGGCTAGGCTAGAGGGAACAGCCGGCGAGCAGGCCAGCAGGACAGTGGACAGCAGGGCAGAGAAAGCCTAGAGCAAAACAACAGCTGCACTGCAGGCCAGGGGCCAGCAAAGGTTTCAGTACTGTTCAGAGGGACAGTGTCATCCAAGCCTGAGATGCAAGGCATAGGGACCTGCTCCCTACCACCCAGTCCTCCGCTGCCTACCTCTGTCAGCAATGGACAGGGTGCTTACTCCCAGCATCAGCAACCATCAACCCCCACGCAGTGAGTCTTTTCTTCTCTACTCAAAGCATTCATAGCCATTCTTAGTCATCCTTCGTCATTCTTCACAGGGCAGTAGTGACACCATCCACCCTCTGCTCACCCACCCGCAGGACGGTTTCTAGTTTGTGAAGCTCCCCTTTTGCAGGGTATTGCCCACAATAGCACCCACTGCCCCAGATGTGGCTGAAGCCCCATGCAACAGGACAACAATGACATTTGGTATTATGATGGCGTTCTCAAGGCCTTTGAAACTGACAAGCTCACTGGCCGGGGGAAAGCCTGGGATAGCATTGAGCCCCCGCCTGCCTTGACAGGAGAGGTTACAGCAAATGCCCTTGTAATTCCTTGTGTGGCAAATGAATGCAAGGCAGGAGGAGAGGGAAATAGAACCTGGCGAGGGCACAAGCTTTCTGGAGGACCCCAACAGATGGGGCCATGCATAATGAGATAACACAGGTTCCAATCTCAGGGCCAGCTGCTAAGGCGCGACTTCTTTCTCAGCAGAAGAAACAAGAAATTCTCCTTGAAATGAGCAATACAAGGCAGACAAATGTGCCCAAGGAGAGCTTGAGGATTGAATGCCCCCCCCCCCCCGGGCTCTTTGGGGAGCCAGCAAGTTCAATTGAAAATGCCAGCGCAGGTAGAGGCAGATTCCTTTTTACCTGCTCAGACTGGATGAAAAACAGACCCTGAGCACTCGTGTGCACCTTCCGAAGACATGGGGGCACCTGCATTGCTGATGGATGTCCTAGCGGACCGCTTTCTGCTCAGAGCTAGTATTTCCCCATTTTCTTATGCCAGAAAAAAAACTAAAGAGCTCTGGTACCTTCTTCCCTGGGATGTTGTTTTTAATGTACCCATAAAAGTATATCTTAAAAAGGAGTTGCTCAGTTCCCAACATGCGGATAATTGATTTGTTACAACTCACAAAAGAGCATTTGTCATTTCCAAACAACCAGGACCGACGTGCCTCTTCCTCCCAAGATGAGCGTGGAGGCACTTGACTTATTGCTGCCATTAAATTGAAGTGTTCGGCTGATTATTTGGTATTTCAGAATTCCTTAAATCACCACCTTATTTGGGTGATTATAATTTTAAGAAGAGACATTTGATTCATAGTCAACTTTGGGGAAGAGGAAGGAGGGCGAGGGAGGGGCCGGGAGGGGTAGAGCAGACAAGAGGCTGGATGAATTTACAATTGGAAACATCTGTTTGATGTATCACCCCCTTCTCCAGCCCTGGGATTGCAGGCCTGGAATATGCCTATTCCTGGGAGATTGTCATTACCTGAGCTTTGGCAGATAAATATAAGAAGAAGGATAGGGGCAGGGGGACTCCAGGGCTCTTTGCAGATTGGGATGTACCATTCCATACAGAATCTGGTTTCTCCCCAGTGGAACAGAGCGGCGCTCCAACGTGAAATTTATCCTGTGATGCATGGGCACGCCATGAGACCAAGGTCCGTGTTCAAGGAGGAATGAGGCAAGCAGAGGGCTGGCTCCACCTGGACACAGCTGGGTTCTGAGATGCGCCAGAGCGGAAAATGACTTCTTAGGCCCCAGTGAGTCCATAAATCAGCTGGATGTGTTAGCAGTGGAAGGGAGGCAGACCAGCACAGCAGGCTCTTAGGAAGGACCCAGGAATGATCAGCAGTGATGCCCACTTTGGATAAACCTACAGCCTAATAGGGAAGACCTGAGTGACGTGCTGATTGTCCCCAACAGGTTAAAAAGCATGTAAATTGTGTGGTGGGTGGTTACGCATACATGGCACAGCACTGTTCATAGTGCCTCTTCCAGCTGGAAGTCAGTGTCTAAAATTTCTTTTCCAGGAAACAAAGACTCTCTACTCCAACAAAGGGAGGTCAGGCTTGACTTTAAATGCCCCAGGAGAGGGACCCTGCTGGTCCTTCTGTATTGTTTAAATTGAAGCTTGTACAGAGACCCAGAGGGCTGTACAGTGAGAGAATCCAAAACTTGTCCTCTGGGGAATACATCCAGAAAATGGGGCATTCGGCCTGGAAAAGAGAAGGGATAGAAGAGATCACGCATGTCTGAAAGGTGGTCATGGAAAAGGGGGGGGCAGATTTATTTGTAGTCGCTCCAGAGAGAAGAGTAAGGATTGCTGGCCCCAAGCTGCAGAGAAGCAGACTTCAGCCCAACAGAATTGAGCAATGAGAGCTCTGCGGGTATAGCAGCAGTGGGCAAACTGCGGCCCGCGGGCCGGATCCGGCCCGTTTGAAATGAATAAAACTAAAAAAAAAAGACCGTACCCTTTTATGTAATGATGTTTACTTTGAATTTATATCAGTTCACACAAACACTCCATCCATGCTTTTGTTCCGGCCCTCCGGTCCAGTTTAAGAACCCATTATGGCCCTTGATTCAAAAAGTTTGCCCACCCCTGGGAGACAGGGTAGGCAGTGAGCTCCCTGCCTGGCGAGGTGTTAGTGGACAGTCTGGGTGGTCATGTTAGAGGCACCACTTAGGAAATTCTGTGTTTGGTGGGAAGCAAAGCTAAATGCAATTTAAGGCCCCTTGTCACTGTAAGATTATAGCAGTGGTTCTCAACCTGTGGGTCGCGACCCCTTTGGGGGTGGAACGACCCTTTCACAGGGGTCGCCTAAGACCATCCTGCATATCAGATATTTACATTACGATTCATAACAGTAGCAACATTACAGTTATGAAGTAGCAACAAAAATAATTTTATGGTTGGGTCACAACATGAGGAACTGTATTTAAAAGGCCAGAAGGTTGAGAACCACTGGATTATAAAATTCTGTAACTTGAATACACATTAAAATATACATGGTTAATAGGTTCTTTCCAGAAAGTACATTGTATTAAAAACAAAGAAAATCTTTTTTTAAAATATGTTTGTATTAACTTCAGAGAGGAAGGGAAAGGGAGAGAGAGAAAAAAACATAAATGATGAGAGAGAATCGTTGATCGGCTGCCTCCTGCATGCCCCCTACTGGGGATCAAGCCT